>NC_090924.1:96503382-96806425 GCF_040938575.1 Ambystoma mexicanum
TTACTTGCTTGAATAAATCTTCCTTTAGGGTTGCCAAATGGCACGGATCTGCAATCTAAAAATCACTACCGAGCGTTTGAAGGGAAGCTTGTATTGAAGGATCGGTCTGGCTGAAAATCAGGAATATGCAGCTTTGAGAAAGTGTGTCCTGGTGGTCAGCGTTATGGCCTGTCATTATTTCAGGACAGGTCCATGCGTCTCATTATGTACTGCTGCCGATCACAATGTGAGCTTTCCAGCACCTTCCTGTAGCCTTTCCCTGCAAAGTACACATACTTTTCAAAACCTCTGCTAGACAAGATATAACAACCTGGCACTGGAGGAGTAAACGGACTCCAAAAGCTACACTGAGTGAGCTATGTTTGAAGTTTGGTTTAAATTTATGTGACGCTTTTAGGCCACAAACCGTTCTGCTGAGCTATCCTAAATTAAATTGTCTATGTATACATTATACCAATGGTCTTATGTTTTAGGCCTGTATTACTTCTAGGATGGTCTCAAAACACTGGGTGCTAACCATGATTAACTCTTGTGGTATTTACCATGAATTAGTGCACCGCTGATCGATATGGCAAGAGCGGTTGGTGGATCTGCATGCTATACGAACAATAAGGCTCACATCATTCACTAATGTCACTCCGTGTAGGTTTTCATGCTGTCATTACAAGGTGACGTTAACTGCGTCCAGAGATGTGGACCCCTGGTAAAACGAGCCTCTGTGAACAACGGGCAGAGTTCTCAGTGCCGTTCTCCCTCTCTTCGTAGGAGCAGCACGCTTGGAGCAGCTATGCCACCTGCACCGTTCGCCTCCTCGTCTCCCTCGTCACCCAATCTTCACCAGACACTTGCGGGCCGAGCACTTGATAACGCTGCTTCCAACTCCTGCTCCCCTTTTTACCTTATGGGTATTGGCCCTGCCACCACAATCTTTGCCAGGCCACACCAGTTAGACCTGGTAGACACAGCCTGTCCTGTCCCCTCAATTCCCCTGGTCTGCCACTCCATTACTTTGCAAGCCGAACCTGGCTCTGTAGGAAGCCATGCCTTGCCCACACCTTCAATTCGCTCCTTTGCACTTGTTTCAAGAACATAACAAAACAGCAGAATCTCTGCTCGCTGGCCAACAGCCTGAAAGCAGTCAATCAAATCTTAATGACACTTTTCTTTCAAAATCTAATTGAACATTTTCAGGCTTTTTACCTGGAGGTGGACATTTTGATTTTGATTTTATTATTTTAAACAACGGAAGGTGCACTAATGGCCTTATAGACCACACCCTTGCCCGCTACGCTGGAGCATTTAACTTAGTTTTCAGGGTCCATAATAACTAACATGACTGGTATGGCCCTCGGGATAAGTCTAAAAGGCCTAATTTGCAACCCCCTCTCCACATGTTCGGTACACATTAGCCTAATTGTTCATTTTTAATCGATCGAATGGTACTGGCCAAATTCGGTCAAATGTACCGTTCGGTCAATTAAAAACAAACAATTAGGCTAATACATAATTACAACCCTTGAAATGGTGTGAGAATATTCCTAGTGGACAATGTGTTCTTGTACGTCTATATATTCCACATATTTTGAAGAATTAATGAATATTTTGGGATATAAAAGCTTCTTATACCTCACCCTCTGTCCGGAACAGGAGTAATGGGCATGAATACCTCATTAAACATCCTCACTGAGCTTGGGCCTTTAATAATGTTGACAGAGCATGGCCATTGACCAATCCCCAGCTATATGAACTGGTATAGATTGTAATTGACTTAGGGCTGTGCTTCCACAATGTTCTGTATGCGGCCCACTTCATAACACTCTCATAGGCTAACTAAAATATGTATTCATCATTCTCATTCTCACTAAACAAATTTGAAATAAGTTCAATTATGATAGAAACCACTTGTCTAGCAATCTTAATCCTTAAACAGCTAGCACGCAGATGCTCAATTTTGGTTAGATACTTTTCCCAGCGTTGGGGTAGTATGCTAGATAAATCTATGTTAGAATCTTCTGCTATATGTCTCTGCTAAACACCTTTTCTTCAATTTACTAGCCCTAAAATCGCCACTTACTGTCATACCAATGAAAGTGGCCGCTGTGTTTTTTGCCGTGAAATAAACATGACTCATCTCTGCTAGACATCTGAATCCGACCAATTATACAGGAACATCATTTGGGGGTCAGGTGCGACCCCTGAGTTCTCCTTTGCTTCCCCTGTGGTTTCCCTGGCTACCCCTAAAAAAACTATATTTTAAAAAGAATATACATTTTTTTTTAATTTGAAGCTCCTGGACTGTGGCCAGCGCCAGATGGTTCTTTGGTTCTAGAGTGGCTGGCTTTCTTGTTCAGGCATCTTAAAAAAAGAGCAGGGGGTTCCACAAGTGTAACACTTTGAGCAGTGATCCTGAATAAGAAATAATAGGAATAACAAATAATTTGTCTTTCTGGAATTCTATACAATAATTGCTAGACTCATTAAAGGTTTATTTCAGGCACACTTCATGGGGTGAGTCACCAATTTAGTGTGTTCTTAAACACTTCAAATTTACAAAGCAGACAAAAACTTCCAAAAAGCATTTAGAATAGAATAGGCATTCATTTTGGACTATGTATTTTGTTTTCTGCAAGTTGCAGTTATAACATGTTTTTTTTCCTGCCATTGTCTCTGTTACGATCATCACAAGACATTCCATCTTGGTGTCTTATGTCACTTGACAAAACCCTTGTGCCTAAAAGCTTGTCTATAGTGTAGAAATGCTTGACCATAAAGTGGCACTTTTCATTGTGCCACAATTAATGCTTTGTTGTAATGTGTCTATCTTTCCTATCTCCCTGGGATGCTGTTCAGGATGTTTGTTTGCATATATGAGGTAACGAGTGCCCAGAGTACCGAATACCGCGTGAGTGCACTGCTTTCCCTGCCCTATTCTAAGTACTTTAATACACAGTTTTGAACCCTTCCAATGGTATGTATTTCCCCAACCTCTGAAGCCAGAAAAGTAGATCCATTCAGGGTGACATGTGGCCAACTTTGCACCAGAACTGCAGATCAACTGGTCTGCTGTTAAATCTCAGTTGCCAGTTAAATGGTATCCACTACAGAGTGTAATTTGCTTTCTAACTTTGAGAACATTCAGCCATGTAATTGCTAATTTTACTATAGCGGTCAGATAGCTATAGCCGGTAAGACAGTTCAGTAGGTTGAGCACTCGCTGGTGCGATATGTGTGTGTGATCTGCAGGTTGCAGATTCAAATCCCGGAAAGACCAACTCAGCCTTTCATCCTTCTGAGGTTGATAAATGAGTACCAACAACGGTTTGGGTGATATTGTATGTTTATTTGTTCTAAATAAAGTGCTTAAGCATAGGTGCTAAATAATAACACATCATTATGATTTGGCCCTGCAAGTCTGCTTGCATTCACAGTAATTTGGTAATATGGGCCTAGACACACTGATATAACAATGCATATGGTGATCCATTCTTGTATGAAATGTATATATCACATTACTGTGATATCGTAACCATATTTTTCGTAGTGTACTTAAAACAGTGCTATGTGATGCCACTTCCTGTTTTCTCAAGGGATGAAAGGTCGTGCTCCATTGCTTCCCTTGATGTCACTTCAGGATGGGGTCAAATGACATCACTTCATGTGATTTCATCAGAGGTCAAGGGTTGTGTGATGTCATTTCCACTACCACTGGCATTTTGTTATGTTATTTGACATTTATATAGCGTTCTGTATATCATTGGTATGACCTCAAAGAGCTGGTAGGTTGAACGCCCTCAGGAACCACAGTCCAGGTCATTTGAGAAGGTAAGGTGTCATAGGGTGTATGGGTGCACCATTTATGTGTGCAGCTGATGCAATTGCCTGATGGTAGCTGCAGCCGAGCATTATGTGTGGTGTTGTTTGATGTCAGTTGGATGTGTGCAGTCTGGCGGGTGGACTGGGTTCTGGCTGTGTTAGGCCTGTGTAGGATGCTTATGTGTGCAGTTAGGCCGGTTTGTCATGGGATGTAGCTGCATATTATTAGAATGATGAGGTGTTTATTGGGTAATGTTTGTATGTGAGAAGCTAGGCCGAAATTGATCGAGGGATGTAGCTCCACTCTAATTGTGTGTTGGTGTAGAGTAGAGAGTAAGCATATAGATATAGGAGGTGAGTGTTTGGGTAGAGTTATGATCTAAGGAGTTTGCTATTCTGGATTTCAAGCGTGCGTTTGCTTAATAGTGACTTAATAAGCGTAATAAGTGGCGTCATTGCTCGCAATCTCACTGAGTATTTGTCATCGGGTTGCAATGCTTAGTCACTTCAGATGGTCGGCATTACGGAAAGAGCCACGTTTTTAGAGCTTTGCGCGAGGTCATATAGTCTTGGGTGTGTCGCATATGTGGGGAGAGTGAGTTCCACAGTGTTGGGGCTAAGGTATAAAAGGTGCATCCTCGAGGTGGCCACCAGGGGGCGCGCAGTTGAGGACCTCTCCTGCGTGAGCTCCCGTCCCGAGGTCCCCAAAGGCGAAAAGAGCCCCCGCTTTTGGACCCCCCCGGAGTTGAAAATTGTGGAGGAGGCGTGGGAAGGTCGCCCCCACCTGCGGCAGAAAACCCAAGGAAAAACGGACCCGGCTTCCCTTAGATATCCATCGGCAAACTCTGAGCCGGCCTCGGCCCTGCCGGGACTTCGACAGAGTCAGCAGTGCGTCCGTGCTCCGTGGAGCGTGACCCGGAAGTGGCCTTCCCTACGTCCCGCACTGCTGCGCGCGGAGGAGAGAGGAGAGAGTCTGCCGAGTGACATGGCGGCACCCTTCAAGGGAAGAAGCGGTGTGAGCCCCCGGAGGGTCTCCCCCTTTGGACTTGGCGGCTCGGTTACGGTGGCCGATGGACGAGGCGCTGCTGCTCCCCCGAGAGACACTAGTAGAAGTAAGTGCCTCCCATTGACCCTCTTCCCGCTACTTGCACTCTTACGGCGGTCCCCGTCGCCCGTGGCCTGGGCCGGGCTCCTGCGGGATCGATGGCCAAGTCCATCGCACCACACTCGGGACTGGTCGCGTAGAGCACGCGAAAATCACATGCCCCGTTACGCGTGTGCCCCCCCACAAGCTTTGTGACAGTTACCCCGCTAGTATCAGTGGTTCCACGTGTGGGCTGCACGAAAGATCTGGAAGTCTGCCCTGGTCCCCCGGAGTGTACGGGGACTCTGATCTCCCCCTATGACAACCTCACGGCACCGGTTACACTAAAATTGACTTTCCCTGCACAAACTGCGAGCCACCAAGAAGAGATGGTCGTGTAACAGCCCGGAGCTGCCCGGAGCTGCCCCTAATACGGCTCAAGGCTGCCAGCACGATTGGACTACTTCGACTAGGCTCCATTAAAAGACTGCCTTATACCACAGAGGGTAGGGCCCCCTGAGGCGGTTTCACCCGCTTGGAAAACCAAAACAGAAGCATCATAAAGAGAAGGGGCGTGTGCCTCCTCTGTGGCAACGAATATCTCCGTCGTCCATGGCCTAGCACAGAAGGTAACAGGTGGATGAGCCTCCAACAGAAACTGGCCGTCTACGCTTACGGTTCCCCGCCCCGACCCAACATGGCGACCCCACCAACTCCTGCCACCGACACTGATAGAGCTGCTACCAAAGGAGACATTGCAGGACTGCTTGCAGAAATAAGGAACATGGGGGCCAACATTGGGGGGAAAATTGACAAACTCACGCAGCGCCTCGACAGTATAGAGGACAGGGTCGGGGGAGTTGAGAACAACCAGGCCTCCATTGACGTTCTCGAAACGCAGCTGAATCTCAGGATAACTGAGCTGGAACGAAGAGAGCAGGAGTGTAAACTCAAGATGGACGATTTGGAAAATCGGGAATGGAGGAATAACTTGTGCTTTTTCGGGATCCCAGAGAAAGAGGGGGAAACGAAAGAGGTTCTGAAATCAACCTTACATGACATTATCAAGCTCCTTGTCGCCGAAGACAACATTGACAAACCCCAGACAGAGCGCATTCACAGAGCGGGGGGCCGCCTGGAGGCCCGCGATCTGTCCTGGCGCGATTCCACCGTTACCAGGACAGGATGAGAGTGTTGGAAAAGGCGAGGAGAGGAGGCACCATCACTTTGTGTGGAGCTCAAATAACCATCTATCAGGACCTTTCCTCCCTGACCTTGGCCTTGAGAAAGATGTGCAAACCACTTACCACATGGCTCAAATCTTGCGACATGCGCTACAGATGGGGATACCCCTTCTCTCTTTCCTTTGAGCATGAGGGCACGAAAATTAGACTAAACTCTGAACAGGACATAAAGGCTTACATTGCAGATCTACTAGGCTCGCACGACCAGGAGGGTTCTCGTGACCAGCCCCCCAGGAAAGAAGGGGAATGGCAGACACAGGGCCCGAAAAGAAGGAAGGTGAAAGGCTCGAGAAAATATCGTGGGGGAAATGGCTCCCCGGAAGGGGGCAGTTGACACTGGACAGAAATGGTACAATCCAATTGAATTGAACGCTAATATGATGGATTAAATGGAGAATGTTGGGGGACTGTGTTTATCTCTCCCGCTTACAATGCACCAATAGGCACACTCTGGGGGGGAGGTTGTAGGGGGCTCATTAGTAACTCATTGATGTTTATTGTGTAAGGGGACCGTGAGGTAACGGTCTCCATTGGTGGTTCAGTTTCGGGCCAGTGCTTTCAACTGGACCTAATCGGACGCCACCGAACTCAGGGAGGGTGGGGAGGGGGTGGGCGGGGAGGAGAGACAGGGATACGTGTCACACTAAAGTTACAATTTAAAGTCATATGAGGGAAAATGGTTGCATGGTTGTTTGCATATCAAGGGGAGCGATTGAAATGGTCAATGAGTTCATACGGGCACACAGACAGCTCTTGCCATGACCGCTGATTCATGCCGCAGGGGTGCCATGTGGGTGGGAACACTGAATGTTAAAGGTCTTAATTCACCCACGAAGAGATCACTTGTCCTTAGAGAATTCCGAAGGTCAAAAATGGATATACTTTTTTTACAAGAGACCAAGTACATGAGAGAAGAGGAAAGAGTAATTCTGGGAAAACGATCCGGGTTGGAGTTCTGGGGTTCTGGGGTTCTGGGCCACTGAAGAAGGGAGGGGTGGGAATACTCATCAAAAAGGGGATAGACTTTAAGGCCTCGAAGGTCTGGTCAGATGCGGAGGGGCGAGCCTCCAGGTGGCAGGGACCATTGGGAAAGTGTCTATAACCATAGCCACGATTTACTCCCCCAATGTGGGGCAGCTCAGGTTCCTTTCCAAGACGATCCCCAAAATCATGCTAGAGGCGACGGGGCGTGTTGTCCTCGGTGGAGACTTCAACTTGTGGGCTGACCCTGAGGTAGATTGGCATCCTGGTAACCCTGAAACGCGAGATAAATTTGGTGGAGATCACGCCCAATTCAAAACACTGATGGAATTGTATGGCCTGGTCGACATGTGGCAATGTATGCATCCTATAGGGAGGGAGTACACCTTTTACTCGGCGCCGCACAACACGCTCACTCGCATTGATTACCTCTATTCCTCAAGAGACCTATATGACACGGCCTCACATTCTGAGATCACGACGATCTCATGGTCGGACCACTAAATGGTGATCGTTGACTTAGATTGGGGGTCCCTGCCTGTTAGCTGCGGACGATGGAGGTGTAATGAGTCATTATGGAAGGATCCCGTATTCAAGCTAGAGATGGAGACTGAAATTGAGGAATATTTTCGATTAAATGACACTGGGGAGGTTTCCAAACAGGGAGTCTGGGAAGCTGGTAAGGCAACGTGGAGGGGAATTCTCATGAGAGAGGGTGCCAACAAAAAAAGAGAGAGGTCCTTAATTGAAAATAAACTCCGCAAGGAAATTACCCAACTGGACAGGGGCGAGAGGGAGGGGGATGTTATTGACCCTGAAAAAGTTGTGCAAGCCAAGAAAAAGAGAGAAGAGTTGCGCCTTCTAGAACATGAACAAGTAGCCCGCAAACTCCTCCTCTTGAAGCAAAAATATTACGAGAAGGGGGACAAAGCGGACGCGCTGTTGGCGGCCAGATTACGTGCCCAACAGGCGGAACCGAGGGTGCAGGAAATATGCAGCGGAGGATCCGGCTCGGAAGCGAATCAATCCTCTATCCCGGAAGTCTTTGCAGACTATTATGAAGCTCTGTACACTCCGGAGAAGGACCTGGATATATCTGGTATTCGATCCTATCTAGACGATATCGATATGCCCACACTGACAAGCACTGAATCAGAAACCATAGATGCCCCTATATCGGGGGAAGAGATCCTGGAAGCCATTAAGAGATCTCACGTTAGGCAAATCCCCGGGAGAAGATGGGTATACAGCAGGTTTCTACAAGACATTCGCCCCACAACTCACGCCCTTTCTTGTCGATCTACTTAACCAAATTCTAGAAACAGGGAACCCCCCCGGACTCGTTTGCTAAGGCACTCATAGCGGTCATCCCGAAAGAGGGAAAAGACCCTAAAAAATGTGGATCGTACCGTCCCATTTCTTTGATTAACATAGACGCCAAAATATACTCTAGGGTCCTAGCGGCTAGGATTGAATCCTTTTTGCCCCGCCTTATTCACCCCAACCAAGTAGGTTTTATACTTGGCCGTCAGGGCGCAGATACAATGCGCAAGACATTACACTTAGTGCATGCCTCTCACAGCCTAAACACTGCGCCTGCACTGTTTTCTATCGACGCAGAAAAAGCATTCGACAGGGTAGAGTGGGACTTCCTACTGGAGGTTCTTCAGAAATTCGGATTGGGCCCAAACCTTCGGAAAGGAATCCAGGCAATTTACTCGTCACCTACAGCCACAGTATTTGCGAACGGGGAATACTCGAGGTGGTTTCGACTGGCACGGGGTACCAGACAGGGATGCCCCCTGTCAGCCATTCTCTTCGCTCTATCACTCGAACCGTTGGCACACAATATCAGAAGGGACGCTGGCATAGAAGGGATCCACCTAGGACCCACAGAATACAAGCTGGCCTTGTATGCTGACGACATACTCTTACACGTGGTCAACCCTGAGAGATCTGTCCCCCGAGCCATCTCCCTCTTAGAAAACTATGGTCGACTATCGGGGTTTAAGATCAACCGCGCCAAATCCATGCTCTTCCCCCTGCAGGGGGATGCAGAAGCAAATATCGCAAAATACTTCTCTCTGGGTCTGACGATGAAGCATAACACAATGCAATACTTGGGGATACATATCACAAAACGATTAGACTCCCTATACGAAGCGAATTTCCCCCAGCTTCTTATCAAACTTCGGGCGGATCTGGCCAGATGGGATAAACTGACGATCTCATGGCTTGGCAGGCTGAATGCCATAAAAATGACCTGCCTCCCGAGGTTTCTCTATCCCTTTCAGATGCTCCCTATCAAAATACCCGAACAATACTTTACACAGGTTAAGAGGGAGATCCTGAAATTCCTGTGGCAAGGAAAAAAGGCCAGGATCGCCTATACCACGTTGACCCTGCCCAAAGATAAAGGTGGGGTGGGCCTCCCTGACATCAAAGTATACTATGCCGCAGCCCAGCTGCGAGTGTTTGTCCCTCACCTACGCAGCCACAAAGAGCCACAGTGGATAGCAATGGACAATCACTACTTAGACCCAGCGACACTTGGGGAATGGATATGGGCTCCGAGGAAGACGGTGCTAAAGAAAACGAGGGAACACCCACTCTTTGCCACTATATGGGATATATGGAGGGAGGGTCCAGGAATGAAGGGAATCACAACATGGCCATCCCCATTGAGTCACCTATGGTCCCCGGGTATCAACAACCACATCCCTAATGTCGACAGATTTCAGGCATGGTATGAGGAGGGCCTGGAGAGGGTGGGCCAGCTTCTCCGCAGTGACTCTTTCATTACTCTCCCAGAACTAACCGAAGCTCTAAACATCGGAGTACTGTCCACTTTCCACTACTTGCAAATCAAAGGGGTACTGACACAAGCAGCATGGGTTGAAAATTTGAGTCGAGAGCTCACCCCTTTCAAGAAAATGCTAGACTCCAAGACTGATAGGAAGGGCCTAATTTCCCTCATGTATAAACTTATTCTCGAAGGGGGTAGTGGGTCCACGCAGAAACTCAGAGGGCGATGGGAGACCGATATGGGGACAGAAATAGAAGATGACGAGTGGGACAAAATGTGTATTATGGCTACACGTACCTCCATATCATGTCAATATAAGCTCCACTCCATTAAACTTTTGCACCGCTGGCAATATGACCCGTATAAGTTATCTAAGATGTACCAATCCTCCTCCCCTACCTGTTGGCGCGACTGTGGGAAGGTAGCTAACTACTGGCACATGTGGTGGGGATACCCCAAGATTAAGATTTTCTGGGATGAGGTCCTGGGGTGGATCAGACACATGGACGGGATACATAGAACTGCCGACCCACATCTGGTCCTGTTTAGCCTCGAGAGAATAGACGATGAATGGATGAGGGTCCGTGGCATAACCCCCCATCTGTTATTGGCAGCACAAGCTCTAATTGCGACTAACTGGAAATCGTCCACTACCCCGACTAAGAAGGAGTGGGTTAATGTGGTACTGAATATATGTACCATGGAGAAAATTACTGCAACCCTACATGGTAGGGCGACACAATGTGAGCTCCTATGGTCGGTATTCTTAAATACACACACATCTAACAAACACACCACTGGACGATGAAGTGCCCCCACCTTGATGGAGACGTACTTCACTCCCTGTTTCCCGTGTATGGTCTCCCTCCACCTGGCTCAGGCCTTCTTCCGCTTCATTGCCAGGGATGCCACTCACGGGATCAAAATATGTCCCCCTCATGGCGACCCCTTGAACGCATCTTACTACATATGTCTCAGCCCCTGAAGATACGCGCTTTACCATGACACCTCAACCCCTACGTGACACGACTCTCAATCCCGGGGGGGAGGGTCGGGGGAGGGGAAGTAATGTTTATATATGTGTGGAATGAGAAAGGTTCTGCTTAATGTCTGGGCATTATTAGTAGTAAGCACCATTTACTGATGTTAATACGAGATGTGAAAAAGCGTGTTACTAATATGTTTTTCTTGTGCTTACATATGTAACCTTTTTCTGTTCTGCTTTAATGCGAGAATTGTTAATGTTGAAAACCCAATAAAAACAAATTAAAAAAAAAAAGGTGCATCCTCCGATCCTGATAGAGTTAGAGTTTGGAATCACTAGAAGGAGGGCAGTGCTTGATCTTAGGGTGCGAGATGGGAGGTAGGGTTTTATCTTTTCTTTTGGTGAAATGACGTCCCTGCACTTATATGGCCTGAAAGTGACCGAACTGTATGATGAAATCGGTGATCTAGAAATAAAACCCATAAGCCTACAACCAATGCTACCAATTTCATGCGCCACATCAGGTGGATTTTATATTTAGTTCCCAAATGTTACTCTCCGGGACACCCATTGCGATTTTAAACCAACCTGAAAGAGCAACTGCTCTAACATATCTTGGTTTAAATAGAAATGATGGCCTCTCCTCACTCTGTTCTTCTCTGATATGCCGGAGACCTGCTATGCAAAGGATTCAAATTCTGAAAAGCTCTAGTGTGGGCAATATGAACAAGTTGGAGCTGTATGTCATGACCCTAAACATTAGGGACAAGCCCGGATCCCATCATTGAGTTTATAGACACCAGCCTTTCGATCGATGGACAACCATCTCAGAGGCCTTTGATAAAGGCTCATAGTAAGACATGTTAATTCAGCTCTGCTTGCTTGTGAGATTGCTGCACCTGCTTCCTTTTCCCCATTGCGTTACAGTGGTCAAGGCCTTTCTAAACTATGGGCTTGACTTCTACAATGCAAACTATCTGGGCCTCCCCAAACGCGGGCAGTGCTGCTGCAGCTAAATCGGAAGGCCGCTGCCCACTTGGTAATGGGCCAGAAAAAAACGAGATTATGTGCCATCTGTCGTAATAAGCCTGCATTGACTTACCGTGCCTAAGAGGATTCTGGTTAAACTTATGATCAAGGCAATCTGAGACTTTGGACCAGCCTTTGTACAAGACACTTTTAGTTTGTGCAAACCTTACAGATGTACTTGCTCTGCCAAGTTCTACCTTTGAGTAGTGCCAAATCATTTAATGGTAGAGGCGGTAGAGTGTTTCCTCTCCAACTCTACCAGTAATACTTTAAAAAATAAAATCCTAAAAGTCTATTTATTTTCTATCAAGGTGATGTATGCACCCGCTATTCCCAATTCAATTGTTCCTTCACCCTCTTGTTTCAGTAGCAACATGGTGCCTTTTTCTGGAAAGCAAGTATTAATTATTTAATCTTTTATTTCACAGTGCAGGACCAGGATTCAAACCGGTTTTGCTCTGCCGTTGTTTTGCTTCCAAGACAAATGCATTGCCCCTGAGCTATTCTCCCATCCCAAGTGCTGCATAAAGCTGTCCATACATATGCATTTAGACCTCAGCATGTCTAGCCCACCCATACACGAACGGGCTGTTGTTCTACCATATACCTCTCCCCACAAACCCCCCTCAAGTCTGTTCGTTTAGTTAATTTACATCCGCATTTGAAGACATTTTTCCCATTGTTTTTTAATTGGGAATGGTTTTTATCGCAAAAAGCATGTTTCTATTACACAAGATAAAACTTGCAGATTCATTTGTTAGAGATCTTTTCCAAACGGGGCTTTCTTGTATAGTTGGCTTATTTTGGCGAAAAGAACAAGGTTCTACATCTAATTGTAGACCGCCTATATGAAACTCTTGCTAGGATTTGTCAAGATCAAGCTGGTCCCTCTGGCACCAATCCGGCGGCGTCCTTACAAGGAAGCATGGCTGTATTCAATAGACCTACTCCTTTCCTAGTTCCAAAACAAATTCCTACGTTTTGTGATAAGATTGCCAATACAGAAAAACGACATTGGTGTTGTATTTCTGTAGGTTCAACTCATTGTGTTAGAGGTCAGTAGGGGCTCAAGGACACTCAATCCCTGGCGTGGACTAATGCAGCTTGCCTCCTCTTGCCTACTGCCTTGTCTACTCACCCATCACCATTGGAACCTCTCTGTCAATATGTCTTTATCTCTTGTTCAGAAAGTAATGTACACAGAAGTTACGCTTACTCCTGCCCCACTAAGTTTCTAAAAGCATGGCATATTTTGTATTTTTCACATCACAGTTCTGTTTTGCAAAGCAAAACTACACAGCATCATAAAAAGAAGTTAGGAGAGCGTGCTTTTCCAAGTTTTTCTTTGGTATATGGTATTCAATGTATCTCCTACCTTAAGGCGATGTAAACAAATCTGGTGAGCCCACTGGTGGCTTGGAGTTTGGCAATGGATCTTCGGATATCTCAGAGGTTTCCATTGGCACATCTATCACATCAATCACATTACACCTCAGACAAAAAAGGAATCATCTATCACATCAATCACATTACACCTCCCAAAAAAGGAATCATCTGTCACATTATACTTCACAAAAAAAAGAATCATCTATCACATCAATCACATTACACCTCCCAAAAAAGGAATCATCTGTCACATCTATCACATTACACTTCAGACAAAAAAGGAATCATCTATCACATCTATCACATTACACCTAAAAAAAGGAATCATCTATCACATCTATCACATTACACCTGACAACAAAGGAATCATCTATCACATCTATCACATTACACCTAAAAAAAGGAATCATCTATCACATCTATCACATTACACCTCAGACAAAAAAGGAATCATCTATCACATCTATCACATTACACCTAAAAAAAGGAATCATCTATCACATCTATCACATTACACCTGACAACAAAGGAATCATCTATCACATCTATCACATTACACCTCACAAAAAAATGAATTGTTGCACAGCTTCTGAAGACAAAATATAGGCCCAAAAATGAAATGTCTAGAATATTCCAAATTGACTTCCTTTGCATTAGTGATGTTTTTGAAAACACCAAGCAGTGACCTTGTTTAAATGCACACCCTGCCACACAGTATTCTACATAGACCTCTAGGCAAGTTTTCACCTCTGCCGCCCTCCCCCCACCCCATCCCCCACCTTTCTGGACATTTTTGAAGGTAAATATACTATTACCATAGCTTTTGGGACATATTCCAAACATGGGGGATCCATGAATGTTTTTACTGGAATGCCAAGCTCAGCTCCCATGAAAATAGTTAGGAGTCAGGAGTCAAGCACATTTTGGAAATCGCGTCATGTAAACACTAAACCTGTAAATAATTGTGACGCATGCCTTATACCTTTAGTGGCAGAGAGAAATACATGGAAGTCGACAATATAATACTTCTCTAATGCAAGCAGATTTTCAAATGGCATGTATTCATCTTTTAGGACGATGTGTGCTTCTTGTGCCTTCATCTTGTTTTGAAATGTTGTACCTAGTTCGCTTGAATTGCTGTCCAGAGTTTCAAATAATCAGACTTCCATCTCATACCCTACTCTTGTCTTCTTTTTCTCTTCCCAGCTTCATGTCACCAATAAAACGTCAGCCCAAGAGGTAGTGAAGCTTGTGGTGCTGGAAATGAATGAAGTATCCAGGGGCATGCTGGGGACTGCGGAGGCCTACTGCTACGGGGAGGACCAACTGGACCACTTTGCACTGGTCTTCGTCCCTGACAACTGCCAGGAGCAGTGGCTGCCCGACGACTTCCTGCCACTCTCCCTCCAGACTGCCTGGACAAAGGGTCGGTTCTGTGTCCGGATCCGGGAAACGTCCCCTCTTTTGTTCCAGTATGGGCCTGCGACAACGGTATGAGAGAAAGGGGACTGCACAGAGAATACTGGAGGGGTGCACATGCTAAGGAACCTCAACTTCCACAGGGCTAGTTCTGCCTCTGAAATGCTTCCTTCCTAATGCAGATGCCACCTCCTCAAATATTTAGGGGGGAAATTAAGATTTTTTTTTTTTTTAACCAAAGACATATGAAGACACTGACTTGGCACTACCAGAAATAACACTGAAGCGTGGACAGCTTTTTACCAGTCTTAAAAATGAATTGATGGGAGTTGAGAATGCAAGGAGTTAATCAGGCACACACACAGAAGCAATACATCTCCGTCCCTGAACCCCACCTTTGGATTACCGAAGAAGAAAACAGCTGAGATTTAAGGGGACACCGAGTGGTGCCCCCCACTTTCACTACCCATGTTCAAAAAAATGAGTGAAGGGAACTATCACAAAGGAAAAAAAAATAATGTGTTAAGAGAATATTGTTTTGTTTACTGTGCTTGTTTTCATTGTACCAGGAGACATATTTTATTGCACATAATTCCTGAAATAATACTTTTGTTTTGTGTAAAAATGTACTGAGTGCCAGAGTCACTCTGCCGTGTGAGAGCTGCCTGAGACACCACCTTACTCTTTTGTTTCAAAGGAAAAATCCAACCCGAGCGCACAGCCAGACGTAGACGTTATCCTTTGCAGTTTTGTTACGAGAATTCGTTTGGCTTCTCTCTATTGGTTGCTGTCAGTGACTCTGTGGGTTGGCCTCTGTGTGTCCAATAGCATGACGTTTTCTTAGCCACTAGTTTCAGGATATTTTTGAACTCCTTTTGGTCCATAGTAAAATCTGGTGTGCTGCTGGAACGTATTAAGAAGTCCTTTCTCATGTTTACCCCGCGCCTCTCATTTTGTGTGCTTTTGCAGTTGTGTGTTGTTGGACAAGAGAACAGTTATGGGGGTCTGGAATGCCTTGAAATATTTCACTTTTTCTATTGTTTTGCTTTCTTCCCGGGCATTTTCATCCTACTACATTTTCCTGTCCTATTATCTTCGTCATGATCCCAATATCCACTTGCCTTGGAGCCTCTTTTATGTATGGCCATCTGACCACTTCTCCTTGCTATCCTGCTCTCTCTGTCTATCTTCACTACCCAATCCTGGAGCTCTCCTTTTCTCAACCCGTAGGATATCCTACCACACACAAGTGGGACAGAAAATTGCTTCAGCTTAAGAAAAAAAGTGATACCCGTAGCTGTACCCAGCTTGTCGTGATTTCTGTACCAAACACGCCACACATTGGAGTGTAAACCCTTCCCTGGTTTGGCAATAAACCAATCGAAAACAAGTATGCAATGCCCTCAATAGTTTCACCTCAGGGGTAAATCATGGAAATCATCAATGGGTGCATTATAGAGACTTTTGATGTCTATCACCGAAAAACATTTCCTCGTCCATTCCGTGCAGCGCACTGTGGGCTCAGCCACTTTGACAAATGGCTGGGCAGTCCTGGATTCTGTACATCTTGTGTCTGGCAGGTTAAGGTAATACCTAACAGACAATCACGCCTCCATATGTCAAGGATAAGCCTGAGCAAAACTCAAGTCCCCCATGCAACCACTTCCTGGCTAATTTCCACACTTCTTGAGAGTGCTATAAGTTTCCCTCATGGGTTATCTTCTAGCTCTCAGGAGCTTTGTGAGTGAACAATTTTCCGGGCCAGCTGTATGCCCTGATCGTTCTGATCGTTCTACACTGATGCGCGGCACGCATTCTCATGTTGGAAAACTCGATTCCTTTCTATCAGACCGCCTCCAGATGTTGGAGTACAAGGAATTGAGTGTTCACTCTTCATGATCCATTTCAGCCCTGGACACTGCTAGAGCCATTTTGAGTTCTGAAGGTATACCTCATCTGGGTACCCTCAGTCCAGCGGTCTGCGTCGGCTATGCTTCAGTGGAGTACAATCGTCTTCATGGATGGTTTGTCTAACTCATCTATGAGTGACCCAGGTGCTGTTAATGGGAACAAGGTCCACTTTATATGATCAACTTGAACTGGTGACAGATTCTTATGAGCCTTATGCGCCAAACCAAAGGCTGTGCAACTTGGAAAGCCAGATGCAGTATCTTCCTACCTAATTCCATCTTCCATTGATTGCTGATGGTCCTACTACTCCCAATGCTGTACTTCCTGTGACCCATTTGTTACATCAAGAAACCACGCAGGTGGCAACAGTGTGCGGTATAAGAACCTTCAGCATGGCGTAACATGACCCCTGAACAGAAGTTGGGAAATAGTTGCTGCAGATTCTGACCCATAGACTGATTATGATGATGACGATGGCACGGGGCACCCGCATTACACCACACATGCAAGAATTAGATGCTTTCCAGTTTTCACTACAACGTTCTATGCTCTTTCTCCTAAGGCACCTGAATAACCACTATACTTAGAGTGCATTTTTGCATTGGTGGCGTTGTCTACTCAACTCATTTCATCTTCCTTTTATATAACCTCTAGCAATAAAACTATGTGAAGATATATGGGAGAAAAGGTCCAGTGAGCCAACCCTTTCCCAGACACTTGACTGAATGCATCGGGCACCTCAAAAGAAGACCACTCTTTACAGATCCAGAAATATACCTGCAGGGTGGGCATTAGCAGTGATGCACGCTCTTTAAAAGAAAAATGGTCCCCTTTGATGTGAACCAACATTCGACATTATTGGACAACTGGATGATCCTCTGATCAGAAAGTCCAGCATTTTGACAGACCAATGCCAATGCACTAATATGCAGCCATCGTTTGTATCCCTGTTGCTAGCTTGAGTGCTATGCTCTCCTCCAACCAAATGACACCCAGAAGATTTCTAATGAATGCTTATCCTGGGGATAGGTGGCACGTGGGCGCAAGCTCGTAACATTCAAATACCTTGATGACGCAGCTACTCACACCATTAATGCAGGAATCTGATTTCAATGGTGATCACGGCTCATTTGTCCGATTTTTAATGAGCGCATGAAGAGAAAGTGAAAAATGTACGGTTCGTTCGCTAATTCTTATTAGCTATTTCTGCGGATGAGGTCTTCCAAAAACAGAACAAGGTTGGAGCAAAGTTATGCAGGCCCCTAAAAATCACTCCGACCAGCACGCAATCTTTATTCCAACCCATCTAACATTTTTCTGTCTTTTAAGGTCAGACCCTCTTCTCAAGCTGGCACAGAAAGCTCTTCTTCTTCTTCTTCTTCTTCTTCTTCTTCTTCTTCTTCTTCTTCTTCTTCTTCTTCTTCTTCTTCTTCTTCTTCTTCTTCTTCTTCTTCTTCTTCTTCTTCCTCTTCTTCTTCTTCCTCTTCTTCTTCTTCTTCCTCTTCTTCTTCTTCTTCTTCTTCTTCTTCTTCTTCTTCTTCTTCTTCTTCTTCTTCTTCTTCTTCTTCTTCTTCTTCTTCTTCTTCTTCTTCTTCTTCCCTTGATGCTCAGGCCAGTCAGTGGCAAAGCTGTCTCCGTGTGTTCTTGCAGTGCCACCTGACTCCCAAGTAACATCCGTTGGCCTGCCATGCTCAGGAGATCACACCACTCTGTCCGAATAGAGGATTTCTGCTATTGCACTGAAAAGATAGAGCCTGATTGGAAGCAGATGGTAGCACCTGGTGAGAAGGCACAGTGAGGCAAGTGAAGTAGGCATGCACACACTCTTAGGCAATGCCTACTTGAGGTCTGTCCACCGTGATGGCAATAGACCTTTGAAGCAGTATATCCTCATGCTGCTACTTGGTAGTATCCCAATATTTGGGATTGGGAGAGATCCTTGGATGACAAGTAATGGAGTAACCATGAAGGTTCATCATGTCTCCTTTTTCATCTGACTTTTCATGTCCGCCCTTCACAGTTCTCTTCTTTTTTCCCAACCAACCTTGTCTAGACCTCTTCACCTCCTCTAATTACATTAGCCGGCTAAAGTGTAACCATACGAGAGGTGATATATAACGTCTGCAAGTTTAACAATGAAGAAACCACAACAGTTTGATAAATGCAAGGCACTGGTGCTAGAAGTGTACAAACATTAAATATTTTTGGTATGACTTGAGTTGTCAAAGTCTCAAATAAAACCGTGGTTCAGGGGGGCCATATTGAAACCATGAAGTTTGGCGCATGTGGAGAGAGTAGAAGTAGAAAGAGGGTTCTGCAACCTGGTCCTCCAGATATTCTTTCCAGGCAGAAAACACACTCAAATCAGACGCTATCTACGATGAAAGTATTGCAAAAAACCCATCTTCTTCAAACTCACCCAAGAAAGGGAGTGAGACATTAAGTATTTATTGTGCATCTTATATCTGAAGGTAATGGAATAATTTGGTGTTGTGAAATGTGGGCCTCGAAGCATGAAGTTCATTCAACACAGAGCTTGGCGCGACACTAGCCCGACTGTAACTTGATTCACTGACATAAAACATTTATTTCTCTAATGGTGGATGCATTCTTGGTCAGCTCCTGGGTATTACTTGTGTATTTATGGTATGCTTCTTGTTGTGGATTTTAATTCTTTGAAGAGCTATTCATATTCATGGGGACATGTCTCATGTTGGGTTCCAGTATTGACTGAGGGTCTGTCAAAACCTCTCTCTGTTTTCTGGGAGATGTGTCAATGTGATGGTCCTCCCCACCCCTTCCATCCGGGGTATCACAGTCTGCACAGAAGCATCAGGTTTTCTGGATTACCACTGACTATATCAATGACTCCCCTTTATCCAAATGCATAAGTGGAAGGAGGATAGCACAGGGTCAACATGCTGGCCTTGGAAGCAAGACCAGGCAGTGCAACAGAGGCTTGAATCCTGGATCCACGCTTAGAAACCGAACTCAGTTACGGTAATTGGTGCATTATAGGAACATTAATTAAATAAATACATAAATATTAGGTGGATATCCTAAGTACACCGAGTGATTCAGCTCTAGGGAGCCAGACTTGGAGACCCCTTTCCAATATCCCCTGTATGCAATGAGACCATAGCACTTAAAAATGCATGCCCAGCCCCCTGCAGTGCCACATAGTCCTTATTGACCATTATGAGCAGACGCACACCTGCTTGGAGCAATTAAGAAGCATCTTGTAGACATCACACATGTATGCCCTTTATCTAGTTATCAAATATCCTGGAGAAAATAACGTACAAGCCCTTACTTCATTTTACAGATTCCAAATGTCTTCACCACCCACACCATCACTTCTTTAGTACAAACCACCATGGACTAAGGAGTTGTTGTTCCTAAAAAGATGTAAGTGCATACAACTGTCAGAGGTAAATTGCAAGCAGCGAAACGAAGAGATCAAAACCTGCCAGGTGTTGCACCACTTCAACCAGAATAATGCTATTCAATGTGGTGACAGTGACTTAACATAACACGTTTAGGCTAGAATATGTGTGCCTGCGGTTATATGGTCGAGCTTTGATGCTAAAAACTAATTTCCAAAACTCACATCCCATCCTCTTTGCTCACCATGAGGTGGTTTATTCTCTGCACCTGTTTATGACTATACTCAAGATTTCTGCAGCTCCAATGCCATGCTCTGCGGCCCCTATTGACATCCCATTATGCATATATAGACACGAGGTCCCTCATTTTATTGTGTCTTTTTGGCAAGTTTGATCTCTGTGCATTCTCGCTTCTTTCCAGGGTACACCAGCTACCAAATACATTTAACCTAACTCAGTTAAAAAAGAATGTTCCATCACATCTAACTTTAATGCATTTGGACTTAGCCATTGGACGTTATTACACCTTGCAACCCTATTTCTGCTGTTGGTAAGACACACTTTGATGTATATTGTGCTTCCATGTGCGATTGTCAAAGCGATTGGACAGACAGACAGCAAGTCTGCCAGATAATCACCGGACAAGGTCACCAACTATAGTTGCTTAAACCTGATGTCTGAACAATATCGGGCTTGTTCTTGAATGAAAAGTAGACAGCGGTTTTCTCTGTGTCGGAACTATGTCCACAGCCAAAGACAGTCATATGAACCTGTGTCAAGAGTTACATTTAACTAATTTGTGCACTTGGAGCCAAAGGATTTGTTTTGGGAGCTTAATAATGATAATAGCTTAGACCTGTGAATAATTTGGGGCAACCAAGGCTAGGATAAACTGTTGCTTTTAAAACTGTGCTTCGGACGGCCTAAATACAGGCTGTTACAATAGTCAATGGCTACTGCCAATAGAGGAAAACTCATAGCCAAGAGCATGTCAATCTTAAGGTAAACACATAGTCAGCGGTCCAGCTGATTTACTTAAAGTTTACCAAATGATTCTCGAAGTGCCAAAAAACACAACTATATTATTCTTAAACGCCAGTTGGAATTTCTCAGAAGATAGTGAAGGGTTCAGCCAGTGAAATGTCCGCCTGGACCCCACCAGTAGAGCCTCTCTC
Organism: Ambystoma mexicanum; assembly: GCF_040938575.1. Classification (NCBI taxonomy): domain Eukaryota; kingdom Metazoa; phylum Chordata; class Amphibia; order Caudata; family Ambystomatidae; genus Ambystoma; species Ambystoma mexicanum. The sequence goes on from NC_090924.1 coordinate 96,524,602, forward strand.
TTTGAGGCATTCCATCTAAGTCTTTTGATCTCCATCAATGTCTGAGTCCACTGTGGAAACATGAATGTCTTCAAAATAGAGTTGGGTGATATAGAAAGGCAATCATTTTGCTGAACACTTGGAGGTGATAGCAGATGTATGGATTTCATCGAGCAGATTTGGTCGAATTTAAATCCATCCATTTTTTTTTAAATTTTTTTAAGCCATTTGACTGCAAATATATACAGGGGGAGACCCCCCAGATTTCTTTTGCCCCACCCGTACCCACACCCACATGTATTTGCAGCCAAATTTGGCCAATGAAATTCAATGGATTTTGGCTTCGACCAAATCTCCAGCGATGAATCCTCCCTATCCAAGATGCGCACATAGGTCACTCGGCCATCTTTTGTCAGAAGAACTTAGGTGATTCAGTGACAACATTGTCCCCACATGTTTGCTAAAAGATAATATTTGAAACCAGGTTATAGCATGTATGACCTTCGAATACAATGTTATGCCGTTGCCTTTCTATCTGTTTTTGAAAACTAGGATGAAGGTGCCGCTGTAGTAGAATCTATCCCTCCGAGTTGGCACCTGAACACGCCTCTTCCCCCTTGCCTTGACTGTTCTGTCTTTTCACCACTTAATTACCAGTTAACATTCGATGACCAATGGGAAAGAATGGACTCAGGTTGGAATATAATGTTTTACAGTGTCACCATCCAATGGTGTGCCCAGACTGGGCTGGCCTAAGTGGGGCACTGACTTATGCAGGAGTGGCATGAAGTACGAGCGCACACACGCATAATGATCGTAGTTTAGGATAATGGGGTGGCACTTGGGGTGGCCAATCAGATTTTAGCGGTAGCACATGCCATCTCAGGCCCCTCCTTTGACATGCCACTGTCCATCTACACAGATGATCACAGTGTCACAGAGACAGCCTTCAACACTGGCCCTAAGGAAACACCTTCTCTCCAGGGCTGTGCTCCTGTGACATATGCTAGCATCACCCCTGTCCCAGTATATTAATCTTAGTCAACATACCTCTAATGGTCGTGTGGAATATGCAAATTGCAGATAACAATATATAGTCATTTGATTTAGAGGAAACATTAGCAGGTTTTCCAATGGTTAAAATTTGCGCTGCACTGACTTTACACGCGGAATCCACCTGGGTGACAATGTACAAATAGTGGACACTGCCGGCAAGTTATAGCCATGATCTCAGGACTTGCTTTTCTCTGTTTTTGCAGCAAATGTTATGTTGCAGCAAGTACTCTTGATGGAATCTTACGTGAAGCATGCTTCTGCTCATCACACAGTGCGACATAACCTATGGTGGCCTGACACGATAACTCAGAGGTTTGCCATACTTAGCACACTTACACATCCTCCATGCACATCCTGACTGCCTCTGCCACTCTATGCTTTCTGCCAGCTAGACTGCGCTGACATTTGCTTAGCAGTCTCTGCCTACAAACAAGGGCTATCTTGGCGGTGTTTTCTTTAGCTGTGCAAAGTCTGGAGCACCTCAGATTCCCTCAGCAGTAGACTGTTAAATAAATTGGTCTTCAACTTTACAAATAAACCCATATCTAGCTGTACCTAACATGGGAAGCAAAGTATAGTATTCTGATGCTCAAACCTAAAGGGGCCTGCTTTACCTGCCTTTGCATTGAGATGCACTTGTTGCACTGAGAGAGACTGCACTAGGATCCCACAGCAGCTTCTTCTTACAAAGTCAAGGAGCAGATGCTGCTGCTGTACACAATGGCTTATTCACCATCCATTGGAGGTCACACCTGGGCAAGAGGGATCTTGTATCTATCATGCCCTGTTACAGAGGGGCACTCCATAGTACATTTCTGGGATGTTTAGGAAACATTGTATGGCCTTATACAGATGAGAAAGCCCATTCATGTGCCCAAATCAAGAGATCGAAAGTCCCAGAATCCCATATTCGATATGCATCATAACGATGAGCGGTGTGTGCACATTAGAATAAGATTTCAGTCATGGTTACTCTGATCCTTTTAAGGTTTTTATTTCACATTTCTCAAAAAGAGTGATCACACTTCTGCCAAATGCCTTCCATGTGGTTACAGTGTGGGCTGGATTAGTGGCTGGTCTGTAGGTCACTCAGGCAGATTCCTATCAAAACTCCTAAAATGGCCCTATGCCCCACTGTGCACAGGAATCACAGAAGGAAAACAAGGAAAAGGGAAGTTGTTCAGGGGATCTTTCAAAGACACTTTTATCACCACCTCACTGCCAAGCATCTACTAAGATCCTGCTAAATTTCTTTTCCCTTTCCGCACCAAAAGAGGATGCCTGAGAAGAAGGGAAGGTCAAAACAGTTATGTAGGCTGCAGTGTGTCTGGGTCTTCTATAATGGGGCCTTTACCATGTATTTCTCTGAACACTACTGGTGCATCCCAGTCCTTTGACTTCCACAAGTCATTCGTACCAGAGTAACTTCAGGCTTTGCATATGCACAAACATCGGAACATGCAATGGTTAGGGAGATCTGCAAATCAAGGAAACTCAATAATAATAGAGCCTATTTTAGTCCGAACATGACACCGTCTGAGGAGAGGAACCTACCTAACAGATATAACGCACTGACATCTGCCACCCTTCCAAGGGAACTGAACACAGCAACCTAGCTGTGTAGTATCTGCCTGCCCCTTGCCCCCCGTGTAGTGTCTGTCTGCCCCTTGCCCCCCTGTGTAGTGTAAGTCTGCCCCCTCGCCCCTTGATTGACTGCTGTGCCCCCCCACCGCCTTGCCCCCCGTTAGGTCTGTGTACCCTCCTTCCCCCCTTGAATTGCCTTCTGCCCCTCCCCCCTCCACTACCCCCTTCTATGCCACTTTCCTACTCCTCACCGCTCTTTCTATCTCCCTCCTCTCTTTCTTCCCCCTACTTAGCACTTACTCTTATCATTTGTTCCCGTGAGCTCTGATAGCAGCTTGTCTGTCTCTCCTCCTCCCCCCCTTGTCTCCTCCTTCCTCCCCTCACCCCCTGCTCTATTAATTTGCTGCTGGCAAATTTGTACTGTAGCGTGTATGTTCATCTCCTTCTCCCCACTCATATCCCCCCGACCCTCTTCCCACCCCTCCTCCTGTTCACCTCTTGCGCTACATCAATTGTCGTCAGGCATAGTAATGTTACTGCTTGTTTTGTTCTCCTTCTTTCCCTTCCCTCTTTGCCTTATTTGTTCTATGCACTTGCACTATCCGAAATGTCGTCAGGCCTATTACGATAGTTATTTTTCACATTCTGTATTGTTTCAAGGAGTTTTATTGAATGTAACTGTATTTTCCTATGTTTCCCTCCCTCCTTGAAGCGCTTTGAAACACTTTGTGTATAGGCGCTTTATAAATAAACAATCAATCAAAAACCAGTTCGGCTGAGAGTGCCTCAAGAGAGAAATCAGAGTTATCTGGCCATTCCTTGAATAAAGTCAGCACGCAGTTGACATACCAAAGACAGGAATATATTTATTTATTTATTGTGCATTTGTTAGGCGATTATACAACAAGTAAATTGTGTTTCAAAGCGCCCACATGGCAAAAGGGAGGGAACATGGGATTGAAAAACAGTATATACACCGGAGGATAAAGACGGACCTACTATGCCTTGTGAATATTCAGAATGTGCAAGTGCCGAAAGAGAAGACGGGAAGAGGGACTGGGGGGGAGTACTATAGTGCCCGTGCTCGTGTGTGAGCAGCAGATGTAAGTGCCAAGTATAGTAAGTGCTAGGGAGCGTTGAGCTGCAATAAGTGGGCAAGTGCAGGCCTACAATGGCGTAGGCCACTGGGTGTCGAGGCAAGTGCTATGTGTTAAGCAGAAGCTGAGGCAGTTGGGTTTGGGAGGCCAGGGCCCCGAGGACACATAATGGCCCTGGTCACCAATCACAGTGACTGTGATTGGTAGCAGAGGAGGGAAGATGGGAGGGAGTGAAAATTAAAGTCTTGATGAACTTCCGGAATTCGAGGAGGTCCGGCTCAAGATGACAAGGAAGGGGGAGGGTGCTCCACAAGAGGGAGCCAGCAGAAGCAAGAGATCGGCTTCCGGCCCTCTGTTTAGCTAAATGCTTTACATGTAGAGTGTTGGTTCCAGAAGAACATAGAGATCTAGAGGGAGAATATTTAGTAATAGCAAGGCTCAGATAGCGTGGCTCCTGGCCCAAGAGAGCCTTGTGGATGATACAGAGGGATTTGAATTTAATTAATGTGATCCCTGGGCTTGAGGCCAAGGATAAGTCTCACTTCCCTATTCTGGATTAGCTGGAGGTGTCGTAGAGAGGAAGAGGGTATATTCAAGAGAAGGCTGTTGCAGCAGCCAAGCCTACAGAGAACCAGAGCTCTATGTCACATTGAAAGTTGGACCTCTTGGCAATGTCCTGGATGTGAGGGAGGAAGGATAGAGAGGAGTCGAAGATGACACCAAGGTTTGTGGCTTCAGATGACGGAGAAGTGGGAGAGCCCATAGAGGATGGCCAGAGTGAGGAGAAGAAAGAGATAGCAAGGGTCCCAATAGGAAGGATGTCAGTCTTGCTGGCATTGAGGCAGAGATTATTGGAAGTGCACCACGACTGGATGGCAGATAGGCAGTCGGGACGATGGAATAAGCAAGAGAGTCAGCAGGAAGTTTGAAGAAGAGTTTAGTATCACCTGCCTAGCACTGGAAATTGGGGGAAAAGGAGGAAATGATGCATGCCAGTGGAGCAAGGTAAGTGTTAAAGAGCCATGGGGAAAGGTTGGTGCCCTGGGGGACACCACAGGCAGAGAAGGAGGTAGGTGACGAGAAGATGCCCAGAGTAACCTGGATGGACAATCAGTTAGGAAAGAGGTCAACTAGTGCAATGCCCGCTCCGAGATACCCAGGGTATCATGGAGTCATTTTATGAGGATATAGTGTTTGACTGTGTCAAAGGCAGAGGAGAGATCAAGTAGAATGACCACCCCTGAAGAATTGCAATTAAGGGATGCAAGCAGTTCTTCACAGGTGTTCGGAAGATCAGTTTCCATGCCTCTGGATGCTCAGAATCCAAATTGATGGTTGTGAGACAGCCAAAAAGTTCAGTGCGTGAGGTAAATTGGGGGAGACCAGCTTCTCCAGGAGTGTCCAAAGGAAGGGGGTCATAGAAATAGGGCAGTAATTAGTTGGACAAGTAGGATCTGCTGAAGTTTTTGTAGGAGGGGCTCACAAGGGCGTGCTTGAGGGAGGAGCAAGAAAGCCAATGTTTTCCTTGATGGTTTTGGAGGAGCAAGAGGAGACCTGTTTGTATGAGACTGCCATAGAGCAGACAACTCAGTTAACCCCATTGGGTGTAACAGGGGAGAATGAGGAGAGAGAGGAATAAGGAGGGTGAGAGGCCATAGGAGGCAGGGGAGTGGGAGAAGGTTTGGGGGAGTGGGTAGCAAGGGGGCTCAGGATGTCCAGACCTTAAGTGATGAAGTGTGTGGCCAATGAATTGCCTAGGGCCTGGGAAGGAAGAGGGTAGGAGGAGCCTGCGGAAGTGTTGGGTACATCCCTGTAGATTTTAAAGAGTTCAGCTGTGTTGTTGGAATCTCCCTATACGCAAGCCTGGATGTGGGCTCTTTTCTTTGCAGGGTTGGAGAGTCTGTAATGCCTTTGGTGGAGGCGGCAGACCAGTTTGTCAGACTGTGTGCCTGACGTTTGCCACTTTATTCCACAGCACTGCACTTGCGTTTCAGGGCTGTAAATTAGAAGTTGTACCAGGTATTACACTTAGAAGAAGGTTTTCGACGGATCCTCATGACTGGGGCAAGAATGTCCAGAGTATTAGTAATATCCAGATGGAGGTTGCTTAGAGCACAGTCAGAAGTAGAGTCAAAGGTGGGAGGAGAGGCGGGGGGGAAGGTGGATGCAAAGGCAGCAGTTGACATTCATTTCCTCAGACAGATGTTCATGAACGAGGTTGGCTGGGCTGGAGGAGGTGCAGTCAGGGGCGGAGGGGACCTATGTTAGAAGAGGTGAGAGAGTGGTCAGACCAAGAGAGTGGTGGGACCAGAGAGGAGAATGGAGAAGGATAGAGAAGTACAGAGGTCAAGGAAGAGAGTGGATGCTGTGACAAGGGAGTGTAAATGGATGTTGAAATCGACCAAGAGGATGAAATTTGAGGTGGTTGAGAGGAGAGAGGAACAGACATCTGACCATTCAGAGAGCAACAGGATGGTGGTGCCGGCGGGTCTGTAGATAGTGGCAATTGTCAGAGAAGAGGGGGGAGATATTACCAACTTTCAGACCAGGCTCTCAAAGGAAGAGCAGGGCTGGGTGGGTATGATGGAGTAAGGAACCCACTCAGGGAACATTAAGGCAACCTCACTGCCAGCACGGCGTGGTTGTGGCTTGGAAATGATATTGAAGCCATCATGGAGAAAGGAGTCAAAAGCAGTCACTGAGCTGGCATTGAACCATGGTAAGAACGGGAATGTCGAGGTCAGTGTCTTCGAGAAGGAGGCAGATGTCAGTGGAGTGTTTGTTGGCTGAGCGGGCACTAAGAGTAGCCAGGTGAAGGTGGTCTCTGCCTTGAAGGTTTTCTGAGGTGGAGTACAGGGGCGTAGTACACCAGTAAGAGGGCGAGAGTCAAAGAGAATGGTAGGGGGAGGCAGGTGAAGGAAGTTAATGAGGGACGGCAGGTGCCTGTCAAAGAAGAAGAGGTTGGGTTGAGGACCCTGTACCAAGATAGTGCCTGTGTGGTAGACATTAATGATGGAGTGTGATGATGAGAAGCCAGCCAAGAGAATTTCCCACTTGGTGCCACCATTAATTGGAGAGGATGTGAAAGGGGGAGAGTAGAGATGAAATGAGGAGTCCATAGATCTGGGGACGGGACAGAGAAAAGGATGTCAGTGTAGACCTGTCTGGAATTTGCACTGACATAGGTGTCAGAGATGGGAAGGCCAGGGTTGGCTCTCAGTATGTCTGTGTTGTGCTTTTTTCTACCAAACATTGTAAGCAAGGGAGAGTAAGTGATAGTGTAGCAGTTGGAGAAGATAGAAGAGATGGTGAGTGCCATCAGGGCGGTAGAGGACAAATGAAGGAAAGGAAAGGAGAGACTGTACTGCACAGTATTACAGTACTTTGAGGTAGGAAGAGGGTGAGAAATCTTGAGGCACCTGAGCAACCTTAATACTAGAGGATGCTCACACAAGAGGAAACCCACTAACAGACAGCGCATGTTTGTATGAAATTGCTGACCTGCTTGTCTAACTGTTCAATAAAACAATTTTGAGGCTAATGCTGCTTAAAAAGTACCACCTGGATTTATCTAGCATAAAAGGGATCCAGAATCCTCTGTATGCACCCATGAATCTACACCCACAGCTTCATATACCTTAGCTGGAATGGGCACTGCCCAGGACTGCCGTGTGATAAACAAAGCCCCCTCTGAAATGTCCTCGGCAAACCAGCATTGCCTGAAATCAACCATGCCATTAACCGAGGAGACGCATTGAGGACCAAGGGATGTGGCTGGAGAAGGGGGCCAAAAGTAGATCTCTGAAAACTGAAAGCTGAAAGCAGAAATAAGGTGAAGGTGGCCTTTAGAAGGACAACCGGTAGCATGGGTTGCAACAGCCAGAAATATGTCACAAGTATAAGCATTGTGCCCTGGAACTGAGTTTGGACAAGTATGCAGGCTGTCATGGTAAATAGGAGGAAGACATAGTGCCTCCATAGCTCCCCAGATCTGAAAGAAAGCATCTGTTGCCTTGGTACAGGGATACGGTCTCCAACTGAAAAAAACTGAAACATATCAGAAGGGACGAAACAATATAACTGTAGATTACCCTATTTCATTCAGAGTCTGAGGAATAGAGACCGAAGGAGCTTCCAGTCACATGAGTCAATGAATTGACAAGAGCACAAATCAGCAACATTCATAGAGCCATTAATTGCCCTGCCTGAACCTTGATGCAGAAATATAGGTAACAATCCCGTACTTCTTGGCCAAGTCTGCATTTAATGCGATGGAGTCCCACCAGCTTCTTTATGTATGAATTATTGCCCATCAAAAAGATGCAACAATCGGTGAGACAGATGCGTTGTATATTATCTTATGACAGCAGAACCAGCAAGCATTGCCAAACAATGTGTGTGGCTATATGACTCCTGAGGAGACCATAGCCCTCCAGTCAGGATTGCACAACACCTGACCCCCAAAAGCCTCCGACTTGCATCTGATTCTACTTGAATATTAGGGGAGGGAGGAATCAACTCTGTTTGAATTTCCCACCAGTGATTTTTCTTTTGATTATGTTTAAATTGGGATCCAGTTTGATAAACCTTGATGATGAAAATTAATCTTTATTTTCTGGAGAATCCTGTAATGGAGGGGCCTTGAAAAATGGCTTTGAGCAAGGCGGAGAGAAGACCTATACGTCTGGCCAAGTGTCGGAGGGATATGACAGACAACTGAAGAGTCCTTTTTCATTCTTCCCAGATTGTTACTAACTTCTTCTGAGGCAAACCGAGGAATGCATACCCAGTGTTTATCAAGAACCTCAAAAATTGCATGTAATGGGATGCAGTTAGAAGATAATTCTGTTTATGGCAACCCTAGGGAATGGAGGATCCACATTGTGAGTTGGGAATGCATCTGGGAAATCTGGGATGATTCACTCATTATCAGGATATAAGCCAGATAAATCATGAGTCTGATGCCCCTAGCTCTGAGTACTGCCGCCACAAGCCTGAGCACCTTGGTAAAGCACCATGGCACTGAAGAAAGACCAAAGGCAAGAGACTGGAATTGGTAACATAACCCTGGTACTCACCTCCATTTTGCAGTGCCAATGCTGCACAACTATTGAGAAACCTCAGATTAATGACTGGGCAAAATCCCTCTCTCTCTCTTATTCACTGCAAGTATGCTAAGGAAGCCCTCTGTGTGTCACACTGCCTTTGCTGATGCTGCTGCTTTTTTAAAGCATATTATCCCAGATCTCCCAGGAGACGAGCTGGTTACTTTCTGGGAAAAAATACCTACCTGGGGATCTGCTGGTAAGTATTGGACAATAATTATTTCCGGTAACTCCGAGTCATCTGAAGCACCGATTGGTAATGAGAAACAAGAGATCGGTTTTCAGTGAAAAACTACACTCAACGCCCTATTGGTCCATTAAAAGTAGTTTGCTGAAGGCGCACTGCCTTGGTTATGTCTACCTCTTCTGCTACTAGTGCCTTGGGATCTGTCACCCTCGGATATTCGAGGGAAGAAGGTCTGCCAAGTGCACTGGGGGGCGGGCTGGTACTCGATGTGTTGTTGAACAGCATTGCCTGAGAAGCAGAATCTATGCCTGGCAGAATGATCCCTCTGAAGGCCACCTTTGAAAAAGCAAGGGGCAAAAGGTTTGTACAAAAATGACTGCATCTGTTCTAGCGAGGGAAAGATATTCACATATTTTCTGAAATCCTTAACAATCTCGTCCGAGAACAGGTAAGGCCCTGTAAACAATACGTTCCTTCCTCCTGCCAACCCTTCAAGCTAATCATGAGCAAGCAGCCCTGGCAAGGCTTCTCGACTATGGCAGCATTGGCAAGTCAGTAAATCAAGCGTTTCGAGCTAGAAAAGTCCTCTTTTTTAGGGGGCTGCGTGGCTGAGGACAAAATGCAAATGTGTATGAACAAGCGTGCCACTAAATATAGCTACCCGCCTACACACATGCTAGGTGTGACTAGTTGCACCAAGTGTTAACAAATTGTGTTGGTTTATAAATCCAAACAGGAAAGAGAGATAGAGATAAACATATTTTAATCAGTACATGAGAAAACTCGACATATTAAAAAAACAACAATGCATTTCGTTTACACAAAACATAAAAACATGGTTTGAAAATCAGCGTGTCCTTGACTCTGATAGAGTCAAGGACAAATAATAATAACAACCATTGAGGATATGCGAATTGTCAATACCACACTTGTACTAACCTCACAACACTGTTTAAAAATGATGTTTGCAGTTGTTGTCTTTCTGGTTAGGATACACGCTGATTTTCAAACCATGTTTTTATGTTTTGTGTAAACGAAATGCATTGTTGTTTTTTTAACATGTCGAGTTTTCTCATGTACTGATTAAAATATGTTTATCGCTATCTCTCTTTCTTGTTTGGATTTATAAACCAACACGATTTGTTAACACTTGGTGCAACTAGTCACACCTAGCATGTGTGTAGGCGGGTAGCTATATTTAGTGGCACGCTTGTTCATACACGTTTGCATTTTGTCCTCAGCCACGCAGCCCCCTAAAAAAGAGGACTTTTCTAGCTCGAAACGCTTGATTTACTAGTTTTGGACAACCCCTTTGGTTGGTAGAGCTCAAAACAAGTCACAATGGAGAATGTAAATATTCTATCATTCACCGATGACGAATACAGAAAATGCTTTAACCTTCCGTCAATCCTAGATGCACCCACACCTGGTGCTACTGCTGCACAACCCCCCCCCCCCACCACTAATGACTTGGACCTGCTCACACAAAAGAAAAAGAAACTCATTCGAACTGAGTCACACGGCCAATTAATGGTCGAATACCTCAAGGCGGGAGTTATCCCAGAAGGGCTGCAGGTCAGGAACATCCCTCGAGTGTTTTTAGACAATCCAAAGTTCATGGTGGGTTTCAGTGGGGTGGGCAACAAATGCTCCGTAGACTGGGTTATTCTAGTGATTTCCACAGCAGAAGAGGAGGCGAAAATACAAAAGAAAGAACTCACCATCCTAGAAAAAAAGATTCTAGATGAATCCATTATCCCAGAGACCAAAACACTACTGGAGAAATTACACGAAGAAATGGTTAAATTTAAAACCTTCACCTTAGACAAAAAAATATGGAAATTGAAAAAAGACATACTAAATTATAAAGAGGAGATCACTTACCCATACTTGGTTCCCGGTTTCTTCCAAACAATGAATGCCAACCACGGCCCTGTTCGGGGCACTAACTGGCAAAGACCCTACAAAAAAAAATGTGTTTCTTTTTCGAACTCAAGCAACAGTAGTGATTCGGGATCTGTGAATAATGTGAACCCATCAACAGAGGGGTACATCCTCCACGAGGCCAGTTTTTTCAAGGACGGGGCAAAAGAGGCAGAATGCGGCACCCAGGAAACCATGGAATGCGCACCCGCCAGTGGCAACCGCCTCCACCAGCCTGGTAATTCCCACTTTGGGAATTCCAATTTTCATTTTGAGCCAACACAGTTTAACACCAGTTGAAACTGACCTCTTAGGCAAAGGTCTCTCCTTCGTACCAACCAGTAGTGCCAATCTGTTTCAAACTGAAATCGAAATGCGAAATTTTTTCCGCATCATAAAATTAAAATATTTTTTTCGAGATAAACCCCTTGACGTTAGACCATCATCCAGTGCAACAGGTTTAAAACCTCCCTCCTCCTTTACACCGCTGGCATCAATGGTTTCACCCGAAATCATTATTTTTGAAAATAAAGTGCTCCGAGAAATGAAAACCCTTATAAAAACAAAAAACAGATGTATAAGCAACCTCTCGAAAAAAGAACAACTAGCCCTTACCAATTTGGAAAACAACAATCTATTCGTAATTAAACCAGCGGATAAGGGTGGAGGTGTGGTTTTATGGGACACTCAAAAGTACGATAATGAAGTTAGGAGACAATTGGAGAACAAAAAGTTCTACAAACAACTCAAAGGCAATCCAACTGACAGCATACAAGACGAGATCAGCAGTGTTCTGTCACATGCATCCAACGAAGGGTGGATTGATGATGAGGAAAAGTCATTCCTCACCACTAGTCACCCCATCATTCCGGCTCTATACTGCCTCCCGAAAAACCATAAAAATGCCCTTGATCCACAAGGTCGCCCCATTGTGGCTGCCATTGGTTCTTTGCTAGAACCACTGTCCATTTACACAGATTCCTTCCTTAGACCCTTTGTGCTCAAAATGAAGTCATGTTCAAGACACCACCATATGATAAAAATTGTCAATAACCTTGTGACCTCCCCTGACGACATCTTGGTCACTCTGGATGTAGAATCTCTATACACCAGTATCCCCCAGTTAGAATGCATTAAGATCATACACACATATCTCGAAAAAAGAGTGGATTTGTCAGTTCCCTCTGACTTTATATGTGAATGCATAAAGATAGCTTTGGTCAACAACTTCTTCATGGTAGACAATACATTTTTTCAACAGCTACATGGAACAAGCATGGGGGCCACCTTTGCACCCGATCTAGCCAACCTATACATGGATGACTTAGAACAAAAATCAGTCTATCACGAAAACAATCCCTTCAAAACAGAAATCATTGCGTGGCATTGTTATATAGACGATGTGTTTTTACTTTGGCATGGGGATTCAACATCTCTGACTATTTTTCTAGAATGGTTAAACCAACAAGACCCATGTAAACATTTCACCATGAATCACAATGATCAGAAAATAGCGTTTCTAGATCTAGAAATTTATAAAACAACCTTGGGTACCTTGAACACCACTCTATACAAGAAGCCCACAGACAAAAACACCTTGTTGTGTTTCAAAAGTTTCCACCCACAATCTCTGCGGGAAAATCTCCCCTTTGGCCAATTCCTACGAATTAGGCGCAACTGCTCGACTAAAGAAGACTTTGACAGCCACAGTCAAAATCTGTCTCTTAGATTAAAAGAACGAGGATACCCTCCACATATCATTAGACGGTCTATGAAAAGGGCCCGGAACACCGACAGATCCCATTGCCTAGAAAAACAAGATAGGGCACAAGAGGACAAGATCACTTGTGTGTCCACTTTCTCGCCAATTAGCAACGACTTGCGCCGTTGCATCTTGAAAAATTGGTCTCTAATACAAACTGAGGAGTTCTTTGTACAGAAACCAGGCTTTGCCTTTAAACGTATGCCCAATTTACATGATAAACTAGTACATACATACAAGGTTGCAAAGACACCTTCAACTACATCACAAACAACATTATGGCATTTACCGCCAGTAGCTGGGCATTTTAAATGCGGCAACTGCTCGGTATGTGAACTAACTGACAATTCAAAATCTGTCAATTTAAATGGTTTCACCTGGTATCTCAAGAAGTTTACGAATTGTAACACACCGTGGGCCATTTATGCCATCACGTGCCCTTGCGGGCTTATATACATTGGCAAAACTAAGAGACCTATAAAACAAAGGATCTGCGAACATCGTTCATGTGTAAAAAACGCAGTGCCTGAAAAACCACTAGTGGCTCATTTTGTCAAAGCCAAACATACTGTCAAAGACATCCAGTGGGTTATACTTCAAACAGTACCACCACATGCCCGTGGGGGAGATAGAGACCGAAAATTAAGACAGCTTGAGCAAAAATGGATTTATCAACTGAATACTGTCCAAGCTGGCTTAAACATCGGGATAGAATGGAGTCTATTCCTTCACAAATGATTCACCTCTTTTGTTTGGACACAGGCACTATCCACATGCAACCAACTATTTTGTGTCAGTGTGACCATTTCAACATTTATCATATCGCCTAGTCTGCTAAAAATAAATCATGCAGTCCACCCTCATAGAGGGATCCAGGTACATGATTACTTCAGTTCCGTCAACATCCGCCTTTTGTTCATCCAAGATGGCGTCCAATTTAATCCATTCTGGTAGCACACTCACGGTCTAGTTCTCAAGCATTCAAATATGGCTTCACCTAATCTGTATCCTCCAGTGTTTCACTCAGCACTCGGCACTGTGACAGCCTGCAATCCTTCGGCATTTCATTCTGGTGTCCGAATAGGTAAGAGGACAGAACATTCACACTTTCACCAGGCCTCACACTAGCGGTTCAAGGCATTTATCGGCTTTTCCTTTTCTCTTTAAAGAAATAGCCACACGGCGCACTCTGTATTAGCCGCACCATTTCGGCCAATGTGTCGATCGACATGTCGATCGACATCAATGAACAGGCCCACCTTGGCCTGTGCATGAAGGTAATAATCGTTACCAGCATGATTGTAAAACTCTGCATGTCAATATGTAGGCCTTTTTCAATTTCTTAATCATAGGACTATCACTAAAACAAACGGATAGTCCACGAAGAATTAAAATTCAATAGCCCAAGTTGCTCACTTAGGGTTTGTGCAGTTTTCGCACAGAATGCGATAATTAAAATACAAATAAATGTTGTTTAAACAAACAGCTAAAATTCATTTTTCCTTTTCAGTCATTCTCACTGTGAGTTCCCACAGTTACTACTATCGAATTCTGTCTACATGGTCACCAAATCCGATGCCACACACAGCTACAAAGCAATTGCAAGGTTAGTGCTAACAGTTGCACGTGTACACCCATAGAGATTTTCAATTCGTTTTTAAGGTACCACTAACACGTTTTTCTGTGTTTTTGGTTTTTAGCATTACCATTGTGCCCCTGAGATTTATCCAGTGGCCCTACAAAGTATTGTCCTGAAGACGGGTCCAGCACACGTCTCATAGCAATCTAACGTCAGCTAGAGAGTTTTTCTTTCCAACAACATCCGCTGGAACCCAGAAACACATTTCTCTGTGTCGACAGAGTCAAGGACAAATAATAATAACAACCATTGAGGATATGCAAATTGTCAATACCACACTTGTACTAACCTCACAACACTGTTTAAAAATGATGTTTGCAGTTGTTGTCTTTCTGGTTAGGATACACGCTGATTTTCAAACCATGTTTTTATGTTTTGTGTAAACGAAATGCATTGTTGTTTTTTTAACATGTCGAGTTTTCTCATGTACTGATTAAAATATGTTTATCTCTATCTCTCTTTCCTGTTTGGATTTATAAACCAACACGATTTGTTAACACTTGGTGCAACTAGTCACACCTAGCATGTGTGTAGGCGGTTAGCTGTATTTAGTGGCACGCAGCATTGGCAAGTCTACAGAAGCAAAGGGCCCTGCATGCGCAGCCACTGATCTCTTCTTGGCCCAAAGATGTGTCATGTAAATTGGCCTCCTCAGCCAAATCAAAAATCATGAGCAGTGGTGCAGAGGTATTTAGGTACCTGTCCTGACAGGAATTCCAGACCCTGTCCACTTCCTTAGATTTATCATGTTCATACTTGTTAGAGAAAGTAGTAATTTTTAAATCTATGAATGAACTGGCTGCACCCCTCCTGGGGAGGGAGGGACTTGGATATTCAACCCTCATTTTGTTTGAGGATCCATCCCCTAGATTTAGGGTGAGCAATACAATTGGGGCAAAATCGTGGGCTTTCCCAAAGTGTCTTTGAATCTAGAAGGACACCTCCCCCCGCCAACACTGTCAAATGGATCCATGTCCAAGTCAGGAGAGTCATCCCCCATGAACTCCATCCAGTATTGAAGGCACGCTTAAATCCAGCGTCCTCAGTAATGAGTCCAAAGCCACCAGGACTATGGCTTTCTTGGAGTTATTATCATCTTCCTCCCGGCCAGATGGCCTCACGAGAGCCAATAGCAGCTCGGCATAGACAGCCACAGTACCATCATGGCCGTGGGGTTACCATTCTGAGGAGCACCACCACAGGGGGTTCTCAGTCTGTTTTGGTACTTCCTTTTAGAGGGGGCTTTTTGGTTTGAGAACCTCAACCTGACGTCAACTTGCCTAGAGCCAGGATCCTCACTAGTGGTGGTGGGCCTGATGGGATGGCCTAAGACCACCGCATGCATGATCATATTCTGAAACGAATGGGAAAGTGCAGCCATCTTAGAGTCAAGGGCTTTATTTACAGTAGAGAAAGAGACGCATCAAGAAAGGAGATAAACTGACCCTTGCCGGCCTCCTTTTCTGTCTTGGATTCCTCATCATCCGTGTCTTGTCTCCTGCAAGGAATTCCTATCCTCTATAATATCATCAGTCATGGACTTATAGAAAATGTCTATGACAAGACAAAAAAAATGAGCCCCCAACCTGAGAACCTCCAGGTCCTCTGTGTTGAGTGTATATGAAAATCCTTTCAACCCAGGCTAATTTCTGGTGTTTTAGAGAGCTAGGGCCTTATCTCTCGAATAGAAGAATAGAGAGAGCTATGAGGCGCAGAATCACATAGGCTATAATGCCCAAGAGCAATCCGTAGTGCTTGCGGCTCACAGAATGACACGTGCTCTAATATGCGAAGATAGCAATGCTGAGCTGTGCCACACTGGGCACAATCCGCCATCATGTGTCTCGTGGGCTGTACGATAACATCTTAAACTACAGTGAAAAAGCAGTGGATTGCAGCTCTTGGGAAGGGAAGAGTGACCCTTATGCAGGGGTGTTGCTAGGTCTGGAAAAGGTCTGGGGCTACGCTAATGTTGGCACTGTCGGGACTCAGGGCTAGCTAGCCTTTTGGTTGTAGGGGCTCAGCTTCTATCCGAGGCTAGAACCAAAAGACCCGGGGCTATAGCCCCCTCGCTCCCCCCGACCCTAGCAACATCTCTGCCCTTATGTACCTAAAATCAACACACTTGTGGAATGAGCTACATTCCCTGCAGAAAAGAAAAAAAAAACATAACATTCAGTACTGACCCAACCAGCAGCCCACACCAGAACAAAAGGTAGGAATATCGCAGCGCATATCTGAAGTGAAGCAGAGTCATAAGAAAAGGAGGCCAAACACCATGGGGTGGGATTACGGTACTAGTAGGTATTTTGTTTCTTGCTACTATTTGTGAAAATAGACAAAGGGATAATGCATAATACTTTCCTCAATGCCATAAATGGAACCCTGTCTCTCCATCGCAAATTGCAAGGACTGTGAGCTGAACGCATGGCTAATGGGGGAATCTGCACAATATGCGGTTGTGGTTAGTAAAGCATGGGCTTAACTCAACTTTGTGTCTCAGGGCCTTACAACTGATTTTAGGGTATTATTCATCACAGCTCTTCTGCCTGGCAGTTAGCAGACAATCTGAATGATTCACTTGTTGACACTATGGGCCTGATTCATGGAGTTTTTGCACCGTTCAAAGTGACTTTGCACTGCTGAAAAGTGACTTTGCAGAGGCGACACAAACCCTCATTCATGGAACTGCGCAAAGTGTATTTTTGCAGGGCAAAGTCCGTGCAAAGTCACAGTTCCATGAATCAGGGGTTGGGTCAGCTGTGCAAAGTCACTTTTCAGCAGTGCAAAGTCACTTTGCACTGTGCAAAAGATTCTATGAATCATGCCCTAAATCGCATCTTCAGCCCAATGAGCAAACCTACTCCTCGATCAATTCGAAATCCTTATGCATTTTTAATTTCCCATTCCCTCCGCTGAGCCCTCAACATGTTTCTCTTCAGCCCTCTGCATTCCCAATGAGAGCCTGTATGTTCAAGAACCTGGCTGCTGTGACTCAGGCCCTGATGCATGGACTTATTTGCGTGTAAAACAGGGATTTGCGTGCCATTCTGCCAGCAAATCCCTGTTTGACAAATGGGGACACATCCCTGTTTTACACACAAATAATTCCATGAATCAGGGCCTTAGAGTTTGAGAATCAGTATCACCTGGCATCCCACACCACTTTATTAAACCATACATGCCAACATTCCAAAGCACCTAGGAGGGAGATTTCATCAGAGAAATCTGGAGACATCCATTTTCCCATAGGAATGCATTGGGGCTAGAATTACTTTAGGCGGGAGAACGTGAAAAATAGCATTATTTTTCACTGACAAATCGGGAGTCTCACGCCTGAATCGGGAGGGTTGGCATATTTGCTAAACCATCTTTCCTCAGGCACCCTAAAGTGGTGCTGTCATTGCATAATCATTCTGCACAGCCACTGACCAAGATAAGCGTGCTTCTGCAAGAGAGACTATTACACCCCTCCCCTTCTCCGCCTTCCCTCAGAGAAACATATGTGGTAATAGTGATGCCTAAAACACTTGAATCTAAATATAGAACATCAAAATCTAAGATGTTATTTACAATGGCTCACCTCCCCACCCCCCACTGTCAACTGCTGCTGTTCCAATGGATACAAGCTGTCTACAAACATGTTTCATGACAATGTGTGAACCCTCGACCAGATGCAAGAGATGGCCCTTCATCGCTATATAATGGTACATGTATAAGGGAAAGGGGACCTGCGGTTACGTGACTCTCTTTGGAGACTTTCAGATGGGACCCCAGGAAAAAAGTTAGCAGTAAGGAAGGAGATAAGGAGGTGACCTCACTCAGAACCACATTTTTAGATGTGTCAATGCAACCTCTAATCTACTCTGTTTCATGGAAACAACCCGTGTTCTCCCTTGATGGATACTACTTACAGAATGGTATACGGGAGTCACTACAGCAAAATCATTCAGCACCAGATGCACTCTTTCCTGCCAACTTTTTAGGGCTTTCTAAGCCCAGGAAATTGTTACATTGAAATTTGCTTCAAGTTTCTCTCCTCCTATGTCCTTTGTATCCACTAGCAAAAAGTACCCATAAACAGCACAGGTTCTGTAGACAGACATGATAACACTGTCATCAAGTGTTCAAAATCATTGATCCTGTAATCCTCTGTTCCGAGTCGCTTATCACTTGATATGCTTTGCACTCTGAATTAAACTGCACTGAGAATGGACTTGTGTGACTGGCTGACATACCCCGGAGCAGCTGTGAAGGGGAGGAGGGGAGGTGAGAGTTGGAATGCAGCAGCATTCTGGGACCTTATGTGCGCTCTCCAGAGGCGTAGACAGGGTAGGGCCTGAGCAGGCAAGGCCCACCCAAAATCTGTAAATGCCCACTCAGCAGGGCTGTGTGGGCATTTACAGATGTCAATGACCCTGTGGTGGGCCCAAAGCCGGCCTTAGAAGCTGCAGTGCCCCAGGCAGCAAAACAAAAATATGGTGCACCTCCCCTCCCCCCACACACCCCTGGTCATGCGGAAGGGGGTGGGGTGAGCACCACGTTTATCAATAAGTGCAGCAGGTGCCCTATTGTTATCAAATGCACTCTGAACCTGAGAGTGGAGCCAATTTAATTTCAATAGGGCGCCGGCCGGGCCTTCTCCCACCCGCCAGCTCGGGGGGAGCCCTTGAAAGACTCCCCAGAGCAGGCATGGAGGGAAAGTAATGGCAGGGCACCCAGAGCGGTTGCCCGGGCGGCCCTCCCCTGAGGCCGGCCCTGAGTAGGCCCAACTACATTAGCTTCAGGCCCCAATCTTGGCTACACCTCTGGCGCTCTCCCCACCTGTCGCCTCACCCTGGCACGGTGCAGTGCAAACATCTCAGAAACTGTGTGTTCTAGGGCCTTGAAACGTGGTTTATGATGTCTCTATCCTTTGAGTTTTGTGCCTTACGTCAAGATGCCTACAAATGAGCTTTCTTCGCTCCTTCTACCACCACATTGATGTTTCGCCTATTTCAGGCGACTGTCTCATGTGTGAAGGCGCTGAAATCTGGGGAAAGGGGTGGAATGTCCAAATGTCATGTAGCCAGTAATGTCCAGAGTGCTCTAACAGGTGACTATCTAAACTTTGGTGCAGATTGTTAGAACGGTGTGCAATTTTATAAGGAACAAACTAACAGATGTTCTTCTTTATATATAATCAACTTGTGGGGTCCATGTGCTAACTTTTACCAGCACTGGAAACGACTTCTGAAGCTGTTAAAAAGAAAAACTTTGAAACAGATGTTTCTTAATTTGAATCATGTCAACATTTTATATATATAAAAGTACACATTGGTTGCCTTAACACCTCCCCTGGTAGTTGTTTCCTTTCTAGTTGGGGTCACTGCATACTCCACGCAGCCACCGGAACTGATGCCGCATTTGCAAATTCGGAAGCAATTGGCACGTTCCCTTCCTTCGTGGCTAAGAAGAACTGGAGTGAGTTGATGCAGGAACCCAAACACACACCCACCCGTTTTTAGAGTCCCTACATAAGGCCGTCCTCTATTTGAGAGAGGTTGAGACAAGTGGAAGGATGCTCATTGTTTGCATCCTAGTGCTGCATCTCCAATGAGAAACCAGCAAAACTAAAATTACCAAAATGTAAAAGGAAAAGCAAAAAATGATGCACTACTCACACCTGACATGAGACAATGTTACCAAATGAGATGTCTGTTATATTCACTTTGGTGCAACACTGTTCCTGATTCATAGTGCTCTAGACAGGTGGAGTGGACCTGCAAACAAACTCAGTGGTACTCGCATTATTGATCTAGACAGGATTAAATGCTCAGCCTGCCCATTCGGGTTTTCAATCCCTAATCTCAACTCTGGACACAGTACGCGCTGTGAGGTGCATTAACTCCAATAAGTTGTCTATGAAGCAAAATCAGGACTAAAGGTTACATGAATCATTGAGCAGGAGTTGAAAAAATGCAGCAAATTTAGTGTTGAACTTGACAAGCAGAAACAACTGGGTCATCTATCAGCTAGTGTAAAATTAAACTGGGGAGCACGAGGGCAATGGCGTTCTAGATATCCCATTTGAGGTGTGGGTTGCGTATCCATTCTTTTTTTTTTCTTTGCACTCTGGGATGTGTAGGATACAGGAAAAAGGCAAAACTACAAGTATCAACATGCAAAAGAATGACCGTAAATACCTTTGCTATACTAAAGACTACGTGGGGAGTTCATAAAAAGCAAAGCATTCGTTAGGAAAATGTAAAATTCACTACTGATTGGTTGCACTGTTCCTAATGCCCGCCAACTCCCCTTACAGTGATCATTGTATTAAAATAAATCTGTGTTTCAGCGCTAAAAGTAGCCATGTTCTCCTTTCCTTCAATGTCTTTAACTAGACCTGCATTTTTCTTGCATTGATTGGTTAATCCTAGACTCACTGTTTGATTTGAACTACCCCTGCAGAACATTTAAAAATCCATTCACAGACTTACCCTTTTGGATCTATGTGAGATTAATTAAAACTGGGTTTGCGCATGCTATATTGTCTGGTTATGATGACAGTTAACAACGATTCACAAGCTCAATTTATTAAGATGCTTACTCCAATTTGGAGTGGTGTTCCTTCCAAAATTAAGAGGCCAGCCAATTTCCTTATGGGCAAAACTGCAGAAAATGATTATTTACCTTCAAAAGTTAAACTTTAAAGCTCTTAGTAGGTTACAAAATAGCTTAGTAGGTTTAATCACTTTCTCAAGTTGTTTCATGCAATGCTTGTGTAGGGCGTTTATGGTATAGTCAATTAGTTCTTGTAGTTTTGAGTTTTCAATTGCAAATTCAGGACTACAAGGGCCAGAACCTAAAGGTACCAACAGAACCGGAAGGTCTAGCCATGCCCATTGGTCTTGAGAGCTCTGTTTGGAGTCTTTGCTTTCAAGCAAAGTCTTAAAAATAGTTCTACTGACCATTTTACTTTAGGATGGAAACCAACAACACGGAACCAAACATATCAAACTAGTTATTTCAAGCACAAACAGTTCAGCCTCCTCTGGCATTTGAACATGGTACTTGTATATTTAGTTTTCACATGATGACGACAAGACTACAAGTTTCAATATGCAAAGAAAAGGTCAGAACCGAATTTCCATCACAAAATGAAAGTTATTCTGTTCATAATCTTCCTCAAAGGAAATTTACCATTACTGACTTCGAAAGACCGCCAACGAAGAAGAGAAAATGTACGTGGTCACTTCTGATGCGGTGAAAAATAATGGAGTTTACTTTGTTTCTCGTGACATAGATTTAATGATCTGTGCAGGTTACCACATGTTGGGCTGGTGGTGGGTGTTAGAGACTTGATCT
Source organism: Ambystoma mexicanum (assembly GCF_040938575.1). NCBI lineage: Eukaryota > Metazoa > Chordata > Amphibia > Caudata > Ambystomatidae > Ambystoma > Ambystoma mexicanum. The sequence continues at coordinate 96,546,281 of NC_090924.1, forward strand.
GGGCCTCTAGATTTCACAGTCGAGAACTCAACTCCAATGTTACACAGCCTCCTATGAAAAAGAGGATGGCACAAGATACTCGTGTCTGACTTGGGAACCTTTTGTGATCTCCGCTGCTCTGAAGTTCAAGTCTAGCAGTAGCGAGATTTAGCCATCAACTACAGGAACTGCCGCTCCCTAAAAAAAACAGAAAAAGGACCTTGAAGTGCTAAAGGGAGTCATGGGATGCTAGAGTGGGCCCCACCACTTTTCATTGGTGCCCAGTATATTGCTTTTGCTAAAGAATTCCTTGTAGCAAGGCAGGAGAAGGCTGTAAGCCATTGGCCGCACTTTGCTTGTGTGATTCGGCCTATGCCAGACTCTTCCACTAATCTCCCCCATGAACCAAGCCTTCTCTAATGGGAGGGACGCTACCTGTGCAAGCTTAGGAGCAGGCCTTGGAGAACTGCAGAGTGGAAAACATTAGCTGTGAATAACATTCTTCCCTGCTGTGGTAAGTGTTATGTTATGTTGAGAGGCTTTTACTTAAGTAGTTTGATGGGCTTCTCTACTCACTGAGGTAGAATGCATTATGGTACATATAGCTCTGCCCGTCTTACACACCGAGTGAGGAGGAATGCATGCTGGAAAATATAATATTTTCAGTTAGTGTGAATCATTTGACATACTCCTCTGGGAGTTTGTGCACTGAAGGAGGAACCTTGCATTCTGGGGCATGGATTATGCAGGGAGTATTAGGAGCTATTATCTCCTATATGATTATAAATCTTTAATGAGGCAGAGTGCATTCTGAGTTCTCCAGCATTGGATCTTTCTTAGATTCACATGCGATTTGAATATTCACCATTGTCAGGTCGGTAATCCTCAGTAACCGTAAAGTAGTTCATGTTTCCATTTTAAAACTGATGTCACTTTAGTTCTCTATTAGGGTCCTTTTGGGTCTTATTGCCACACAGCTAATTGACAGGTCCCTCTTAGGTCCACTCTTAGAGGCCATCTTCAGAATTTTACTGCACATTCAGTGTTGGGAGTCCACAACGAATCTCTCCATTTCTTCCCCAATTTATCTCCTATTTCTTTGTTTTTTCGACTATTCTTCAACTCATGATGCCAGAAACATTCTCTGCCCGTCAGTTCTTTTGTTCTAGCCTTTCAGCGCCTCTGGAGATACCGCTTTGGTGTCCGTTCGCTGAGGCCTTATACCTGTATTTGAAGCTATGGCTGACACCAGGAAGAGAAGTATTTTCATGGTCTGTGCTATCTGTCATTTAAAGAATGTTTATGTGGATGATCCTCATGACGACTGCCTCTAGTGTCTTTATCCAGAGCATGAAATCGGACATTGTTCAATCTGCAAATCGTTCTTCAGCAAGACCCTTCGAGACCATCACGGGAGCTAAGTGACTTGGCTAGACCATAGCCATGCTACCCTCAGGCAGATCAGACCCCCAGACCGCACCTCTTCATCCAAGATTAATGTCCTACGATTTATCTTCCTGCAGGAATCAAGCTAAAAAGGCCCATATAATCCAAGCTCTGACTGCCAACGTGTCCACAACAGCGTGGTGTCAATGGGCCTCATTACGACCCTGGCGGAGTGGGTTTACGCCAGCGGTATTCGCGGCGGACCCGTCCGCCCCACTACGAGTTCCCGTAGCGCCATGGAGCGTTTTCCGCCTGGTTTTTCCGGGCGGAGAAATCCATGGCGCTACGGGACCTTGTTGTTAATTACGCCACCGTATTTTACGGTGGCGTAATTAACGCCTTCCCGACTCCCATTATACCCTATGGGGCAAAAATGGGAATGGGGAAGGGTAAAATGGGGAATGGGGATTTACCGCCCCGCCAAGGTCGGAATGGGGCGGTAAATCCGCCAACCCCCATGGCGCTATCGCCAGCTTTCCGCCGTGCTCCATGGTGCATTTGGCGTCACGATTTCCGCCAGGGTCGTAATGAGGCTGAATGTCTCTTATCCCATCATGATGACTTCATCCATGAAGACTGCTTCATCGCCTTCAGCTGTAAAACACCCATCTGCGTCTTCTACTGGTCTACCGTCTTCTACCAAGAAGCTCTCACCAACACCTCCTTTTGGCCTGTTCATGACATCTTCATCTATGACCCCATCGACGACTCACAAACAGACTAAGTCCTCTGTTCTGTCAATGACCTTGTCGATGGCCCTGTTCATGCCAATCATGATAATGACTTTGTCGATGACTGCATCCACGGTGCACCAAATTCCATCAGAGTCAGTCAGCACTACGACCACCTCGTCCACAACAAACGTGCATGCCTCATTATTGACTATTGATGGCACAGCAAGGTGTCTCTCCATCTGGAGATTCTGCACCTGTGCTTTCATCGCTGCCAAGGCCTTTGTGTATCCATGCACTGTTTATGCTGGCCCCATATGTCCCTGCTGCCATTCCTTAACCCACTATACTTCCACCTGAGGACATATTGCAAGTACCCATTGATGCAGATTTTGAGCAGGGAAGTGTATTTTCTGATGGCGAAACCCACATAGATGACACACATGTGGAGTTTCTACCATGTGCCCCTGCTGTAGCCTCCGCAAGTATGCCACTGCCTAGGTCACTTCCTGCTCCTGCTGGGCCGTCTCCAAGACTGGCTCCAACTCAACCAGAGCTGTGTGACCTTTCTATGGACATTCTATCCATGCTGCAAAGTTTGGTAACGGAATTACAGCATCGACTTCCTTCCCCATCTATGACTCCACGAACTTCCTGCTGGCCTGTTGCCTGCTCCTCCACCAATTACTGGGCACCCTTCATGCAGTCATACATGTGCTCTTCCTCCTGCTGCCAATTGTACAGATACTGATAGAGAGAATACATGTCACCCAAGGTGATGTGTCTACTCACACTAATATCTCAGACGAGTTTGAAAATGGCATACAAATCAGAGGACACTCCTCATAGAGACTCTGTGCTTGATGAAATCGCCTCCTTTCATGCCGTCATGTCCACGGCTGCCAAGTTGTTTGAACTCATCGCAGAGGAACAAAAGAAGGAAGGCTTTTATACCAGCACTGGGAGCAGGCAAGAAAGTCTGTGGTTGCCATACTTGTCCTCGAGGACATCTGGGAAGACAGTCTTTTGATCATGAGAAACCCCTCTTCTGCCCCTCCGAAGAAGGACGATTCAAGAAAAAGTACAAAACTCCTGATTCAGCACCTAAATGTCTGCAAATGCCATCCAGTTAAGACTCTGAAATGTCAGCAGGGGCCCAAAAGCATCATGGAAATCCTTCCACGGCTTGTTCAGTACCACCTGACAAGGACGGGAAACAGCTACACTCCTTCAGGAAGTGCCTCATCTCCGCCGCTGCAACTACCATCAATGCTATATCTATCCTGTCCCCCTATTCCAGGGAGCAATGGTTCAAGATGGAACCAATATTGGATTTCCTTCCAGATGACAAGAAGGATGCAGCTATTGCCCTCCTTCATGGTCATTGGGCTGTGTTTGTGCTGGTAGAGAGATTCCAGACCACCCCTTGTTTTGAATGGATTAACTTTGGGTCTCACCCTAAGTTACCAGGGCAATCCAGACATGGACCCCTTGCTCACTGTTCTTAGAGAGGCACAGCTTCACCTCACTGATGATGCCCAACAAGGCTGAAACACGTGTATGGGGTTGCTGTTGGTACTCTTGTTCAGAGAAAAATTGCCTAGTATTTCGGTGCTGGACTGCCCCTGGGCAGGACAAACACTGATATGGAGGGACATTTCTCTCTGACCTTGTTTTGCAGTTCATATGCACGTCTGGTGCAAAGCTAGCCACATGTCAAGCCTGTGTGAAACTACTTTTCAGGCTTCAGAGGTTGGCCTCACCGGGCATCCCATACTTTGGACACTCGTTACCTCATACATGCAAACAAACATCCTGAACAGCATGCCATGGAGATAGGAAAGATTACAGCAAGACATTCATTGTGGCACAATGAAATCAAGGGCCACTTTATGTGCTATGGTCAAACATTTTTACACTCTACACATGCTTTTAGGCACAAGAATGTTGTCAATTGACCGAGGGCACCCAATGGAATGTCTTGAGATGATCATAACAGAAACAACACCAGAAACAAAAAACATGCTATAACTGCAACTTGCTAAAAGTAAAATACATAGTCCAAAATGGATGCTTATTCTACACTAAACGCTTTTTGGAATTTTTGTCTGTATTGTGAATTTAAGGTCTTTAATAAAAGACTAAATCAATGACTCACCCCTTGAAGTGTGCCTAAAATAAAGTTTTAATGAGTCTAGCAATCATTGTATAGAATTCCAGAATAGCCCATTATTTGTTATTACTATTCTTTCTTATTTTGGGTCACGGCTCAAAGTGGTACACTTGGGGACCCCCTGTTTTTTTTTAAGAGGCCTGAACAAGAAAGCCAGCTTCTCCAGAAACAAAGAGCCACGTGATGCTGGCCCCAGCACAGGAGATTCCATTTAAAAAAAAAAAAAAAAAAATAAAAGAAAGAAAAACTACTATTTTTTTTAGGGGTAGAAAGGGGGACCTCAGGGGTCGCAGTGGCAACCCCTCAATGATGTCCATGGTCTGTAGCCAGCTCTAAGAAAGCTAGCTGGGGTCAGTGAATTGTGCTGCCATCAATAGCTAGTGTGTGTTAGCGGCTTCGAACGAGTTACGTAATCCTTTGGCTTGGAACAAGTTCTACTCCCCAGTTCTGCTCCCAGTTGCTTGCTATGTTGGGACAGCCACGAGACCAGAAGTTTGCATCACCCAGGCAGCCTCCTCCTTCTCCCTGTAGTCCCCAAGCCTAAGCTCCATACCTTTGGTTTAGAAAGCCATCCCTTCTTCACTGCCTGCTTCACGGCTCCTACCAATGGAGATGCTGTAACTATTGGTTACTGCGTGAGTCTGCATTATCTCATAAAGGGATCCATTCCGCCGCATTTGATATACATTTAGTGCCTTATTCACAGAGTGTTTTTTTATGGGATTGCACCATTTTTCAATCAGGCCCTAAGAATGTGCCTGCTTACCCATTCTCCACACCTGGCTGCTCTGCTGCCCACCTTTGCTCTCTAATTTAGCCCAATAGCACCATCCACAGAGCACCAAGGTGATCTTTGATTCATTTGCAGAGCTCCTTCCTGTGGCACGGATGTGCCTGTACCTTTTATCCAAACATATCAACGCAGCTGTGTGGGTAGGAAGAAGGGGTATGACTGCTAACAGTTGTTTTGTTTAATATGTTTTGCTGGGAGTATTTCTACACCAGTGATTGTTTTGTGGGAAGTGTTTGCCTCTTTTTAGGGAGTACAAGTGGCTGTTCTGCCGCTTTTCTGTAGGGCATATACATTTAGGTTATTTTGCTTTCCATTTGGAATAGTGGTGATGTAAACATGAATGAGCAACATCATTGGTTTAAGAGGGTCATTTGTTTTACCCAATGTAACCCTCTATGCAATAGATTCCCATACTTCTTCAATGAGTTGGATGAGATGAGGAAAGGCTTTCAGATGTGGGCCAATGCATCATTAGTATAAGCGGAAAGTTTCAATTAGTCTCTGTTGCAGGAAATTGATCCTTGTTTCAGGAAATTGGTCCTTGTTCCAGGGCGGATGAATAGGCAACAGGAGTCAACCGAGGGTGTGTGTGTTTCTGTTTTGTTTTTACAATCATATTTGGCACTACAACTTAATATTGTAACTTCATGGAAACTTTATCCTGATTCATATACAGCTGGGCTGGTTCAATTCTTGAGGTATATCAGAATTCCCAGCCTCTTGAGCCACTGCTCTATGTTAGCAATTTTAGACTGCTGTAGGGTGTGCTTATTTACCATATATGTAATGATGTGGCCTCTTAGGCAGGGTTTGTAAGTGTCCCTCGTAATGGCTGATGCTAATTCGTGGAGTTGTCTGAATGGTTTGCTCAAATTCTTTGGGCGGTGAACTTGCCAAGTATCTTTCAGAGGTACAGATGTGAACAAGGCTATAATTAATTGATGGCTGTGAGATTTTGCAAATAATATTTAGATTTTCTGATATCAATGTGGATCCTTAGGGTGATTGAAGTCCCCTCGACTAATGGCATTTCGCAACACTAAGGTCAGCTTAATATTCTTCACCGAGAAGTCAGGGTGATCCGCCATAGAGGCATATATTTGTGAGTGTGACCTTCTCATTGGAGATATCTTCATGTGTAACTTGTCATCGGCCCGCATCATCATACCATGTGTCCAATGGGATAGTTGTGAGGAATTCCACCATCCAAACCGGGAGTGTGCACTGGCCTGGGTTTTTTTAAGTTTTGTAATTAAAATGAATGCTGGGAGATCAACCTCAGAAAATGTGTGGGGCTAATCCGCACACATTTTCCTCTGCTCACTGCACAACAAACACATATTCAAGTGTATTCCGGGGGAGACACAGCCTACAGGTGCAGTCCTCTCTGTCACATTTAGTTGGAATGTGGCAGTCACAGGTACATCAAAGCATCTCAGTAAGGGGGAAGGAAACACCTTCCTCTGCCCATGGCCAGCATAATTAAAATATCAAAGGCCCCATGGATCTGCCCTCTCTATTTTCTAAGTTCTGCTGGTTGCAGCGCATACTGATGAAAGTTACTTGAAACAGGCCTGTGATAGGACTGAGCGAAGAACTGACAACAGAGGGCAGGACACTAACAGCTCTTTGATATGTAATGTGTCAACCTGAAGCTAGCACCCACCCCTCTGTATGAAGGGCAGTGAATGGCATGTCTGGGACAACTGTTTACTGCCGGGAACCCCCTTTCAGAGCAAAGTAGTTTGTGATTTGATGGATACTGAAGTCAGTTCTTGCCACAAACTTCAAGGGAGTCCTGCACTTTGATCAAGAGTCACAGAGAGCTCAATTAACCAGAGAGACACTTTGATCCACAACAGACAGAAAGGTGGATGGGACTTAGCAGTACATGTTTTCACCCCTTACCTTTCCTGTTGCATAGCACTCTGTGTATGACCTCAGCACATAACAGAGGATTGTTGGTGGGACCCAGGATTGGTTCAGTAAGGTAGGCTTAGCCTGCACCAATCACTGGGGTCCTTTTGGCAGATCAAACAATGACTTCGAAATTAGTAAGAAGAAGGACTCATTTGGTCCCTGGCTGAAGGTACAGTCTGCCTTACAGCTTCTGCCAGTGAAGGAAGGCCAGTATTTCTAAGAGGGAGGCATGATCCCTACCCTTAACATCTCCCAGGGAACAGAGGGAGATACCGGACTCAGTGGACCCGCCCAGCAGCTCCAGAACTGGTACCCAGCCAGCACACAGCGTGCCCTCCTAGGTTCTGCCAGCAAGCTTCCTAGGTGGGAAGTGCCAGAGAGTCTCTGAACAAAGGACAATGCCGTTGCCTGGAAACACTCTCCTCAGCTTTGGGCAGTCCACCTTAAAGGATGACACAAGCTCTGCAAAGAAGCTAGGAGAGGTGCAACATTAATCATCAACTAGCGTCCATCTTTTAAGGACATTTTCGAGGCAGTCGAGCCCTCGAACCGTGACCTGCTCCCCACTGACTGTTGTCATGCTGCAGTCACCAAAGCCGTCCGAGATGGCTCGACAAGCGTTCCAGATATGCCAACCAGCACATAGACAACAATTCTTGACCCTGAACCACCATGTAGGCCAGCCTACAGCCGTCTGTCCAGCCTCCCTTTCCAAACCTCCTGCTGCCTGATACACACAGTGGTCTCCCATCTTGAACTCTGTCAAAGGAGCTGCAAAGCGTCCTGGAACCGACTCGACTTGGTCGAGCATCAAGATCATCTCAAGTATAAGGTACATTGTGGTTCTATCCCCCTGGTCCTTCTCCCAAGGCCCATAGTGACATTTATGAAGCCCTGCTCGCTTGGTGCTGAAACCAAATAACCTTGAACAGTCAAGACTGATTGCTTTACCGACTATTCTCCTGTCAGCATCCCTTTCCTTTGTGAATCTGTTGGTCCCCTGTCTTCCTTTACACGGTGGGTTGTATTGTGTAGTGCGCTAGAACTGTCAGTTGTAATAATAATAAAGTAGATATTTTTATACAACCTTGACTGGACAGTCCCTTTTATCATTGGCTAATAATTGTATTTTCGTTGTGTTGCAACTAGCGAACAATCCACAACCTTGCAGAGATAAGCCTGCCATTCCATCCATGTTACCAAAATTGGACAAGGAGGTTTATAATTTACTTGTGTTTCCAATCTGTTCGGATCCCTTCTGGTGTACTAGAGATGTGGGGCTGATTGATGTTTTAGAAAAGGTATTCATCCCTGGGCCACTGGTGCCCTGGAAGTTGATTTGTCACAATAGCATTAAGCCGTTTATGACAATCCAACAATCAATATTATTCGGCAGATTGAGACAAATAATGTAAAACAAAATGAAACATCATAAAAATATACATCATTATAAAGTCACATGGTAACCAACGAAAGTCTCACCCCATCCTCCCTCAGCATCCTGCTCGCTCTCTGCTACCATGTTCTACTCAAATACGGTGAGGCTGCATTTACATTAACATTGCTAGAACCCGAGAGCATGTAACATAAGGCATCTTGAACCAAACTCACCCAAGCCTATCACAGTACCAAGCGCACATGCCCTGAGATGAGAGTCGTGGGGCAGAAAAACATAAAATGCACAAGAGTCTCAACTTCTCCCAGCCTATGCCCCCTATGAATAAATGTGGTCATGCCACAATCTATGATGTAGCCGGCTGCCCCTCTCAATGGTCACCCAGCCCTCCTTCTGATCTAAGAGAGTTTCTTGAATAACGGCTAATTCATGTATTGAGCATTTTTATTGCATGAGAATCCTCAGTCTCTTAATGGGGACTGTGAGTTGGTTTCAATTCCATGAAATTAGTTTCATCAGTCCCATCCTCACCAAACCCTACTACTATTATGTGGTACAGTATATAAATGGGGGCATTTTGGGCATGACTTATTTGTGCCTGTAATATGATACCCACCCCAGTGGTATGACATAATGCATGGTGATACAATGGAATTGTGCTTTGCATGGTACATTCTCCCTGTGGAGGTAGGAGTAGGTTACAATAGGATACAATGGCAGGGCAGGGACCATAGAGGAAAGTAAGAACTACATTCAAATGTAACATCATCTGTGAATATGACAGCGCCCACCTATGTATCATGTATTATCTTGTCGAAAGTGTAACAGTATATCTCTAAAGAGGTGCCCCCTATCCAACATAGATTTCAATGAGCACATATAATTTAAGAAAGTAGAAATATCCAGATCACAATACCATAAACATGGGGGAATCACGTGAGGATGAAAAGGGTGGGTTGAGGAGGATGAGTGCCAGAAGGGAGTGCCATCTAGTACACAACCAGTTGTCAAATTGAATATATCCTCTGGAGACGATGCCAAGGTTTCTAAAGATTATGAAGGGAATACCTTTAACGTATGATGGTGATTCTTGGCCAGAGTAATTTTTGCAGTTTTTTTATGTTGGTGCCAGATGCACCAGAAAACATAAGTCCATGCGTGAACACGATCACTCCATTATCTAGTCTTGTAGTTCATCTAAAAACATCAATCAATCATTGTACGTTATGTTTCTCATCTATAGCGGGAAGTATAGTTCATATTTATTGTTCATGGGTTTGAGAGCAGGTTTCATATCCAGGGGATACAGTACCTTCAACAACCCGGTACTGGGGATCCTCAAACCAAACGGCCAATGGGGACTATGTGCAGACCTGAGGGAGTTGAACAAACGGGTCCACATGTCAAGATGGCCCTTCCCTACATTGATCATGGACTGGCCCTGATGCAAGGGTCAAAGGTGTACACCGCCTTTGACCTGACCAATGATGACTGGACAGTACCTGTGAGAAGGCAAGACCAGTACAAGCTTGCCTTTACCATTGGTGGACAGCAGTACATGTGCACCCAAACCCCATTTGGATACATAAACTCTGGCAATGTGTTCAACATCTTCCTACATAAGGCCATGCCTGATTTAGGCGAAAGGGGAAACCTGGCCTATGTGGACAATGTTTTGATCAAGAGCTCAACTGCGGAGGAACAAATAGCAGAAATCTGCTATGTTCTTATCCAGTTGCAGAAGGCCGGAGCAAAACTGTCCTTTCAGAAGGCACAGTGGTGTAAGACCTGAGTGAACTTCTTAGGGCACAAGATCATACCTGAGGGTCTTAATCCCCAGGCGAAGAAGATGGAAGACTTATTGAAATTAGAAGACCCTACCACTCTGTGAGAATTAAGACGCCTTCTTTGACTTATTAATTATAGTTGAAAGTTAATTGAAGACTACCCAGAGGTCACTCAACCCTTGGTCCATTTATTAAAGGACAGAGTCAAGGGGGAGTGGGTCCAGAACAATCTGAGACAGTTAAACAACTGAAAAGAAGCCTTTCCCAGGCTCCTTGTTTGGCTTACCCCATAAAGAACAAGGAGTTCTTCTTGGAGATAGGGTTCTCAGATACCTGCCTAACAGCGGTATTGTACCAAAAGTATAACAAGGTCAACAAAGTCATCTCATACATGAGCAAGATTTTTTCCTCTGAGGAGGAAAAATTCAATGACTGTGAAAAGGCACTCCTGGCAATGGTGTGGGCACTGAAAAATTGCCAGGGGGAGCACATCATTGTCGAAACTCCTCATCAACCCTTTCAATATGTACAAAGTGACAGAATCTGGGTGGGGAACATTAGTAATTACAGCATTACTTCCTGGATTCTGTCCATGCAAGGCTTTCCTATGGAGGTCAGACATGGCCAAAACAAGAAGAGTCCCCTAGCGCAAGGGTTGCAGACTTGCATGATTGTCTCGCGGACAAAAGTCTAATGACCAACAATAACACGGAGGCATACTTAACTTCCCCACACAAGATCTATGAAAAAGACACGTGTCAGGGGATACCCACAGTTTATGTGGATGGGTGCTCCTACCATGTTGATAACAATGGGAAAAAAGAACTGGTGGCAGGCATTGGGAATGCCCGGGTGAATGAAACCCCGGAACCCTGTGCTGGTTATAAAATAGGACCCTGAATTAGTCAGGTTGCAGAGTTGATGGCTGTTTAACAAGCCATCCTCACTGTAGTGCTCCACCGACTCAATGAACTGGTCATAATCACTGACTCTGATTATGTCAGCAATGGGTGTGTGGAACACCAGATCAACTGGAAGAATCGAGGCATGCTTTGTGCAAACAACAAACCCGTAAAACATGCCAAACTGATCTAGTCAACTGATGATCTGGTGACCGCCAATGAGATGACCATCTATTCGAAGAAGATAAGCGGTCATTCCAAGAAAGAGGGGCCAGATAAGACTGTGAATGACCTGGCTGACCAGCTGGCTAAAATCAGATCTCTGCAGGAGGATTTCATAGAAACGGAATCCCTGCTTGGTGAAATCCAAATGGCAGCTGTCACCACGTCAAAAACCAGGGCTAACAGCGAACTCTCAACAGCCCAGTGGAGTAAAGATACCCCAGGTGCAACATTGATCACTGCACAGAAAGGGTACCCCATCATTGGGAAATGTTATCAACACATTGAAGACCCTACAAGCTTTCCTCTAACAGAGTCAGATCATGCCAGTAAAGATGATCTACGGGTGTTGATGAAGTTTTCCTAGAGGTTCTGGATCCAGGATTGGTTGTTGGTAAGGAGAGTCACATCTAGAAGTGACCAATCGGTGGTAACCACCTAATTCCAAAGCTTGATGTTGAACCACACCAATGACGCGGCCACTGACGGTCATAGGGGGTTTCATACGACATTGGAAATTCTGCACGAGGTTGCCTACTGGCCACACATGGGCCAGGACCTCGACATTCGTCTTCCTTCAGAAATGGGGAGCATCCAATGAAAGTTAGTTTGGATGTTGGGTCGATTTTTCTATGGCACAGTGCCAAGTGTCTACCTAGAGAAAATGAACCCATAGCCTTTGAAATCTCTTGTGTCAATTCTAAAAGCAGCAAGATCTTAGATTGATATGAAGCAAATTCAATTTCTGTGTAGGATAAGAGGGTATTTACACCACTGCAGCCATCCTGGGTCACCATCCCTCCATCTTCCAGGGGATAGAGCTCCAGTTTGTCAAAGGCTTTAACTATTTTTGGTTTATTAGGGATTGGACACATTTCACTAGACAGATAAGCCAGCTTCTCTTTATATGGAAAAACAAATAAGATTACTAGTTGTGCCACATCCTGTATTGAATGAACCAACTTCATTTGATTTGATAGAATCTTCACTTTGCAAAATATTGTTATCCTCACTTTCACATACTAACACCATACTTTCATTAATGCACCCTAATGGGTTTGGTGGGAACAACCATGTGAGCTTATGGCCCTTTAGTAATGTGCATGCAGTGGATGGGATCCCAGAGTAATTCTGAGTCCAAATAATCAAACCAACTCAGGAAGATGGAAAAGATACTGTTTTATTAACAATTATCTAAAACAGGGATGTTACAAGGGATATCAACGGACGTTCGCTCAGGCTCTCGCCGATTTTCTCATAAAAGCGTCCTTATATGCAAAAAATACCTCAGAGGTGATGTCATACTACGTGGCAAATAATAGAAAACCTCTCAAGGGTTGGGACTGGCTAAGAGAGACATATAAATATACTTTCTTTAGGGACTAGGATTGTGATTGGCTGCCCGCTGTCAGGTGGACAACTTGTGCCTACCTCTAAAACATGTCATCTTTAAAACTATTAAGTACACAGTTTATCATTGGTCTTCATCCTGTAAGGCCCTTCGTTATACAGCACTCTACAATTGGTTGTCAAGCTTATGCCATGTCTGGAACATTCGTTTCACTTAGCAGCACGTAAGCCTAGACCCAGGTGCCAGGAGGTGGACTTGACTTTGCCTCCCCACCCAATTAGCCCAACATCTCTCATCACCCATGCCTTCTGCCATGAAGATTTTCTTTGAACTTTACCTTGAAAGTTATCCTTGTCTGTGGGAATATATTGGAGTGCAGGCTCTCACTATCGATGTTCTAGGACTCCAAGCTCAACTCTATTTCCACCCTTGGCTCACGTGACAGGAGACCATGATTTGGTCCATTTTGCAGCATTAAATTAATAAAACCTGGCACTCTTGGTGTTATTTATTTGCACCTTAACAAGGGATGATTCATCCTTTGCACGTTCACTGCTTTCAAGAATAGAACCGACCTTGACTGCTTCAGTTTTGATACAAGGCCAGACAGCCTCACCAGGTGCTTCCACAATCTCAGCTTATTCTTGCTGAAACACAATTCTCAGCCTTTCCTCTCCATGGGTTCGGGCTTACTACATTCATGACACCGATGTCCAGCTCCTATAAAATGGCGGCTTCACCTGCAGCCTATTCACTACATATAGCCATCTTCTATGATGACTTAGTCTACTTGCGTTCAGCATCTGTACAATTATTGAACAGTTGATTTTCTGCAGCACTTCGTACACATGCAATCAGCAATCTTCTTTTTGCATATGAAAGTTTACCCAATTCTTAACTTTATCATCAGTATCTGTAAGATCCATGCATTCTCTTCAGCCAGTATTCTCGAGGTGTCACGCCTGTTTCTTGTGACGTCACTAGCTTCTCTCTTCGCTCCTTTTCATATTCCTTCAGGGAGTTCCAACCTCAGATTGTCGTCTCTTCGGGAATATAATCAATATGGGTTTCTCAGTGGGTACCTTCTTTCGAATATCCGCTGTGGTATTGGCACAACTGCTGGTGTCATACATTGTACAATCTCCAACATATAGGAGGTAGGGGGGTGTAATTTCCTGATTTCCTGCAGAGGCATGTAACTGCTCCTCTACATTCCCCCGCCTGGTCGAGTCCTCGACCACCTTCTCAATTGTCTCCACATCTTGATATTTTATCTTGAAGAAGTGCTTCTTTGGTGTCCATATCTTCATCACCCCCTTCAGGGTGCCGCTTGGCTTGACTTGACATGTTCATCTATACTCCAGGTCATGTAGTTGCATTGTCCATTCGGATTACAATAGACCCATCGTCCCATGTACTTCTTATGATTCTTTGGGTACAGGAACTTTGTTCCTTCAGGTGCTATGATGCTGGCCTCTATATATTTTCTGACACATTTATCCATCAATTCCTTGGGTCCAACCCAGAGTCTACATCGATCATGATCTTCATTCCAACCACCTTCTTTGCTGTTTTCTTGCATTGGGCCATCGTTATCCTGATCAAACAGAATCCAAACATCACCATCATCAATATTGCTCCAAGAATCCTGAATATGTTTGCCAACCAGTGCAGAATCCATGTGTAAATGGAGGCAAAACACCTGTCATCCTCAATGTCCTCTGTCTCATCTTCCACCTTATTATGCTGGTCTGTTAATATCGTTATGGCCTCTATCAAAGTCCCAATTCTCATCATAATGTGAAGGTATGAACATGCAAACTGAAGGCCCAATTATGGCGCAAACTCAACCATCGCTTTGAACATGTCAAGGACATATCTGTTCTGCACGGTCATTAGTCGTATGGCCCTCAGCTTTTCCTTGATAGCATAGACTCCCTTTATGGTGGTATTAGTTGTCTGCAGGAGCTCCTATCTCAACATCTGCAGCCACTTGGCGTTGGCCATCGTTTGGATTCCAGGCATGAATAAAGTCGTAAATATTGAGGCAGTCTTGCTGAACAACCTGTGTTCATTAGGAATTGAGTCATATGCTTCTATTGATTTGGCTGAAAAGTAATTCCCTCTTATGGTCCAATTGAGAAGTTCAAGCAATCTTCTATTACTGAAATGGGCATTTGGAAATTCTCCAATGTTCAGGTCACTTTGATGAATTACTAATGCTGGAAGATGGATGAGCACCAAGGAGCATACTGTACCCCAATTCTTAGGCAATTTATGTAGGCCCTTAGAGCCACATGCCCAATATCGATCCATAAGGACCGCTGCCCCTTCTCCTATCCTAGAAATGTCAACTGTAGTTCTGAATTCCTTGTTATCTCCCACATGTTTCTTTCTGTTTCTTCGGAAGCACAATGTTGCATTAGCCAATGGGATTTCAACCATTGGACCTGATTCATCTTCTACCCATGTCAGTAGTTTGGCATGTTTAGCCCACGACTTCAAACATCCATTGTTCACCCTTTGCACCTCCTGTACATATTCTGGCTTCAGTAGATGAGCTTCACAGTACATCATTCCTTCTTCCCATCCCTTCTTGGACTTCGCTCATCCATAGACCAAGAATTGAGTTCACTCCCAACATCCAGGTGATTCAGCTATTTCTGTCACATCAGGGCTGTTAATGTTCTTCATCTCTTCAATGATCGCCTCATCCTGTCCTGCTGCAAGATACACACACATCTTGCTGTTCCAGCCAGGTTCCTTTTCCATCTGTGTGTTCTTGATATAGTCATCCTGGTATGGAAATGACCATTTCGATCTCCATCGTAAAGTGGCCCAACTTCCCTGAAATTGTCCTCTAGTCATACATGCTGCAGGATGACTGAGGCACCTTGCATTGCGTTCTGGGAATTCTCTGACAATGAAAATGTGCACTGTATTCATGGCATAGGGGATGAGAGAGCAGATATAACAACTCTCCTTAGAGGTTTTCTCCCCCACTTTTCTCATGTTTCTTGTACAAAATGTTATACCCCAAGTGTTCTGCGTTATCTAGATAGGTATTTATCCCCACATCTCTCTTGTGTCATTTAGAGGCCATGTACCATTCATAAAGTATATCAAAAGAAGTTCCCATAGTAGGGAGAACCATGAGGACCTCTTCCACAGTGGGACTGCTAACATGATAAAAAATGTAAAAGATGAGGAGCAGAAAGGCAAAGATAACAATCATGCAAGCATATATTATGCATGAGAACATAGGTATCCATCTCTCGCACCATCCTGCTACTCGTTGCACTTGTTCTTCACCTAGAACCATGACATTTTCTTCTTTAATCATTTTTAATACAATCATCCAATTTCTTTATACTTGCAACTGTAAAATCTGCTGGATTATAACAAGAAGAAGCCTTCTTATCACTGGGGCATTTTTAGGATCCTGTAAGAAAGTGTGAATATCAATGTCTCTTCTCACAAGGGCAGGGTAAGTTTGAAGTATAAACACATAGACAGCAAGCACAAGTCGGTGAACATCACCATCGTTAAGTACCATATGTTTAACTGCTTAGAACAGGTATTCTCCAAAAAATGAATCTGGATACTGATCTTGTTTCCAATTTCTAATCATGAACTGACGTTTAAGCATAACTCTGATGTGTCAATGTATTTCTAAAAGTTCATTTAAAAAATCCTGGAATTCTCTGCAAGTCTTTGCACTCTCTGCTAAAATATGTATAAGGAGTGTCCACTGAATTCCAGTCCAATACAAAATCTGTATTAACAACCTGGTTGCTTTATCGTCCTTCTTCTTCGTCATTGATCGAGTCCGCATATTCTGAAATTCTTCTTCTTGTCTTGCTTATTGATAAGCAACGGTGGGAAGATGGGTCTCACCTTCATAGACCTTTACATCACTCAGGTGAAGCCAAGCTCGTCTCCCTTGGACCTTTACAGGTGAAGGGGTTATATTCTCAACACAAAAACGACCATTAAAACGTGGGTCACGCCAGCTTCTAGTAAAGTTCTTAATGAGAACTAGGTCTCCAACACATAACTTAGGTGCCAGTAATAATTCAACTGAGTTGGTTGTTGAATTGTCTTCTTCTGTGTTCTGGGACCAAACCCCTTGCACTTGAGTTGATCTGAAATGAAAGTAATGCTAGAGGTCATACATGTCAATTAGTCATGCATTTCATCACCTAAAGTTTTAGCTAAACTCTGGGCATCAATTCTACATCTAGATGGAGGTGTAAGGGGCATTCTCATTCGATGAGCCATCACTAGCTCATGTGGGGTGAAGTGGTGGTCTGTTTGTGGCTTATTCCAAAGGGCATATAATGCTAGGGGTAGGCAATATAGCCATCCCTTCTTCAAAGTTAATCTAATTTCGGCAATCCTTTCCTTAAGGAGGACCTTGAGTCTCTCACATATCCCCTTCGCTTGTGGGTGATAAACAGATGCAAATGTATGCTTAATATTCAATAGAAGCAGTATCTGTTCAAATAGCTCATTCACAAAATAGGGCCCATTATCGGATCTCAGCACTTCACACGCACCCCACCTCTGGAAACCTTTGCAAACTAAAAACATTGCTGCACAAGTTCAATCAGGGTGTGTACATGGACCAGCCTTGATCCACCTAGAGAAGGGACACCACTAATAGATACCTATAGCCATTATATACTTGCAGCATATCGACATGTAAATGCTGAAACAGACCATTTGGTTGAGGTATTACCCCTCTGATCATTCTTAGTGTATGTTCAGCAATAAACTGTTGACACACAATGCAGTTTACCATAAATAGTGCAACCTGCTCCAACAAATTAGGAATGAACCAGTCTTCCGCAATCGTAGTAGCAAGACTCTCCCTAGTTACATGCACGGGGTAATACAGCCGTTCAAGTGCAACCTTTAATAATGATACTGGAATCACTGGCTTTCCAGTGCTGTCTTGTTGCCATAATGCTTCTTTGGGGGATAAAGAACACCGCCTTCATTTCCAAAATTCCTGCTCTTCCTGTGGTGCACTCCCTTGTATCTCCATTAGTTGGGTTATCGACAATGTATTAAACCCTTCTTGCACTAACATGGTTGTGACTACTTTTTCTTTAATACTCTCAGTGTCAAAACTGAAAATGTCTGGGGAATATGCAACCCTTTTGGCTTCTTCGTCTGCTGCTTCGTTCCCGCAAGAAACAAAATCTGTTTGTTTAGTATGTGCTGCGCATTTAATGACCGCTATGGCCACTGGGAGTCGTAGTGCCTTAAGAATCCTATCCAGTAAGGATTCATGTTTCACTGGAGTGCCGTCTGCACAGGTGTGGCCCCTCCTCTTCCAACATGCTAACCCTGCATGTACGGTTGACGTCACGTAGGCGGAGTCAATGTACTCTGTCACTTCTTGTCCTTCATGTTTCTTGAGCGTCACAATGAGCGCTACTAATTCTGCCACTTGCACTGAAAAGTGAGACGGTAGCCTTGCACGTGATACAACTTCAAATTCTCCATTTAATATATGCTTCACTTCTGTGGCACCTAAATGCCTTTCCCACTAGCATGATACATTTTTGAAGAACTGCCGATAAAGATACTTTCCCCTCCTGCTAAAGTATTTTCCTTCAAACGGGGTATATCATCCTAAAATTCAACATAATTAACACAGTCATACACATGATCGCCTTTTTTCTATTGGCTCAGCTATGGATGTGGAATGATTCACTATTTTACATCTTACAATGTTAATCATTGGGTTAGAAATCATTATCTCATAAGCCAAAGCTCTTCGGCATGTCATTGTGTCCTTGGGTTTCTCTAAAATAGCAAATAGAGCATGTTCGACAAAGAGGGCCAGGGGGATTGATCGCAAGGGAAGTGTCCTCTCATAACTGGGTCTAAAATCCAACTGTAATACGCTAAAGGTTTGTACCCCAAGGCAGTTCTCTGTGTAAACCTTGCTCTCATGACTGTTCCATTTGTGTGCAAAAACAAATAAAATTCCTCAGCATAATTGGGAATTCCTAATACAGGGGCTGTGCAAATGGCTCTTTTCAGCACCTCAAACCCATTCTCCATCTCTTGAGTCTATTCTATTTTAATTTCCCCACCTGTGCTTGCTTTAAAACTTGCAGAAGTGGTCTTGTGTATGTACTATAATCGAACACCATGGCTCTAACATAGTTGCATAAAACCAACAACTGTTGCATCTGTTTCACTGTATTTGGTTTTGAGGTTTTCATAATCACCTCATCTCTTTCAGATGTCACTTTCTTTCCTTCATGTGAAATCAACTGACCTATGTATAACACCTCTTCTTGACAATATTGTAACTTCTTCTTGTCTACCTCATATTCCTTGTCTTCTAGAATGGTCACCAACTGAACAGAATCTTGTCTGCACTCATCTCCTGCAAATTAAAATTATGTCTACGTACTGCATCACCGCACTCTTGAGATTGCCTAAATCCATCTGTAAAACTCTATTAAATATTGATGGGGACTTACAGTACCCTTGGGGAAGCCTAGTATGTTTCAGTCGAGTTTGGCGGAACATAATAGAAGTCAAGTCTTGTGAGTCCTTGTGCAACGGGATCGAGAAAAATGATTCTTCAAATGGATCACTGTGAATTATCGAGCTTCTACGGGGATACTGCACAGTATTGTTCCCAGACTAGTAACTAAAGGAAACTCTGCATCTACAATCTGGTTAATCAGTCTCATATTGTGTATACATTTCCACGATCCTCCTTTAGATTTTTTAATAGGATACACTGTGGTATTACACAATGATTCTGATGGCAACAAAATCGCTTGTGTAGAGGAGGTCCCAAATAAAGCCTGCACTCCAATCGTCCATTTTGAAGTACCAGGAACGTTCACACCGAAATATGTGACGTATAATGAACAAATAAACGAACAGAGAGCCACAGTAGGGCTCTGTCTAGTACCTATCAGAGGAACTGCACCTATTGAAGTACCAATACCCAGAAAACCATGGACAGTAAATATCCATTAAGAAAACCCTATCAACAAATTAAACAAAATGAAGATCACCTAAGTACAGTCCCTGAAGAAACAAAAAAGGCCTTAATTGAAGTTGAATGGTGACGTCACGAGAGCCGTATTGACCCACACACACAGATAGAAGAAATAACGACCAAAGAATGACGCAAAGAGATGAAAACGACATGAACAATGATATCATGAACCTAGAGTGAAAGGACGATGTGAAATGCTAAAACTAAACCCATGAGTATAATAAAGATAGACGACCAGCTTACACTTGTAAATATGCTTGGAACCGCAAGAAAGCTAAGAAAACAGTGCGGCTTGCTATGCTTAGTAGAAAAATAGTGTGGCAAGCGCCACTATACATAATCTACCTCAAACGAAGCACCTTATTATAATTATATTTCTACCTTGCACAAGAAGCAGAATCAACCCAGGTTACTAAAGGCAACATAAGAAAAGATTAATATTTAGCAAAAACGAAGAGACAGCTGAAACGAAACTCAGCAGAGGCAACTCGTGCCAGGAGAGCCAAGGTCATACCAATAAAAGAAACAAACAGTAGCTACATCTAATTGAAAATAGGAACAGAATTTCCTGCCTCTGAAAGCTCGAGATCAGAAGACGAAGGCTGATGGCGGGTGAAACGAGAATCAAATACACAAATTGGTGGAAAAGAGACAAATTCACGGTCTCTGAACCACGTGACCAGCTGAGCCGGACTGAAGCGAGAGCTCATTGCACAAAGCCAGGCGAAGATATCAGAGCTTTTCCAGACAGAAGATGCAGTTTCGAGGCCAACCACAGTGAAATAATTGACACATGGCTACTAAAGTGATGATTGATCGTAATCATAATCGGAGGAAGGCCGGGTAACTAAGGGGCACCCCGCACCTGGCCGACCATTCTGCGTGCTGCTAAGCAAAGTAGAAAAGTATGCATGGGGTCCTATAGTTAGTGGAACCAATAGGACGTTGTACATTTAGTATAAATCTGCACCCCCATTCATCTCACGGGTGCTGCTATCTTGTCTTAAAGTGCTTCTGAGCAAACTCCGACTCTATGGGGCGGTCAGGGGTCTCGGGGCACACTTGTTTCATCAGTGCTGATATAGTCAGAAATATACCTTCATCAGCTTCTCGAGACAAGGGGTAGTTTTTTGCCGAGGTAAAATCGCTCCTGGCTTAAGCTTTATTTTAAGCTCCCCTATACCTTTTAATAAACCTATGTCATAAGGGCTGGTGGTCCAAAGGACGCTTGGCACCTTTACCAAGTCTTGCTGAAAAAATGCTGGACGTTGCCGCATTATCACCATTTGCTGTGGCACTTCCCTCTTTTCTATCCTTATCCAGTATGTGATGCTCATAAGAACACCACTTCATCATCTATTTGGTCTTCTCTGAACATGTCGTCATCAGTTATGTCAGTCAATTTTTGCCCTTCCTTGAGAGCTTTTACTGTTCTCAATGGTCTACCCTTGTCATCTACTGTTATGAGCATTGACATTTACCTTCGTACTATGGCTTCTTCCAATTCCATGGCGATAGTCTGTCCCCCCTCTCCGTCCATAGGTATTCGCGGTCTAAACAAAAACTCATCATGTGTCCTCACAATTTTTCACACCAAGCCAGGTAGTCATGTTAGTAAAATGCTCACTCCATATAGAAACATTTCTGGATCTTCTGGAACGCCTCGCAGAGCCACTTGCCCTGTGAACGCCTGTATAAACTCTCCCACATTTAAATAGTGTATTCCTGAAGTAGAGCACACTATTCCTTGATCAGTAAATGAAATTGTCATGCTTAGTTTTGTCATTAAATCTGTTCCCAAAATGTTAACCGGTGTCTTTCGTGAATATAACAAAGGAACAGACATGTCACATTCAACTATAGAGACTGGTAATTCATTGGTAAAAGGAACTCGACTCGTAGCTCCAGAGAACCCTTGAGTATTCATGGCAATTCCTGACATTGGATCTTTTCCTTCGCATATACATGAACGAGTTGCTCCAGTGTCTAGAAGAAAAAAAAAGATTTGCCTCCTTTAGTCACATCGATCCTTGGTTCCTCTTGGGGGTCTGGTGTGACAGATATTACTGAACAGATCAAGTCACACTGTGAACTGTCCATTTGTGGGTACAGGCTCATCCCCGTCCCGGTAAAAGGATTTCCTCCTACCACAGTGAAACCTCCTATTCTGGGTGTCAGTACTTGTCCTGTGTTTGCATACTGCTGTGTCTGCATAGGGGCTTGTTGCGATTACCCTTGTGGTGGATTCATTTGCACTTGTTCTTGTTGCTGTACCTGCTGCACTTGGAGCACTTGTGTCTGATAAAATGTGTGATCCTGGGTAAAGCCCTCTCTAGTCTGTGTGCTATATGGTGGAGGATAAGCTGTCCCCCTCTTGAAAACTGACCATTTTGTACATTCCCTTGGTTTCCACATACTCGTGCAATATACCCTATCATCCCACAAGTACAACATACTGGGGGTGCCCGTCTGACAAGCCCTCCTTGGTTATATCCTCTGTGAGTACTCTGGTTCTCATTCTACGTACCTTGAAACCCACCTTGATTATTTTGGAATCCACCTCCTCTTCCTCTATAGCATGTAACTCTGCCTTGTGGCACAAACCCATATCCACCTTTATCCATCAGGTGCAGATTACTCACCTGTGATGCACCCATTGCTTCCAGCATTCTCAATCCTTTTCCGGTTGTCAATATCGCCCCTTCTAAGGCAAATTTTGAAAGAAATTTTGGAACTAACTTGGCTTCCTCTATTTACCTATTCTATCTTCTTATGTTTCTCTTGTAATAACCGACAATGATGTACTATCGTCAGCTGTATTTCAGCCCATGGCTTTGCTTCTGTCCCTACTTCTTTTTCCATCTGCCTCTGTACTGGCTCAGGCAACCCCTCACATAAAATGTGGTAAAATAATGTCACTGTCTTTTCCCCAGACTCGCACGTTTTAAGCTGCTATTTCTCCTGAATATCCTTAATGTAAGCAATATGATGTTCATCTTCCTTCATCTTTCGTGTCACAATTGCACCCATATCTGATGTATCCGGGTACTGTTGTCCCGATTGGGGCGTTCTCGCCCCCCTTCCTCCCCGCTCTCCTCACCTGACGAGATGATCTCTAGGTCCTCCGGGACAAAGTTCCTCCAGGTGCAGTAATCTCTCTCCTTCTTTAGCGGTAAAGACCTGCCGCGAAGGGAAGCCACAGTGACCGCTAGATGTACATAGTAGTCCTGGGACCCCGCTTCCGCAGACAAGCGGTTAAGAAAGGGAAAAAGCCGGAAGGTGTAAAAAACCCTTTCGTCTGGATCGAAGCCTCGTAGAGGATGTTGTGGAGGTTCCGAGGGCAGGTGTGGTCCGGAGAAGAAAACTACCGACAGCCAGGCGGGCGGAGATTCCGAGAGGGGGGATGATAGAAGTCAATGCTGGGGATTCCACAAAGAGAAAGGGGCGAAGGAAGGGTAGGAATATGCTGGAGCAGGATCCCGGCCAGAGAGAGAGAGAGAAGAGACTACTCGGAAACGGTAGGCAGCGAAGGAAAAAGTACGAGAGAAAGAGCGAGGGAGCCAACCCAGCAGGGCGAGAAAAGAGTAGAGGCAGAGAGCGGCACAGAAAAAAGGCCGAAGAGGAAAAAAACGTAGCGTCTTACCCAAAGGAAAGCAAGGCAATCAAAGGGGGTTGCAACGCAACGGCACGCCGGAAGTACACGGCATATATACTTCCGGGTAGCCGTTGAAAGCAACAACTAGACCTGTAAGCGGAGCTAAAGCCGCATCCTACCATGGCGCAGACGCCAATGCGGAAGTAAGCCCCATCCGACGCGGCAGATGACAGTATGCCCCCCTCCAGTGCGAAGGCAACCAGGTTTACCAGGGTGAAGCCTATGAAAACGACTCACCAAGCGGGGTGCATGGACATGAAAGGCAGGTTCCCAAGAGTCCTCCGACTCGGAGTACCCTTTCCATGAAACCAAATACTCCAAACGTCCCCGGTAATACCGGGAATCTCGGATGTGTGAAAACTCATATTCGTCCTGTCTGCGAGTCTGAGTGGGGGATTGATTGGGAATCCTCCTTCGGAGGTCATCAGGGACATAAGGCTTGAGAAGAGAAGAGTGGAAGACCGAGTGAATGCGTTGGAGGTAAGGAGGAAGGTCAAGCCTGTAAGCAACAGGATTGATCTTAGAGCGAATGGTAAAAGGACCCAAGAAACGAGGTGACAGTTTAGAAGGATGAACCCATCTGGGCAGATATTTGGTAGAAAGCCACACTTTATCGCCTCGCCCCCAAATAGGACAGTCATTGCGGTGCCTGTCTGCTTGGTTCTTGTTTTGTCTTCTACTTTCCTCCAGGCATATTCTAGCAGAACGATGAGTCTCGCGAAGAGATTGAAGAATAGCTTCGGCTGTGGGAGAATTGGTAGGCCCAGGAAGAGAAGGAAGAAAATATCTGGGGTGAAACACGTAGGTACAAAAGAATGGAGAGTAACCTGTGGCAGAGTGCCTAGAATTGTTATAAGTGAATTCGGCAGTAGGTAGTAACGAGACCCAGTTGTCTTGGTATTTGTTGCTGTAGCATCGTAGATACTGTTCTAAAGTGGCGTTTAGCCATTCAGTCTGGCCGTTTGACTGAGGGTGAAACCCCGAGGATAGTGCTCTTTCGATACCTAACCGAAGACAAAGGGCTTTCCAAAATTTAGAGATGTATTGACTTCCTCTATCCGAGATGATCTTCTCAGGAAGACCGTGGAGTCGAAATATATCCTTGGCAAAGGTCTCAACCATCTCGGTAGCAGTGGGAAGTCCGGGTAAGGGGGAGAAATGAGCCATCTTGGTGAAAGTATCGACTGTAACCATGATACAGGTGCAACCATTGGACACCGGTAAATCGGCTATAAAGTCCGTCGATATGATGCTCCATGGACGAGTGGGTATCTCACTTTGGGTGAGTAGTCCTAATGGTTTACCTGAGGGGTATTTGGCAGTGGCACAAATTGGACAGGCTTTGAGATACTCCTTGACATCTTTTCTGAGACCAGGCCAAAAGAATGATCTAGAAACAAGATCAGTAGTGTTCTGTTCTCCTCTGTGTCCTGCAGTTGGCAGATCGTAACACCAACTGATAACCCTACGCCGCCATACTCTGGAGGGAATGTACAATCGAGCTCTGTGAAAAAACAGACCCTCCTTCTCGGTGTAGGCACCGTCTTTTTGCCTTAACAATCGAGGTCTTTCGATAGCGAGAGCAGTCCTTATTTCCTGAAAAAATGTTGCAGTAACCCCCAATATCCTGTTTCTTTGAAATATAGGCTCCCGATGGGAAGTCTCTTCTTCTTTAACCGTCATCTTTCTGGACAAAGCATTGGCAACTTTACTGTTAGCACCAGGGAGGTAGGTAATGAGAAAGTTGTATTGAGCGACGATGTACGCCCATCGTGCTTGTCTTGAGTTAACACACTCCATATTTTGTAGAACTCGTAAATTCTTATGATCAGTGCGTATGAGAAACTGGTGGCAGGCACCCAGAAGCAGATGTCTCCAGTCTTTGCATGCCTGTTTGATGGCAAGTAACTCTTTTTCTAACACTGAATAATTAAGTTGACGGGGTGACAGTGTTTTGGAAAGGTAAGCTACAGGATGTTCCAAACCATCGTTCTCTTGAAGCAAAACAGCTCCTATGGCTGAGGCAGATGCATCAGTCTCAACTATAAACTGTAGCTCCTGATCAGGATGTCGAAGAATGGGAGCCGAACAAAACATCTGTTTGAGCAAATTGAAACTGCATTCTGCCTCCGGTGACCAACAAAAGGCTTCTGCACTCTTCTTTAGAAGACTTGTGATGGGTAATACAATCTCAGAGAAATTTTGAATGAATCTCCTGTAGTAATTTGCTAATCCCAGAAACCTTTGAACCTCCTTTATGTTTGTGGGTGAGGCCCATTCTATGATTGCTGATACCTTGCCTGGATCCATGGAGATACCATCCTTGGAGAGGATGCAACCCAAATAGGGTACTGAAGACACAGCAAACCTGCATTTTTCAGGTTTGACAAGGAGCTGGTAGTGACGTAGACGTTCCAGGACTTGCTGAACATGGTGGGTGTGGTCCGCTATGTCAGATGAGAACACCAAAATGTCATCAAGGTATACGATAATGGAAACTGAAAGCAGATCCGAAAAAACCCGGTCCATGAACCGCTGAAAAACCGCTGGAGCGTTGACTAGCCCAAAGGGCATGACTCGATACTCGTACAACCCGAATGGGGTACGGAAAGCTGTCTTCCATTCATCGCCCTTGGCGATGCGTAGCAAGTGATAGGCGTTCCGGAGATCGAGCTTGGTGAACACCTGGGCGCCTTGCACCGCTCCGATAATTTCAGTAATCAAAGGCATGGGATAGCGGTCACGTATGGTGACCTTATTGAGGCCCCTATAGTCGATGCAGGGCCGTAGTTCATTGGAATCCCTTTATTTGATGAAAAATAAGGATGCACCTGCCGGGGATTTCGAAGGTCTGATGAGACCGTTATGTATGTTCCTTTCCAAGTAGTCTTTAAGAACCTGCTTCTCTGCTTGTGTTAATGAAAACATGCGCCCAAAGGGAACCAAAGCGTTTGGCTCTAAATCAATAGTGCAGTCTTCTGGCCTATGAGGAGGCAAAGTAGCAGGAATCTTCTCCAGGAACACTTCTTGATAGGGAGCGCAGAACTGCGGCAAGGCATGTATGCCTACAAGATCGCTGGGGATAGTCTCAATACTAAGGTTGTCTTCTTTAGCTGTGGCAGGGAAACAATGCAGTCTGCAGTAGGGAGAGCTGAAACTGAGCTGATTGTTCGTCCAGTCTATCTGAGGATTATGTCTTCTAAGCCAGGTGACTCCAAGGATGATGGGGAAATGTGCAGCTCGGATTATGTCGAACTTGATGGACTCTGAATGTTGGAAAATGGTGATCGTGAGTACTTCTGTAGTATGTGTGATGAGTCCCGACGAGAGGGGGGAGCCGTCCACTCCTTCCACCTTTTGGTTTTGATTGCGGGCCATTCGGTGAAGACCTATCTCCTCTACCCACAAAGTGTCCACAAAGTTTCCTGCTGCACCACAGTCCAGGAGGGCTAAGGATTCTATGGATCTAGCGGGTAGCTTGATGAGCACCGGAACAACCATCAATCTGGAGTCTTCTTTTGTGTTAGGAGCTGTAACTGAGAGTGAAACATGGGGACTAAGTGAGTCACAAGGTGTACCCCGGTACCAAGTCCCTACTGGTACCGAGGATGACTGTTTTCCTGCCGCTTAGTTGGGTCTTCCTGACAGTCCTTGATGAGATGCTGCTCCGATCCACAGTATGCGCACAGTCCCTTTTCCCTCCTTCGTCTCCTCTCAGCTGCCGACAATGGACCTCTGGCGGAACCGATTTGCATTGGTTCGTCGTTGGAGTGGGAAGAAGAGGGTGTTGACGTAGGTGCAGCCCTGGACTCGGGAACATTGGTAACGATACGGTGTCTGCGACGTTCCATACGCCGCTCTTGTAACCGGTATTCTATTTGTAGAACTGAGGAAAGCAAATCAGGGAAAGTGGGAGGTCTCGCAGATCTGGCAAGCTCGTCTTTAATCTCTTCCCGCAGACCTCTTCTGAATATGGCATATTGGGCCTGCTCTGGCCAGCCAGCGCCTGCAGCCAAAGTCTTGAAGTGTGTTATGTATGATAGAACGTCAGCAGCCTCTTGCCGTACATCCAGTAGATTTTCACAGGCGATAAACGTTAATTCTGGCCGCTCAAACGTTTGTTTCAACAATGTCTGAAACCCCGTGAAGTCAAGCACGATAGGATTACCATTGGTGACCAGAGGTGTAGCCCATGACAGCGCGTTACCTGTCATATTAGAAATCAAAAACCCCACCTTGGATTGGTCCGTGGCAAACGACCGGGGTCTAAAGGTAAAGTACACAATGCACGCTTCCAAAAACTCCTTAACTTTTTTGCGTGAACCAACGAATTTCCCAGAGGGAAGAGGCATAGCCGGTAATTCCGCCGGATGACCCTCTCGTGCAGTAGCCATCTGTTTAAGGATGGCGTTTTCGGCTTTGACAGTCTGTATTTCTTGTGATAGGCCTTGCACAGCCTTCCACAATTCTTGAATCTGTTCTTCTGCAGACATCTTGTATGGGCGTTGCAATCTGTCCCGATTGGAGCGTTCTCGCCCCCCTTCCTCCCCGCTCTCCTCACCTGACGAGATGATCTCTAGGTCCTCCGGGACAAAGTTCCTCCGGGTGCGGTAATCTCTCTCCTTCTTTAGCGGTAAAGACCTGCCGCGAAGGGAAGCCACAGTGACCGCTAGATGTACATAGCAGTCCTGGGACCCCGCTTTCGCAGACAAGCGGTTAAGAAAGGGAAAAAGCCAGAAGGCGTAAAAAACCCTTTCGTCTGCATCGAAGCCTCGTAGAGGATGTTGTGGAGGTTCCGAGGGCAGGTGTGGTCCGGAGAAGAAAACTTCCGACAGCCAGGCGGGCGGAGATTCCGAGAGGGAGGATGACAGAAGTCAATGCAGGGGATTCCACAAAGAGAAAGGGGCGAGGAAGGGTAGGAATATGTTGGAGCAGGATCCCGGCCAGAGAGAGAGAGAGAAGAGACTACTCGGAAACGGTAGGCAGCGAAGGAAAAAGTACGAGAGAAAGAGCGAGGCAGCCAACCCAGCAGGGCGAGAAAAGAGTAGAGGCAGAGAGCGGCACAGAAAAAAGGCCGAAGTGGAAAAAAACGTAGCGTCTTACCCAAAGGAAAGCAAGGCAATCAAAGGGGGTTGCAACGCAACGGCACGCCGGAAGTACGCGGCATATATACTTCCGGGTAGCCGTTGGAAGCAACAACTAGACCTGTAAGCGGAGCTAAAGCCGCATCCTACCATGGCGCAGACGCCAATGCGGAAGTAAACCCCATCCGACGCGGCGGATGACAACTGTACCCCGAGAGCCCTCCAATCCTCTGCTCTACAATTATTAAATGGTGCTCCATCATGTGCTGTATTCTGTGCTGTCACACTTGAATATCCCACTCTTCTCCATATGTCATCAGCCATTTCCCCAGGAATGGCTGCCTATGACCTTCTATGTCCCCTATGGCCAACGTGTTTCCTTCTGTCATTTTTTCTAATTCGTATATCCATTTCCAAGCGCCCGAAGTCAAACTCAGGAGCTTACACCTTAAATGATCCCTGTCCATCTGTGGCCATGGTGTATACTGTGGTATTGCTACCCTTTTTTCCAATAAAGGAAACTGAGTGAACCCCCTCCCAGAGTCAGATCCCATCATTGGTCTATCCTTGGCAGGGACAATCGTCCCTGTATGTCTCCTCATGTGTAATGACCTTATCTTGCTCACATATGGATGGCAGCGACTCTCCCTTCTCACTATACGATTGTTCCAGATCCTACCATCTGACTTCTTTATCCATTTGCAGACTTCCTTCAGGGGCGCAAACGCACCCTCTTTCTGCACCAAGACTGGACTCTCTTTCCTCATCCGACATGTCTATTCCCCAACTAGTATGACTATCATCCCCTTCACCCTTATCCAGATTCAGTCTAATTAAAGGCAATGCTCTACACCAATGACTAAACAGATTTTCTTTTTTGCTTTGTAATTGAAATGCTAGGGATTGATCACTCTTCCCTTGAATCCCATACTTGCTACTTTCCTTTAACTGTTGATAGACCTTGTAGATCCTTTCTCCCATGATTGCTGCATCAAATCTTTCTTCTTCCAATACTACTCTAGATGCCGCTGGTGTTGCTTCCTTTATCGGAAGGAACTCTTCTATTCTATCCCATCGCATGTCTGGGCTTGACCCTACTGGTTCCTTACGAATGAAACTGTTATTAAGACTTCATTTTCTCCCTTTTCATTCCATTTCGTCATCTGTTTCTCTTTGTTTTCTCGCATCCCATCTAATGTTTTCTTCCTCTTGCCTTCATTCTTCTCCTTTGCTTATTCCTTCCCTCCTTTCCTCTTCTACCCTCCGTCTCTGTAATCGTTTGTCCCTTAATCTTTGCGCCTCCTCCTCTACTCTCTTCCTTTCCCTTCTATCCCTATCTTCTATCGCTCTCTGACTATTGTCATACTTTCTTCTGCCTGTTCTTTTTCTTCTTTTGTTCCTCCTGATATATCTGTTCTCATCGCTCCCTGCTCTTCCTTTTATTCTCATCTTGTTTCAATCTCTTCTCTTGTTTCTTGTCTTTTCTTTCTTGTTCGTCCTTATCTTTTCTTTGCCTAACTTCCTCAATACTTTTCCAATATATTTTAAGTAATATCTGTCCTCCCATCCATTTGTTCTGCACGAGGGCTAGCTCATCAGCTTTATCATTCTCTCCTTTCCATCTCTTATTCTGCCTGTATATTTCTGTCGACAGATTCGACAGCTCACTCCTTTCTTCTTTGTCTTGTATGATCTTTTAGATCTCTTTTTTTCTCTTATTCTCCTCTGGGTTATCGTCACTACTCTAAGCAAGGGGTTTGTATATTGGATTACTATACCCCGTCGCCTATTTCAACTCCTTTAAAGGATATAAGCCTATTTCTTCCGTACTTGCACCTTTTGCTTCGGGTGAGGTAAGGGGAGCTAAGCATCCACTCTCCAGGTGGCAGGTCTTCTCTTTCTTCTTGGTACATCTTCCAGAGCTCTAAAATTTCTAATCTTTTCTCTAATTTCTTCCTTACATACGCAGCGTGCAAGTATGTGGTCATGTGTTGCAATGCCACTTTTGACAATGATCCCCCTTGTGGCCACAGCATGAATATTTTATCTGCTGTGCCTTTCACCCATTCCGCACTATATTTTTTGAGCTTGGGCATTTACTTTGGAAGTGTTTTGCATAAGTGCATCAGAGGAGTGTCTCCCATAATGACAAGTCTCACTTGACAATCAATACTTACCAGACTGTTAAATAACCTTTATACATTTGCTTAAATCACCACTTTTCAAAGTTTTAAAACAACAAATATGAGCACGCACCATCAATCGCTGCTCAAGCCTCTAATTTCAACAGTTTATTATTTGAAATATCTGTTTCCTTGATTGGCGCCAATCACTTTGCTACACTCAATCACTGTTGCTCCTCAACTTTTTCAATTTTTTCACAACTTCTTTCGCTGTTTGATATTTTAACGCAACAAACAACATTCAGACTAATCGACATTACACATTTACAAACACTGTGATCACCTTATCTCTCTCGCCTTTATTTTATACTTTATATAGGGTTTGAGACGTCACCTTACTTAATCCTGATTACGTGTTATATGTTTCTGCTCTACTCCATTGGGATTTCAGACATCTCCTTCTGAAACTCTTTTGAGTCAGGACTCCAGGGGCAACCTTTTCTCTTCACAATATTTCCTGTTACGGAAAAAATGATCACAATCCCGTCACCCTTTATTTGCCATTCCCCTTTGTCTACTCAACATTTGTTAATCGACTCAAGGCTTTAAGTATGGACTCCTCCTGCAATCGGACCACTTTGCCTTCCATCCGCAGAGCGCCCGTGGAACCCAGGCAGGGATTTTGTCAGAGAGGGACCTGCCCACCGTCTCGGTTCTTCTTGCAAGTTTATTTCTATTGGCCGCTCTCCACAAGAAACCTTGTGATCTTTAGGCTAATGGCAGAGGATGCCCGATCATCAAAAACACTGGAGACAATCTAGTTTGGACCTTTTTCAACCACCTGCACTGCTACCATGTGAGTTTATGTCCGTTTAGTAACGTGCATTCAATGGATGGGATCGCAGAGTAATTCTGCATCCAAATAATGGAACCAACTGAAGAAGATGGCAAAGATACTGTTTTATTAACAATTATCTAAAACAGGGAGGTTACAACAGACATCAACGAACGTTCGCTCAGGCTCTCAATGACTTTCTCATAAAAACATCCTTATATGAAAAAAGACATCAGACGTGACGTCATACTATGTGGTCAATAATAGAAAACCTATCAAGGGTTGGGATTGTCTAAATATACTTTCTTTAGGGACTAGGATTGTGTTGGCTGCCCACTGTCAGTT
Organism: Ambystoma mexicanum; assembly: GCF_040938575.1. Classification (NCBI taxonomy): domain Eukaryota; kingdom Metazoa; phylum Chordata; class Amphibia; order Caudata; family Ambystomatidae; genus Ambystoma; species Ambystoma mexicanum. The sequence continues at coordinate 96,578,002 of NC_090924.1, forward strand.
AGACAACTTGCGCCTACCTGTAAAACATTTAAGCTTTAATGCCATTAACTACACAGTTTATCATTGGTCTTCATACTATAAGGCCCTTTGTTATATGGCCCTCTACAATTGGTTGGCATGCTCGTGCCATGTCTGGAACCTTCAGTTCACTTAGCAGCACATAAACTCAGACCCAGGTGCCAGGAGGTGGATTTGAGTTTACCTCTCCACACAATTAGCCCAACATCTCTCATCACGCATGCCTTCTGCCATGAAGATTGTCTTTGGACTTGGCATTGCAAAGTATCCTTTTCTGTGGGAATATATGGGAGTGCAGGCTCTCACTATCGTTGTTCTAGGACTCCGAGCTCAACTCTATTTCCACTGTTGGCTCTCGAGACAGGAGACCATGATTTGGTCCATTTTGCAGCATTTAAATTTCTTAAATTAATAAAAAATTGCCACTCTTGGTGTTCTTTCTTTGCACCTTAACAAGGGATGATTCATCCTTTGCACGCTCACTGCTTTCAAGAAAAGATTTACCGACCTTGGCTGCTTCAGTTTTACTACCAGGCCAGACAGCCTCGCCAGGCGCTTCCACGATCTCAGCTTATTCTTGCTGCGACACAATTCTTGGCCTTTCCTCTCCATGGGTTCGGGCATACTACATTCATGACACCGATGTTCAGCTCCTATACAATGGTGGCTTCGCCTGCAGCCTGTTCACTACATATAACCAGCTTCTATGATGACTTAATCTACTTGCGTTTCAGCATCTGTACACTTATTGAACGATTGATTTTCTGCAGCACTTTGTACACATGAAATCTTATTTTCGCATATGAAAGTTTACTTGATTCTTAACTTTGTCATCAGTTTCTGTAAGATCCATGCATTCTCTTCAGACAGTATTCTTGGGGTGTCATGCATGTTTCTTGTGATGTCACTAGCTTCTCTCTTCGCTCCTTTTTTATATTCCTTCAGGGAGTTCCTCCCTCAGATTGCCATCTCTTCGGGAATACATTTGATAGGGTTTTCTCAGTAGGTACCTTCTTTCCAATATCCGCGGCTGTTTTTGCACAACTGCTGGTGTCAAACATGGTATGATGTCAGGCCTTCAACATATAGGAGGTAGGGGGGTGGGATTTCCTGCAGAGGCATGTAACTGCTCCTCTACACATGTATGCCTTTTGGAATTTCCCAGGGGGAACAAGTGGTGCCCCTCTTGGTACCACTGGTACAGTTCTTGCGGCTGCCGGCTCAGCGACCACATGGATAGTTCTGTGAAACAACAGAAAACTGGGTTCTGATGAGACGTTGGTTTACTTTTGGTAGCTCACACCCTTTGTCCCCTCTAGTCCCTCAGCAGACTCCTATTGATTTGTGAGGGAGGTCAAGTAGGTAGGAATTCCTCTTCCCATTAGATCAGTAGCACAGTGCTGAAATGGTGCTTGTGCAAAGTGGGGATGTCATAAAAGGCTGGAGAAGCATGGGTTCTTCAGTCCAGATGGCCAAGCTACACCCTGTCCTCAAAGACGGTAGACAAAAATATGGGGCATGTTGATGTAAGTTCAGGTCTGTTTGTTGGAGTGTGAACTGACCGGAAGTGGTGGGTGTGTGGGGTTAGGGGTGCAGAGAGTGCATGAACATGGAAGGCGGCAGAAATCATAAGGTAATGTTGCATATGAGGCATAAATTAGCATAAAATACAATTTCTGAACTATTTGATTCTGCTATTAGCATTTAATGGAAATGTGAGGCTGAACCCTATAAGTGCTTATTATAACACGCCTATGAATCGCTACTTGCATTGGATAGCATTACTGGGGCATTTGAAACTTCACATGTTATATGATAGCAGCTCTTCCACATGTGAGGCTGTTTTTTCTAGGAGATTTGTGGCTGCACTTGTCACATGATGGCAGCACAATATGGTGAGTCTACCAGCCAGGTGATGCATTTACTGGCATTGGATTGCATTTCTGGGACAACTGAGACTGCACTTGGCATACAATGAAAATGCCTGGGCATGTGAAGCTGCACCTTAGATATGTTATGTTTTTTTTATTTTATTATTTTATTTTAATTGTTCATTTATAACGCGCTTAATACCAGCTAGTGGTTGCTATGCACGGGATCGGGATTCGAACCTGCGTTGTCTTGCTTCCAAGACAAACGCGCTGCCCCAGAGCTATCCTTCAGATGTTGTTAGTCTTATCTGCTGAGCAAATGACCACCTTAGTGATATGCTATGATATGGCATTTATAACGCACCTATACACAAGTGGTGTTAAAGGGGGTGCTACTAACAAAATAACTGTATTGACATCTCTCCCGCTGATAGCTGGAGGGGGTCCCTGTAAAGAAGAGTCCGTTGGCAGTGGTGTCGGAGACAGAAATTGGCAGTGTGCAGAAAAAGGGACCCAAAAGGAGAGTTTGACAAAGGATCAGCCCTGCCCCAAGCTATACCAGATTGGACTCTGGTGTAGAAGAGAGAACAAGTGGTGCCATTGCATATAGTGAATTGCTAAATAAGCCACTGAAATGCAGTAAGAGGGAATACAATAATAGGTTTGGTTGTAAAATAATGCATGGCAGGCTAGCCAGGTCAATAGAGATATTCATATTGCAGAGACTACTCTAGGAGGGCAACATCCCATTATTAGGCCTGTATGAAGCAGCTGTTTGGCACCTTCTCCACAGACTCTGAGTTCTTCCTGCATTGCCTACATGTGTTTAAGTATCCCCCAATGGAGCAGGAGAATACAAGCACTTCTGCTTACTTATTTCCTAGGCCGCGAATAGCCATGAACTGTGGTGACAATATAAGGGATATGAGACATTAATTGGTATTAACTGGCATTTCTGAGTAGCTGGAAGATACAATTGGCACCTGCAGCTGTGCGTTTGCACCCTGCATACTGTGACTTTTATTCAGGCATATGAGGCATAATGGGAAAGTATTGGGGCACTTTTGGCAGTACTTGACGTTTGGTGGCAGCACCTGGTCGTGTGACACTGTACTTTACATATTGTGGCTATTCCAGGCATGTTAACCTATAACAGGCATAGGTAGGAGAGATATAGTCAAGTCAATATGGAGGCTATGCGCACAATAGCATTTTGAGTTACCACCTGCAAATGTGGGCCTGTATTTAGAATATAATTACTATCCCTGGGCTGTGAGGCTATACATGGATTAGCATGGCAGTAACTAGCCTTGCGGTGAAGTGGTCTACTGGCACGTGAAAACACTGATCCGGCCCTATGTCGTATTGTGCTGGCTGTACCCCAGCCATATCATGAACCCACTGATGGCATTTCTAGGCAGTGCCTTCATTAAAGTAAGGGTTGTAACTAAAATAGGCCGTTGCCTTCTTTGGTAACTGTTTACGTTATTAATCATTTGTTTATGTAAGTTTTCTTTTTATTATTTCAACGCGGGTGGTGGGGATCCAATGTTTATGTGATTACAATCTCTGTGATGTAATCTGGGTCAAAAGTCATTTGATGGCACTTCCTGTGTTGTCATTGGTCACGTGATGTAACTTCCTCTATCCCGGTGGCCTTTTGACGCATTGCCACCCCTTGCACCATCTTCATCATTTTTCATGCGTGAAATAGTTCTCTCAAAACCAATTCTGCATGGGCATGATGGAGGCTAGAAGTAGTACTTCTGAAGCCCTCCATTAGCCTGGCATTGCACACAGAGTGCACCGGGCTCCCACAACGTCCCATGTGACAAAGAACCTGCTAACAGTTCATAGCAGGTTTGGGGCATGGATGTGCCGGCAGGTTGCTTATGGGGTCTGCTGCTAGAGCAACTCGTGTTCAGATTCCCTGAGACGGTGTGCTGGGAAGCGCTGGGAAGCGCTGGGAATCGCTGGGAAGCGCTGGGAATCGCTGGGAAGCGCTGGGAATGTTGCTTTCTGGCATCTTTGTGGAAGTACAATATGTCTTTTCTGGTTTCGGTTACTCCTTTTTTTGATCTTGCCTCGTTCCTTTAATAGATCTGAGCCAGAAGGAAATGGCATCCAGATGTTCCGGAGGATGCACCTCTGGACCCATGCAGGGAGCCTGACACCCTTTCTGTTGCTGCCAACGCGGGCCAAGATAAATTCATGCATGCCTTCCTCATTACTGTGACCTCGCTCATGAATCGCTTCGGCCGCCCTATTCCTAGTATCGTTTATCTCCTTTTCTTCTTATTTTCTTATCTCGCTCCCTAATTTCTGGAAAACACATGCCTACGTGGACATCAAACTCCTTGGGTTTCATGCCAAACAGTTCAAACAACTCGGACATGTGTTGATTTAAGAGACAGTGAGACCCCTCTCTTATTTATGGATGGATCGAAGAAAAGCCGCTTTTTGTAGGATGATTTGTCCATCTACATTAGAGGGTCCATGTTTCATTTTTAGATTGTTTGGCTGCATTTATTGCTTAATAGTATTGTTTTAAAAGGTAAACCCCACTTTGGTTGCATAAGCAAAGGAGACCATCCCTGTGAATTGTGTGGGTGATAGACTGCCACGGTACACTAAGGTGGGCATAGGTTGGGATGATCACAGGCAGGACATATCACATTCCCTGCACTGGGGCACTGTAAGTAATGGATTTCGCATCCCAATATCTCTGGCCATTCCTCCCTTGCTACCACAGAGGAGTAGTGGGTTTACAATTTGAGAGTAATGGAATTTCTCACCTAGAGAAACTAAAGCAAGTTACAATGAACTACAGTTTGCATAGCAAACCTCTTAAATTAAACCTTTGATGAAAGACAAGAATTGCTAGTGTATCCCTATTGTGCATTCGATGAGGGTAAAGTAGGATTAAGCCTCTTTGGCTCTTTTCTGCGCTATGACCAGGTTTGTGGGACATTGGTATCGGCCTACCCTTTGCTATAACATAAGATATAACCCACCCTGCAAATGGGCTTAGGTTTTATGGAATTTCCACCACCGGAAGGCAGAAACGACCCTTAGCTGAATTAGGGGCCTCTGAATTATTGGAATGTTGCAGAGGCTGCAACGTAGTACATTAGGCTTGTTGGCCTTCCTTAATCTGCAATTGCAGAATGGCTTCCAATAGGCATTGCCCTGCTCCTTTGTGGCTCCGGTGCCGATGCAGCGATAGAACAGGAATACTTAAACTGAATGTCTTTACTATTCAATGAAGTCTATCTACTCCCCATAGCTATGGTAGGTCAGTGCTCATTTTATAGATCCTCATAATTTGATGACAGAGACCCAGTACGTTTGCACTCAGGTGTAGCCAGATGCCACATTTTCGTCAATGCACAGCAGAGTGCAAAGGGGGAGGGCAAAAGTCAGCGTTCAAGAGGGCACACTGCCTTCTGTCTCCCCCTTTTGCACTCTGCCGTGCAAAGAAAGTAAACACTGCCTGCCATGTTTGCATGGCAGGCTCCTTTTACAATGGATGCCTATGGGGTGCGCCTGCTTTTTGCTAGCACATAAATCCGGCGGACTACATAGGGATCCCCTGCATTTGTGCTGGCTTTCAAATGTGTGCCGCTGCAAATGCTGGAGCATTTGTATGGTGGAGAGGAAGGGAGGCGGAAGAAAAACACAAGTTCCATTTTGTCCCTACTCTCTGCCATACCAACGTATGAAAATGAGCCGTGGCGTAAATAACGTGTGTAAAATGCTTCCGCAAGGCTTTTGCACATTTTTCTTACATTACAGCTCATTGATAATGAGCCCCTATGGGTTTTGGGAATCACATTTCTTGACAGTAAGTGGTTGAGTAAAGGCACTTGCACGGGCCATACTCAGGGGTTGTGGGGAGAGGTTGGGAAGGGTTGAATGTCCCCTCACTAAAAATGAGAAAACAATAAATTCAAAAAATAATTCGAAGTAATGACAACACAATAAATTACCACAAAGTAATTTTATTCATTGTAATAACCTATAACCTTTCTATGAACCTGTAATATAAATGGAAGACATAAAGGCTTTTACGCCTTCCATTCACATCATAGCTAATTTTCCTTAATTTGTATTATGGCGAGGAGGGACGGAATGTAACTTACGTTTCGACTGCTCCCTTCCTCTCTGCCATACAAATCAAACTGCATTTATACCAGCAAACATTTTCATGCTGGCCCAAATGCTATGAATTCCTATGGAGCCTGACTTCTTTTTGCATGACCAAAAAGCCGCTGGTCACAGTAGGAATCCATTGTAAACGCTACCTGCCATGCATACATGGCCCGGGGCATTTATTTCATTTGCACAGCAGAGTTGCTGTTTCGCAGTCTACCATATAAATGAGGAAAATAAGGTGGCAGACCTGTGTACCTGAAAGCGTACACATAACAGGTCCCTGCTATTGCCTTTTCACAGGGACTTCAAAAAATTAGCACTAGGTTTTCTGAGTTAGCCTCTTTTTTAAATGTTCTCAACTGTTGCATTCTAAGGCGACACATGACACAAAAGGCTGCTTTATTGTAACACCGTTGGAAATTGTAGGTGCCACAGGAGAAGGGAAGATATGGGTGAAACAAAGGAAGTGGGACAGCTAAACAAGATGGTGCTATCCTATTTCCAGGAGAAGGAAGGGAGTTATATAGCTCTTCCGGTTCAGGGTGATGGTAATGATGGTGCGCCTGTGGCATACATTTACCCACCCAGCAGAATTCCCCTCCATCACCAATCTGCATTTCAGCAGTTACCAGCAAAATGGCTGCACTGGCACTGTTGAGCACCATCGCCTTGCTTAAAACTGCATTTGGCAGTCACCAAAATAATGGCTGTGCTGTCTTTGCTAAGCACATATGGGGTAAGACAACCAGGAGCACATGAAGAAAGGCTGCAAGTGTGTTTCCTGATGTGCACCAAAGAAGAGAGTTGAAAAGAAGCGCTGCTTTGCTGCTAGCTCAGAATTTCCCATTGAAAAAGGAAATATTTTACATTTAAAATGATGCCGCCCTGATTCCCTTTTTCATCAGTCCAACAATACACAGTCCTGATCCAGTGAGAGCCAGCTATGCCCAGCCATATTCAGGTTGTGCCCCAATGTGTCATTCTCACTGAATGACAGGCTGTGGCAGAACAAATCTGTGAAATCAAAAACAACTTTTCTCCCAGCCGTATGGAAAAATGCTTGACTTTTTTGCTACAAAATATCCCAGATAAACTCTTCAAAAGAAACCCTAGCTCTATGTGCATATGTCAGTTTTAAGGGATCTCCATGTTGACAGATGCTTGTGCATTGGAAACATGACTGGGGCTTTGGAAAGATTACGAAAACGGATGTAAGAAGGCCGCATTTGAAAGTGACATCCCAGCAGAATTAACCATGTGTAAAAATGGTTGATTTTTGCAACCAAGAAAAATGTCTGTTTAAAAGTGTAATGTTGAATAAGGCCTTGCCTTGAAATGTAAGGGGGGTGGTTGTTTGAAATTTAATATAATGTTTTATTCTAACAGCCTTGTTTCTGGCTGAGGAAAAAATTAATAACAAAATAAATAAATGCATTAGCTGTACTGGGGAACCAGTAAAACAGGTTTTGCACCAACTTTGCACTGAAAAAATACACTTTGCACAGTTCCATGAATCAGGGTTTGGGTCGGCAGTGCAAAGTCTCTTTTCAGCAGTTCAAAGTCACTTTGAACTGTTCCATGAATCAGCCCTATATGATATTGGTTGCTTTGTTTCCTTAGAGATGACAGCTCCTCCTGCATAAATTGCAGCTCTGGATGCGCTGTCTCTTCAGATGTTGTTTCATGTTGATATTGATGTGCCCATCATTTGGGCATCCACGCTGGATGAAGGCCTTTGGGCTTAAATATAGTCTTGCCGGTATCCTTGCAGTAAACCTTCCAGGATACCGGCAAAGACTGTTACCATTTCCAACATTGTGGGATGTATTGACCCACTCTGCTATACTATGTGGCCTCACTCTGCTATCTATGGTGCGAGAAACATCAAAGCCCTTGTGCGCTCCAAAACCTCAAAACCCGTGTTTTTCAACACACACAAAGATGGCTGCACAACCTGCCATCCATGGTGCATGTGTGGTGGAACAGAGCACACACTGCAGAAAAAGTGCCAGTGGGCCCCATGACAAGTAAACATAGAGTGCAGAGGGAGAATCAGCGCTTTGCAAGTGGAACTCCAAAATTTCCCTGTAAATGACATTTACTTTGCTGCTGAAACTTAAAAATGCCTGTACATAACAATTTCCAACACTCAAAATCTTGCTTGGTGCTAAAATTCATTTAATCTAATGAAGCACTGTGAATTTATAATGTCCTGAAATGTTAAAAGCAAAACACCTTCTCAGCAAAACTGGATTGCCTGTGAATGACAACGCCTGTCCAATGGGCTCTCCTGATTAAACTTTAAGGTTGTCTAAACTAAAGGTCTGCCGTATTAGCACATACAAAAGGACTGTTGCTGAAAGGAACACAGATCTCAGTTGTTGATCCCACAGGTTTAAACAAGAATGTAAATTATATATGTTATTTGATGCAAAAAGTTTGTTTTATGCTGGATTTCAGGTCAAGAAATTAAGAATTATCCTAGGCTGGCTGGGCCTGCAAGGGCTTGAAAAACAGGTTTCCACCCAAAGGGATGGCATTGCTCTCAGCAGATGCTCACTGACACATGATAATTGTGGGGTATGCCAGACTTGTGTCTGCTGCCAGGGTCTGAACAATGGCAGATTCTCCAGGCCAGGAAATGGACATGTGAAGAGGTCATAAACTAGGCTTGCAGAAGGAAATCCCAAAGGTAGGGGCTGCTCCTTGCCTCCAGAGACAGGCAAAAGGCTGACCATTTGCTGCTAAAGAATATGTAATGAACATTTTTTAGAGATTTATAACTCGCTATCAGAAGTGGTGAAAAATATAAAACAGGCAGATTTGTTAATCACATTTTTGGCCCTACATTTGAAAAGTTGGTGGAACTGTGTAGCATATTCTGAACAGGAATGGCAATATATGTGGTTTTATGGGAACTGTATTTATGCTAGAATTGTTAAACTTTGCACACACATTCCTATGGTAACGCGCATATTTGTAGAAATTTGGAGACATTTTGGAAAATGTTTTCATGGTGAAATGGACAAAATGCTGCAGAAAGGCAAAACAAGGTCTCACGGCTGTGGGATTTTGATGAACAGATACTCCATAACATATATAATCCTTGTATTTGTTAAAAAAAATTCCTTGTATGTGATTTTTGTAGAGGTTACAAATGTATAAATATGTATTTAGGACAAAATTTGATTGTGATACTAGTGGCTAGGGGAGGTTTCTAAGTATTTGTCATGATCTCTGCTTCCAAAAGGTCAGGGTTTTCCCAACTCCCTTGGAAGCAGATCCATAACCCAGGTTCCGAGTGCCAACCAGTCTCCCAATTGGGACCTTTTGGACCCAGTCCTGGTGCCAGTGGCACCAGGCTCATAAATATGCCCAGTCCCAGCGCTGGAAGCGCCGGGCTCATAATGCTTGGGTGGACTTACCTGCAGCAGACCATGCTGCTTACTTGCCTGCCAGTTGAGCCTCTGATCCTCTTCTGTTTGGAACTACTTTTCCTGTTGGGTGGGGCAGGAGCCACTCCCTAGATTCAGAACACTGGAACTCTTCTGGAAAGCAGGAACTCTTTTCTTACTTAGGCGTGGCTGTGGAAGGAGACACCTAAGCACTACTGGAGGCTATTTAAACCACACCCGATGGATGAATCTTGCTTTGCGTTATTCTGCATCCTCTGCAGCAGAACGCTCATCGTGTCTTCTGCATCTGATCCTGGGCCTAAGGAAAAAGGCTTACCATTCTGAATCCAGTCTTCAGCAACACCTATAAAGAGAGGAAAGAACAGGTTAGCATTACGGTCTTCAGTGACAGCTCTTCACTTACCTGGTCCATCGGCTGTCACCAACGCCTCGCGCTGCATTCCGGCATCTGAAAGACAAAGGCTTACCTACTCTTCGGCGCTGCATCCCGCATTTGAAAGACAAAACAAGGTGCGTTTAAAGACATTGGGGAACTTTAATACTCACGTGCCATTACTCCTTTCCACATCTAACCCAGTGGGTATTCCGGCACCCTGCAGCCGCTCCGAACTTGTACCTGCAAAATAAAAAGACAGTTAGAGCGCATCGTGAAGCAGGCAACAAGCGCTTACTTACGTGCTTCCAGGCGCTTCTATTCATCACACAGGCTCCATCTTCAACTCACTTCAGCCCGTCATCCGCCATCGCCGGAACCCTGCAAAACAAGAAACATCATTACTAAAGACTTTAAAGACATTAGAATTACTCGAAACTTACCGTTCGTGCAGTAAACGACGGACAGCAGTCCTCTGAAGTCAAGAGGCCTGCTCCCCTTATCCAGTGAAGAAACTGGTTACAGCACCCTGCCCCGAGGCAGATGGAGAGCACGGCGTTCACTTACCTAAGGTGAGAGCGTTAACCTTTGGGGTTCTACAGGAGAAGAGAAAGGGAAGAAGAGAGAGACATTCAATAACCCAGTTCCTTAATCCCATATTTTCTATCTGTAGACATTTTACCCTTCAAGTCAGACATACAGTGCACAGAGGTCCAGCCCAAAGAGCCAGCCGTGTGTTACACATCACCTTTGCAGATACGGTATACGCCCAGTCAAGACCGGCGCCTCTACGGGAATCAGGTGAGCGTTACAGAACGCAAAGCCTACCACAAAACTCCCGTCCAGGCGCTATGGAAACCTTGGATACCGACCAGCTAGCCCAGTTACTTGGGGAACTAAGGGCAGAAGTGCATGCAGCCCGTCAGGAAACGAACGCTCTAAGAAGGGAACTGATTATTTCCAAGGAGCGAACAGATGATCTCGCTAGACAATTGCTACAGTCACAAGCCGGACAGACCCCGTTACCCGCATCTGGGGGAAATCTTCCTTCTACATCCTCTATGAATCCAGTGCAGATCAACCTACCTGGGAATGTACCTCTGGCTCCGCCCGAACGATTTTCTGGTGACCCAAAGAGGTTTGCAGTATTTATCAATCAGTGCCGGTTGCATTTCTTATGCCGGCCAGCAGCCTTTCCAACTGATCAAGCTAAAGTAGCTTTCGTGCTTTCGTACCTTAGTGGCAATGCGGCAGACTGGTCGATCCCTCTAGTAAATCAAGATGATCTGGTCCTCCATGATTTTCAAGCTTTTCAGCTCAGTATGGAAAAACTGTTCGCAAGACATTCACAGGGGCAGGCCTTGGACAATGAGCTTCTTTCGTTGCTACAAGGTAATCAAGACCTTTTGGCTTATATTGCGTCTTTCAACAGACTGATAGTGGAAACTAAATGGCCTGAGGACAAAAGGATTACGCTGTTTTATAGAGGTCTACGTGGAGAGCTCAAAGATGTGTTAGCCCAAGTAGTGAATCCCCCACAAGATTGTTCGGACTATATAGACTTAGTCGTTCAAATAGATCACAGACTGCAGAACAGGAAGGCCGATCGTTCCAAGTTTGATGCTCGAGTATTTTTCCAAACCGCCAACTCCTTCCAAAGGAGTAGACTCCGGGGAACCCATGCAAATAGGGGGTCTGAAAGGTCCTCTAACACAAAAGGAGCGGGAAAGGAGAAAACAGTTGCAATTATGCCTCTATTGCGGAAACTCAGGGCACTTTCTTCGAGACTGTCCGGTGAAACCTGCCAAGAAGGCAGTAGGAGCTGCAGTTACCAAAGTTACAAACTCTGAGCAGGGAAACGACCTCGCCCGACAAGAATAGAGGTCCTCTTGCCGAGCGTGAAAACCAGTTCCGTGACCTCGCATTTCGTGATACCTATGGTCCTCATTAGCCCTGATAATCCGGATCGATTACATGCAATTGAAGCTTACGTCGACAGCGGTGCCATCGGCAATTATGTGGATCATGAAATGATTTTGAGGATGAATCTAACTCTTTGTCCCAAGGCTGTAAAGGACGTCATTACTACGGTGGATGGTACGGAGATAGCCTCCGGGCCAGTAACACATACCACTCAAGAGGTGACGCTAGTAAGTCAAGATGGACACCATGAGAAGATTGTGTTCGATGTGATCAAGGCCCCTCAGTTTCAGATTATTCTAGGAATACCTTGGTTAGAGAAACACAATCCTCTGATCGATTGGCGAGCAAGAACGGTCCAGTTTCCAGAATGTGTCTCTACTTGTCACCCTCCAACTGGTGTTGCACTGGCAGCAATTTCTTCAGAGACTCCCCAGTTACCTCCCGAATACCTAGAATACCAAGATGTTTTCCGGAAGGATCAGGCTAACTCTCTACCTCCTCATAGGTCTTATGACTGCCAGATAGACCTGATACCTGGATCTACTCCTCCTTGTAGTAGAATGTATGCCCTCACCGAGCCTGAGAACCTTCACCTTCGACAATACCTGGATCAATACCTGGCAAATGGGTTTATTCGTCCTTCCAAGTCCCCTGCTTCTTCAGCTTTGTTCTTCGTTCCAAAAAAGGAAGGAGACCTTAGAACTTGTATAGATTATCGCTCCCTGAACCAGATCACCGTTAAGAATAGATATCCGTTACCTTTGATCCTTGAACTCCTGGACCAAGTCAGAAAAGCATGCATATATACAAAGCTGGATCTTAGAGGAGCTTACCACTTGGTACGAGTAAAAGAGGGCGATGAATGGAAGACGGCCTTCCGCACCAAGTATGGACTATTTGAATATCAGGTCATGCCATTCGGACTTTGCAATGCCCCGGCCGCCTTTCAATATTTTATGAACGATGTCCTCAGAGAGCTCATAGATGTGTGTGTTGTTGTTTACATTGACGACATCCTCGTTTATTCTTCATCGGAATCTGAACATTGGAAACACGTGAAAATGGTCCTCGAAAGATTGCGTCAACACAAACTTTTCGCTAAGTTGGAAAAATGTGTTTTCAACGTGACTGAAGTTGAATTCTTGGGATTCATATAATCACCTGGCGGAGTGCGTATGGATTCAAAGAAGGTCGATGCAGTTCTCAAATGGCCATCACCATCCTCCGTAAAAGGTGTGCAAAGCATGTTAGGCTTCGCTAACTTTTACCGCAGGTTTATCCCCGAATTCTCTCGAATAGTCCAGCCCATCACTGTCTTGTTAAAGAAAAACAAACGTTTTGAATGGTCTACCGAGGCGGAACAAGCTTTCCAGGATTTGAAGACTAAATTTATCTCTGCACCAATCTTAAAACACCCTCGCCCCGAACTCCCCTACATCGTGGAAACTGATGCTTCAAGCCTTGCCATGGGGGCAGTTCTATCACAAAAGGACCCGGTAACCAATCAGTTGCATCCCGTGGCATTTTGGTCCCGCAAATTCTCGCCTCCTGAAATCAATTACACGATTACTGACAAGGAAGTTCTGGCTATCAAGTCTGCCTTTAAGGCTTGGCGGCATTATCTGCTGGGGGCCCGACACACCGTTACTGTGATTATGAATCACCGAAACCTGCAATATTTGAAAACCGCAAAAGCCCAATCCTCTAGACAACTCCGTTGGGCATTATTCTTTGCCGAGTTTGACTTCATAATTACCTATCGACCTGGTACAAAGAACGGTAAAGCTGATGCCCTTTCTCGGATGGGAGTGGAAGAACACTTGATCAACCCTAAACCTGTACCAATCATTCCCGAACAAAGAATTCTGGGTGTAATCGCCAAAAGTAATCTCTTGTTATCACGATTCTTTAATGGAAGGACATCCCGGTATGGCCAAGACCTCAGAAAAGATCAAGCGCTACTTCTGGTGGCCGTCTTGGAAAAAAGATATCAGAGACTTTATAATGTCCTGTGGAGTATGCGCCCAAAACAAGAGTCAAAAGGAAAGACCAGCAGGCCTCTTACGCCCTATTGACATCCCACCTCGCTCTTGGCATACACTTTCTATGGACTTCATCACCGATCTACCTCCATGCTCCGGATACAATACGATTCTAGTAATCGTGGTCTTATTCTCCAAGATGGCGCATTTCATTCCGCTCAAAGGCTTGCCAACAGCAGCAACTCTGGCCCGAGAATTTCTCGAAAACATCGTCCGACTGCACGGTTTTCCTTCGGTTCTAATTTCGGATCGAGGTAGTCAATTTATTTCTCATTTTTGGCGAAGTTGCTGTCGGTCGGCTCAAATTGATGTGAGACTATCAACCAGTCACCACCCTCAGACCGACGGACAAACCGAGAGGACCAATCAAACTCTGGAACAGTATTTACGCTGCATGCTGCAACAAACTGAAAAAACTTGGAAAGACATCCTTTGGATAGCCGAATATGCCTACAATAACTCTGTCCATTCGGGAACTGGGAAAACCCCGTTTTTTCTTTTATACGGCAGTCACCCTCGAACCTCGGAGTTGGATCCCCTCCAAGATCTTGAAACACCAGCAGTAGACTACCTGCATTCTACAATCACCCAAGCCTTTACGGAAGCTGTTTCTCACCTTCAAAGGGCTAAAGAACAATACAAGAAAGGAGCAGATCAACATCAGAAGGAAGCCCCTCAATATCAAGTAGGGGATCAAGTCTGGTTATCCACCAAATATCTACCTCTAAAAGGGCCACGCACATTCAACCCAAGATACCTTGGTCCCTATTCCATCACTACCATAGTAAACCCAGTAGCGGTCAAGTTGGACTTGCCCCCGCACATGAAGATACATCCGGTCTTCCACGTCTCTCTATTAAAACCCGTGCAACCTCAAACCCGACTAACTAAATCTCCAAAACCTATCCTAGTTGATGGAGAACTCAAGTTTGAAGTCAAAAGCATTCTGGACTCCAAGATCTCCAAATCTAAACTATTTTACCTAATTGACTGGAAAGGCTACGGCCCCCAAGAGAGATCCTGGGAACCTGCTGAATATGTCCACGCTCCTCGCCTAATCAAAAGATTTCACCGAACATTTCCTGACAAGCCAAAACCCCCAGAGAATCCCGGTTTGGGAGGGGCCTTGAGGGGGGGTACTGTCATGATCTCTGCTTCCAAAAGGTCAGGGTTTTTCCCAACTCCCTTGGAAGCAGATCCATAACCCAGGTTCCGAGTGCCAACCAGTCCCAATTGGGACCTTTTGGACCCAGTCCTGGCGCCAGTGGCACCAGGCTCATAAATATGCCCAGTCCCAGCACTGGAAGCGCCGGGCTCATAATGCTTGGGTGGACTTACCTGCAGCAGACCATGCTGCTTACTTGCCTGCCAGTTGAGCCTCTGATCCTCTTCTGTTTGGAACTACTTTTCCTGTTGGGTGGGGCAGGAGCCACTCCCTAGATTCAGAACACTGGAACTCTTCTGGAAAGCAGGAACTCTTTTCTTACCTAGGCGTGGCTGTGGAAGGAGACACCTAAGCACTACTGGAGGCTATTTAAACCACACCCGATGGATGAATCTTGCTTTGCGTTATTCTGCATCCTCTGCAGCAGAACGCTCATCGTGTCTTCTGCATCTGATCCTGGGCCTAAGGAAAAAGGCTTACCATTCTGAATCCAGTCTTCAGCAACACCTATAAAGACAGGAAAGAACAGGTTAGCATTACGGTCTTCAGTGACAGCTCTTCACTTACCTGGTCCATCGGCTGTCACCAACGCCTCGCGCTGCATTCCGGCATCTGAAAGACAAAGGCTTACCTACTCTTCGGCGCTGCATCCCGCATCTGAAAGACAAAATAAGGTGCGTTTAAAGACATTGGGGAACTTTAATACTCACGTGCCATTACTCCTTTCCACATCTAACCCAGTGGGTATTCCGGCACCCTGCAGCCGCTCCGAACTTGTACCTGCAAAATAAAAAGACAGTTAGAGCGCATCGTGAAGCAGGCAACAAGCGCTTACTTACGTGCTTCCAGGCGCTTCTATTCATCACACAGGCTCCATCTTCAACTCACTTCAGCCCGTCATCCGCCATCGCCGGAACCCTGCAAAACAAGAAACATCATTACTAAAGACTTTAAAGACATTAGAATTACTCGAAATTTACCGTTCGTGCAGTAAACGACGGACAGCAGTCCTCTGAAGTCAAGAGGCCTGCTCCCCTTATCCAGTGAAGAAACTGGTTACAGCACCCTGCCCCGAGGCAGATGGAGAGCACGGCGTTCACTTACCTAAGGTGAGAGCGTTAACCTATGGGGTTCTACAGGAGAAGAGAAAGGGAAGAAGAGAGAGACATTCAATAACCCAGTTCCTTAATCCCATATTTGCTATCTGCAGACATCTTACCCTTCAAGTCAGACATACAGTGCACAGAGGTCCAGCCCAAAGAGCCAGCCGTGTGTTACACATCACCTTTGCAGATACGGTATACGCCCAGTCAAGACCGGCGCCTCTACGGGAATCAGGTGAGCGTTACAGTATTGTAAAAATCAAACCATAAACCTGACATCATCTGTCTTTGATCCAATCATCCGGATGCAAGGCGGAGATGAGGTTCTGATCCAATCCCATTTCACAGGGGCAAGTTTAATTAAGCCGGCCCATACACCCATTTGGTGATGTCAGTTGACAGGATAAATAGGGACAGCTGACAACATATAGGACACACTGTCATGATGCCTACCTCCAAGGAGCCAGGTCCGACCCAGCAACCCCAGAGGCAGGCATCATTCCCCCCAGGGAAGTGCCAGCGGGCCCAAGCTGGGGCCCTTTGGACACAGTCCTGGCGCCTTAGGCGCCAGGCTCATGTTGGACCCCTGCCCTGGCGCCTAAGGCGCCAGGCTCATAAAGCTAGACATGTGTTCAAGTGTTTTAATGTGCACTTACCTGATGCATACCATGCTGCTACATCCAGGCCCTCTTGAGGCCTGAATGGAACTACTTTACCTGTGGGACTACTTTCCACCCGGGTGTGGTCGGGGAAGGATACATACCTGATCGGTGGAAGGATACATACCTGGAACTTCTTCCAAAGCTATTTAAACCACGCCCGATCAGCAACTCACGCTTCGCGTTGTTCTGCTCCTCGCAGCTGGATGCTCACCGTGTCAGCTCCTGCATCTGGACTTCAGCCACGCCTGTCAGCATCCTGGGTCACCTGCAAAGGGAGATAAGAGAGAATTGGAGAGAAAGAAGACCTTACCTGCTAAAGCTGCATCACGGAGACATCACACTGACGATCCTGAAAGGGAAGACATCATTTTTAAAAGCATTTGCTTCGATCGCTGCAGCGCTGCATTTCACTCACCTTTCCTGGGCACCTCCATCTTCAGCAGCGATCATCCGGATCCGCAGCCACTTCCCAGAGCCTAGAGAGAAAAAGACAAGAACACAAGGTGAGAGAAGGAAGGGAATAGGAAAAGCTCAGTTTCCTTCTAAGACTTACCTGTTGGGTCATTCCCATTTCATTTCGGGTCCTGCCGCTTCCTGGCATTCCGGACCCCGGCCCCTATGGGGAAAAAAGACAAAGACATTGAATGAGCGAATGCAAAGACATTACCCGAACGCTCATCCAGAACTTACCTGTCATTTACTGGAACTGCACGTTTCACTTCGGGTCGGCGCCATATCTCCCGCATTCCGAACCCCGGCCCCTAAGGGGAAAAAGACATAAGCGTTAGCGCTTGCTGCAATAAGACAATGAACATTATTATTAAGCTTGAACTTTTGAACTTGCTACAGAACTCTTACAGCGCCTTACCTGAATAGTCAAGCTTATTAGAACTCCCATCAAACCTCAATCCAGTGAAGTAACTGGGTTTCAACGCGCCCCTGCATCAGAAGCAGGATGGAGGACTCATCCTTCCAGACCCTAAGGTGAGACTTCACAGGGAATTGTGGAAGGGTATCGTGGAGGGTTTGAAGGGAGTGGGAGGCTTGAGCATTATTCCGTCAGTAGGTAATACTCCCTTTTCACGCACAGGGGAATATTCCTGCGAGCCAGAGAAGCCAGAGTAGAGGGGCCCTACCTGTCCATCCTCAGAGTCCTGCGCTTCACCATTGAAGAAGCATCAGCATTCGAAGCCAGACCTGCGCCTCCGTGGGAATCAGGTGAGCGTGACAGAACGCGAAGCCTACCCACAATTTCCCACCCGGGCGCTATGGAGACTTCCGAGACAGATCAGCTGGCCCAGCTTTTGGGGGAATTACGGGCAGAAGTGCACTCAGCCCGCCAGGAGACTAACGCTCTCAAAAGAGAACTGATCCTATCCAAGGAAAGAACAGATGACCTGGCCAAAAGGTTATTGCAGGCCCAGGCAGGGCACACTCCTTTATCTAATTCCGGAGGTACTTCCACATCAATGGGTTTGAATAACCCGGTACAAATCAATCTACCTGGACATATGCCTTTGGTCCCGCCTGAACGTTTTGCGGGGGATCCCAAGAAATATGCCGTCTTTATGAACCAATGTCGTTTACACTTTCTATGCAGACCCGGGGCCTTCCCTAACGACCAGGCCAAGGTAGCCTTTATACTATCTTACCTCAGTGGCAGTGCTGCCGATTGGTCTATTCCATTGGTAAATCAGGATGATCCCATTCTCCAGAATTTTCAGGGTTTCCAGGCCAGCATGGAAAGATTGTTCGCTCGACACTCTCAAGGACAGGCCCTTGAAAACGAACTGCTATCCTTACGACAAGGTAATCAGGATCTCCTGTCCTACGTTGCCACCTTTAATAGACTGGTTGTGGAAACTGGATGGCCAGAAAACAAAAGGATCACATTGTTTCATCGAGGCCTGCGCGGAGAGCTTAAGGATGTTCTAGCTCAGATAGTAGATCCACCCCAGGTCTGCGCAGACTACATAGACTTGGTGGTTCAACTTGATCACAGACTTCAAAATAGAAAAGCAGATCTGTTCAAGTACGAAACCCGAGTACCGATCAAAACCCACGCTAACTCCAAGAGTACCGACGTATCCGAACCTATGCAAATCGGCGGTGTTAAAGGACCATTAACGCAGAAGGAACGAGAGAGAAGGCGTCAAATGCAACTTTGTCTGTATTGCGGGACCTCCGGTCACTTTCTTCGAAATTGTCCGGTTAAACCACCTAAGAAGGTGGTTGGAGCCACTGATAACGATTTATTGACACCTGATTCGGGAAACGACCTAGCCCGACAAGCGTAGGGGTCCGCTTGCCGAGCTTGAAAACAAACTCTTTGACCTCGCATTTTGTCATGCCAATGGTGCTCGTGGACCCAAAACAGCCTCAGCAGTTGCATGCTATAAAAGCATACATCGACAGTGGAGCTATTGGAAATTACATAGACCGTGAATTGGCTTCCAGGATTAAGCTCCCTCTCGGCCCGAAAGTAACCAAAGATGTCATTACTACAGTAGATGGAACCGAAATAGCCTCAGTGCCTGTAACGCATTCCACTGTTGAAATGACACTGGTGGGTCAGGATGGACATCGGGAAGCAATCGTGTTTGATGTGATCAAGGCCCCACAATTTCAAGTAATTCTTGGAATTCCTTGGTTAGAAACACATAATCCCAGAATTGACTGGCGAGCAAAGAAGATAAGTTTTCCTGATTGTGAACCAACTTGTTATCCAAGAAATCCAGTTATGGGTCTAGCCTCAGCAACTTCCACCCCTGTACAGCTACCGTCAGAATACCAAGAATTCCAAGACGTTTTTCAGAAGGAACAGGCTAACACGTTACCTCCCCATCGGTCTTATGATTGCCAAATCGATCTGGTACCCAATGCTCAACTACCTTGTAGTAGGATTTATGCTCTTACGGAACCTGCATTTGCGTCAGTATTTAGATCAGTACCTAGCCAATGGTTTTATTCGCCCATCCAAGTCTCCTGTCTCCTCAGCTCTGTTCTTCGTGCCGAAAAAAGAGGGCGACCTTAGAACATGTATAGACTATTGCGCCCTAAATCAAATAACGATTAAGAATCGTTATCCTCTGCCCCTGATCCCTGAGCTTATCGACCAGGTGAAAGACGCTTGTGTGTACACCAAGTTAGATCTCCTAGGAGCTTATCACCTGGTGCGTATAAAAGAAGGCGACGAATGGAAGACTGCATTCCGCACCAAATTTGGGCACTTCGAATATCAGGTCATGCCCTTCGGTTTGTGCAATGCACCTGCCGCCTTTCAGTACTTTATGAATGATGTTCTTCGGGAACTTATCGATGTCTGCGTCATTGTTTATATTGACGACATCCTGGTGTACTCTTCTTCAGAATCCGATCACAGAAAACATGTTAGGGCAGTTCTTGAGAAATTGCGCCAGCATAGACTATTTGCAAAGCTCGAAAAATGCATTTTTCATACCACAGAAGTTGAGTTTCTCGGATTCATCCTGACACCTCAAGGAGTCCGAATGGACTCGCGAAAGGTGAACGCCATCCTCAAATGGCCATCTCCTAGCTTGGTGAAGGGAGTTCAGAGCATGCTCGGCTTCGCCAATTTCTATCGAAGATTCATCCCGGAATTTTCCCGAACAGTCCAACCCATCACAGCTCTCCTAAAGAAAAACAAACGCTTTGAATGGACTCTTGAGGCCGAACAAGCCTTTCAGGACCTGAAAACCAAATTCACCTCTGCACCTGTATTGAAGCACCCGCACCCAGATCTCCCTTACATTGTGGAAACCGACGCATCCAGTTCGGCCATGGGAGCTGTCCTGTCGCAAAGAGACCCAGAAACTAACCAACTACACCCTGTGGCCTTTTGGTCCAGGAAATTTTCTCCTCCTGAAATCAACTACACAATTACCGACAAAGAGTTACTGGCTATTAAATCTGCTTTCAAGGCTTGGCGTCACTACCTTCTCGGGGCAAGATACACCATCACCGTAATTACGGACCACAGAAATTTACAGTATTTAAAGACGGCCAAAGCTCAATCTTCATGACAACTCCGATGGGCTCTATTCTTTGCGGAATTTGATTTTGTAATTACCTATCGCCCTGGCTGCAAGAATGGTAAAGCGGACGCCTTATCCCGGATTGGCATGGAAGAACCCAATTCGAGTTTACACACCTGAACAAAGAATCTTAGGCCTAACTTCATTGCAAACTATTGAGGACATCCAAACGCAAGTAAAACAACTTCTAGACTCTTCAGTCTTACTGGAATGGAGTCAAAAGGGTCCTCATTACACCGTTAAGGATGATTTACCCTACTTCCAGGAGCGGTTGTTTCTGCCAAGTAAAGAATTGCAAGAACTTGTTATTGTCCATCATCATGAATCATTAATGGAAGGACACCCTGGTATCGCTAAAACGGAGGAAAAAATCAAACGCCACTTCTGGTGGCCTTCTTGAAGAAAAGACATAAAGTCTTTTGTATTGTCTTGCGGAATTTGTGCCCAAAACAAGGGTCAAAAGAAAAAGCCAGCCGGCCTACTTCAACCCTTGGATATTCCACCGGCACCATCGCACACCTTGTCAATGGACTTTATAACTGACCTGCCTCCTTGTGCTGGTTACAACACTATCCTTGTAATTGTGGATCTATTCTCCAAAATGGCCCACTTTATCCCTTTAAAAGGTTTACCTTCAGCTTCCACCTTGGCCAAGGAATTTCTGGAGAATATAGTTTGCATACATGGTTTCCCTTCCATATTAGTCTCGGATCGTGGAAGTCAATTTATCTCCCATTTTTGGAAGAAGTGTTGCCAACTAGCACAAATAGATGGCCGGTTATCCACCAGCCACCACTCCCAGACCGACGGACAAACCGAGAGAACCAATCAGACTCTCGAGCAATATCTTCGGTGCATGTTACACCAATCCGAGTTAAATTGGAAAGACATCCTTTGGATCGCAGAATATGCATACAACAATTCAGTGCATTCTGGAACCGGACAAACTCCTTTTTATACTTTGTATGGTCATCATCCTCGACCTCTGACCTAGATCCACCTCTGACCCTGGAAATGCCCGCAGTAAATAATCTGCATTCCACAATAACCCGAGCTTTCAAGGAAGCTGCAACTCATTTACAGCAAGCCAAGAAAAAGTATAAAGAAAACGCTGATTTACACCGAAGTAAAACTCCTCCTTACCAAGTAGGAGACCAGGTATGGCTAGCAACGAAACATTTACCCCTCAAGGGCCCGCGAACCTTCAATCCCAGATTCATAGGACCTTACCCCATCAAGGCTATAATCAATCCCGTGGCCTTTAAACTGGATTTACCGTCTAACATGCGTATTCATCCAGTTTTTCATGCATCACTTTTGAAGCCAGTACAACCAGGGACCCGACTGTCCAAGCCCCCAGACCCAGTTCAAATTGAAGGGGAATTAGAATTCGAAGTTAAAGACATTTTAGACTCCAAGGTGTTAAAGTCAAAACTCTTCTATCTTGTTGACTGGAAGGGATATGGACCTCAGGAGAGATCGTGGGAGCCTAATAACCATGTTCACGCACCTCGATTAATACAAAGGTTCCACCGGAGATTTCCGAACAAGCCAAAACCCCCGGAGGGAACAACCTTGGGAGGGGCCTTGAGGGGCGGTACTGTCATGATGCCTACCTCCAAGGAGCCAGGTCCGACCCAGCAACCCCAGAGGCAGGCATCATTCCCCCCAGGGAAGTGCCAGCGGGCCCAAGCTGGGGCCCTTTGGACACAGTCCTGGCGCTTTCGGCGCCAGGCTCATGTTGGACCCCTGTCCTGGCACCTTAGGCGCCAGGCTCATAAAGCTAGACATGTGTTCAAGTGTTTTAATGTGCACTTACCTGATGCAGACCATGCTGCTACATCCAGGCCCTCTTGAGGCCTGAATGGAACTACTTTACCTGTGGGACTACTTTCCACCCGGGTGTGGTCGGGGAAGGATACATACTTGATCGATGGAAGGATACATACCTGGAACTTCCAAAGCTATTTAAACCACGCCCGATCAGCAACTCACGCTTCGCGTTGTTCTGCTCCTCGCAGCTGGACGCTCACCGTGTCAGCTCCTGCATCTGGACTTCAGCCACGCCTGTCAGCATCCTGGGTCACCTGCAAAGGGAGATAAGAGAGAATTGGAGAGAAAGAAGACCTTCCCTGCAAAAGCTGCATCACGGAGACATCACACCGACGATCCTGAAAGGGAAGACATCATTTTTAAAAGCATTTCGCTTCGATCGCTGCAGCGCTGCATTTCACTCACCTTTCCTGGGCAC
The DNA here is from genome assembly GCF_040938575.1 of Ambystoma mexicanum. Taxonomy (NCBI): domain Eukaryota; kingdom Metazoa; phylum Chordata; class Amphibia; order Caudata; family Ambystomatidae; genus Ambystoma; species Ambystoma mexicanum. The sequence continues at coordinate 96,601,036 of NC_090924.1, forward strand.
CTCCATCTTCAGCAGCGATCATCCGGATCCGCAGCCACTTCCCAGAGCCTAGAGAGAAAAAGACAAGAACACAAGGTGAGGGAAGGAAGGGAATAGGAAAAGCTCAGTTTCCTTCTAAGACTTACCTGTTGGGTCAGTCCCATTTCATTTCGGGTCCTGCCGCTTCCTGGCATTCCGGACCCCGGCCCCTATGGGGAAAAAAGACAAAGACATTGAATGAGCGAATGCAAAGACATTACCCGAACGCTCATCCAGAACTTACCTGTCATTTACTGGAACTGCACGTTTCACTTCGGGTCGGCGCCATATCTCCGGCATTCCGAACCCCGGCCCCTAAAGGGAAAAAAGACATAAGCGTTAGCGCTTACTGCAATAAGACAATGAACATTATTATTAAGCTTGAACTTTTGAACTTGCTACAGAACTCTTACAGCGCCTTACCTGAATAGTCAAGCTTATTAGAACTCCCATCAAACCTCAATCCAGTGAAGTAACTGGGTTTCAACGCGCCCCTGCATCAGAAGCAGGATGGAGAACTCATCCTTCCAGACCCTAAGGTGAGACTTCACGGGGAATCGTGGAAGGGTATCATGGAGGGTTGGAAGGGAGTGGGAGGCTTGAGCATTATTCCGTCAGTAGGTAATACTCCCTTTTCACGCACAGGGGAATATTCCTGCGAGCCAGAGAAGCCAGAGTAGAGGGGCCCTACCTGTCCATCCTCAGAGTCCTGCGCTTCACCATTGAAGAAGCATCAGCACTCGAAGCCAGACCTGCGCCTCCGTGGGAATCAGGTGAGCGTGACACACACTCTCTCTTCTGATTCCAGTGAAGCACTTTGATCCAGTATTCAGCATCCAGCCTTCAACATCTTTCTAGATCCAGATGCCAACTACCAGGCCAAGCAGTAGTTGAACCATTTTCAGGTAGGCATCAAGCCTCAGCTAATCCTCACAACCCAGTGATGCGCTGTGGTGGGGGGAAGCATCCTGAAACTAGCTGGCTTGCTACCATAAATGCTTGCCTGCTGAACTCGCCATCCCACTGATCTGAAATTTCCAGACACAAGAAGGGCAGATCCCGTGCAGTTCCGGTGACTGGCCTAGCTGATGTGCTGTCCTTCCCTGATAGACACAATCCAATTGACCAGAACTTAGATGGTCCAAAAATCTTAAATCCCATTGGATTGTGAGTATCAACAGGACGCTAGAGAATTATCGTATACCTTGCCTTTCTTGTTCGACCCTAATCTTTGAACTATCCTTACTTTCATAACCAGTAACAGTGTCAAAATCTTTAGTGCTATCCTATCCTGTCTATTTGCTAAGGCATCATTTTCATAGTCATTTTTATTTTTGCAACTCTTATCCATAAATCCCACTTCGAGTGTTTGAACTGCTTCCGCCAAGGAAGGTGCTGGGATCTGTTACTGAAGTCATGAATCAGTCTCAGAGCTTACTTCGTCCCAACCTGGTTGTCTAGTTTGAATGCTCTAGTCTTGAGTAAAAGCATAATCTATATTTTCTGGTTTTAAACTGAAGTCCTTGTCCAAATTCCTGTCTTTATATTTGAAAAACACCTCTCACTAAAACCTCTGTAACTCCCTCAGTTTTAAAGATAGAAACACATTTCAACTCCCACTGATACCTAACATCCTTAGCTATCTCCACAATTAAGAGCCACATCGTAACCATGTATTTGACCCATTTTTCTTCAATATTGCATAGTAAATGTTTGCCACAAATTTGCAATTTCAGCCAAAGTACACATGTATTGTGCCCATTTCAAAGTGCTTTTTCCATCCCATCCTGATCTGAAGTGTATATTGTGGTTCGTATTATAGCCCATGCATGTTAGGACCTGATTAGTGTTGCTTTCTTTAGAATTTGTCTCCATTTTAGCATTTTGACCATTTTTGCATTATTTGACCAAGCCAATTTCACCAGTCATTTCAAAGTGAGTGTCATTTGCCAAAAAAAGGTTTTCTCTCTTGTGTGGGAGGGAGGTTTGCCTATAACTGTAGACATTGCATTTTCATTCCCGAAAACCTGCTGATTACTCACATTGGTGTAGGATTGTTCATTTGTATTTAAACAAAAACTTTGCAGGGGGAACATTAACCTAAATGCTATCTGTGTGCAAACAAGACTGTTCTTTTTCTCTGTGTTTTCTATTTTATAATTAAATTCAATTGCTTTGCTTATTTCTGAATTGTATTGTCACCCTTTGGGTGATCGCTGCCCCATATATATATATATATATATATATATATATATATATATATATATATATATATATATATATATATATATATATATATTTTAAACCTATGTGTGATTTGAATATTAAATAAATAAATACATCTTTACCTTTGCCAACTAGCCTGATTCCTGGTTCAGTGTGACCTGGGGAGGTATTTTGAGAAGGGTGTGATATGAGTGGTATATCATGCAGAATATTGAATTTATATTAAAAAATAAATAAGGATTTCATTTGTGTACTACATGCTAGGCAAGAATTGGGTGTATGCCTGACTTAAATCCCTTACAACACTCGGTCAAGCGGCACTGTTAATCCAATAAAATTGTGTTTTGGCTCACTCTGCCTTACCAAAGGAGAATCAATTATTTGGATATCAGTCTTGTCCATGGTGCTACTCTCATTCAGAGGAGAATGACCTTGTAGTGACCCTCTGTGTTCCCAGAAGAAAGATATCATGTGGAAAATGGTAGAAAGGGTAATCCAGAGAAGGATTTGTTTGCTCGGTGTGCATAGAGAGACCCAGTGATACCCTTCTGGAGAAGCCCTACTAGGTAAAGCAAAGTGTGTGGGGTTCCTAGTGGTACTATGTTTCGGAGGCAAATTTCCTTGCATTTTACTGCTCTACTGTCTTCATGGCCAGCATGAGACTGTTCTTTGTCCTGGTGAGGAGCCTATTGATTGTAGCCTCTCCTGCGTGGGCACCATCTTATAGAAGGTTAATTCTCAGTAGAGGGCCACACATGTTAATGGACAATATCAGAGTTGTGTGTTTTATTGGTAGATAATGTGTCAAAACACTTAAAACACCTATCTTGTTGAGCTGTTACTCCAGAACCTTTAGGATTACTAACTTGCCCTTTTGGAGTACTGCCCCAGACAAAGGGACGTCATTTAGGGGTCGCCAGAGGTCGCAACTGCGAACTCTAAGGTCTCCCTTGAGACCTCTGTGGTCTCCCTTGCGACCTCTGTCTTAAAAAAACGAAAAAAAGGTGTTCTTTTTTGGGGTTGTTTTGGTAATGCAAGCTCCTGGGCTGTGGCCAGCACCATGTGGCTCTTTACATCTAGAGTGGCTGGCTTTCTTGTTCAAGCCCCTTTAAAAAAATAAGAAAAATAAGAACAGGAGTGCCACAAGTCTAACACTTTCAGCACTGACCCTAAATAAGAAAGAATAGGAATACCAAATAATGTGTCTTTCAGGAATTCTATACAATAATTGCTAGACACATCAAAGGTTTATTTCAGGCACACTTCGGGGGGCGAGTCACTGATTTAGTCTGATATTAAATGCCTCAACTCAGTCCTTCATTCTTCTGAGGTCGATAAATGAGTACCAACACAGGTTGGGTGATATTTGGTGTAGATTTTTTCTATATAAAGCGCTTAAGCGGAAGTGCTAAATAATAACACATAAATATCATTTGGTCATGGACGTCTGCTTGCATTCCCAGTAATTTAGTAATATGGGCCTGCATACACTGATCTTAATGATACATAGGTGATCCATTCTTGTATGAAATGTACATCACATTATAGTGATATCGTAACCATATTTTTCGTAGTGTACAAAGCTATGTGATGCCACTTCCTGTTTTGTCAACAGGTGAAAGGTCGTGTTCCATTGCTTGCCGCGATATCACTTTGGGGCAGGGTCAAATGACATCACTTCCTGTGATGTCATCAAGGGGTGAAAGGTTGTGTGATGTCACTTCCGCTACCCCTGGCATTTTGGTGAAATGACGTCCCTGCCCAGGCACCCAAGTTTACCCTGTTGCAAAATTAATGTCTGCATTGTACCGTATACAATGCCATTATAATCCAAAAACCCAAAATGCCTTATCAGGCAAACATTTGTGCTGCAACTCCAGAACCATTTAGGTTTTCTGATCTGCTCTTCCACAATACTGTTACACATGCAACCAGTACCACATTACAGACAGCTAGCGTGTTCAATCTGCGTATGTCCGAAGAGTTTGACCTAGTCACCTAAAATCAGTTGAACACACAAAAGCGTTGAATGCTGAGGAGAAAGTGACTTGAGGGCGGTCTGTTGGGGGATCAAAGAGTAGCTCTTGGCTGAGCAGTGAAGTGTGGAAAGTCATAAGGTGTGGTGTGGAAGCTTTGCTAATGTTATCTTCTGAAGAGTTTGAGCCATTTCTACTCCATTGAAATTATGGATCATCCCTCAACAGTAAGTAGTTTATCTTTCCCCTCTTCATTTAGTGGAGCACACAAAGGGGATTGGGAAGAATGAAGGGGTTTCTTACCTCCGTGTCTGTTTGGAGGTGGGTTGGGACATTTCATTTATTAATCGGTCACTTATTAGGTGCTTATACAATTAGCAAAACTGTTTCAAAGCGCCCACAGGGCAAACAAGATGGGGACAGGGGAAGGTAGACAATGAATTACAGAAATGATAAAATAATTGCATTAATAGTACAAAGAAATATATTGAATCAAGGTAAGGGGAGACTAGTGTTCAGAAAGTGCATTGTGCAGGAGGGGTACATAACACAAGAGAAAGAGAACATTAAACATTCCATTACCCTTCTCTTCATAGAAGAATTACTATGCGTTATCATGAGGGAAATGACTCATGAGGCTGAAGGAGTCTTCAGAATTTGGAAGGACAGTCATCCAGTGAAACAATACCCTTGGTAGTAGCTGGATGAAATAGTGTTAGGAGCCTATTTTGATTTAAGGATCCTGTCGGCCACATTTCATACCAACCCCAAAGCTTTCTATGGAAGGTGGTGAAAATGCTTGGAAGGCAAACATTTCGGAGCCATGATGCGTCTCCAAAGATTCAAGAGCATCACAATGTCTCTGCACTTTGATGACGAAGAAAGCAGGAACGAGGACAAGCTGGAAGCCATCAGTGACACGTTGACTATGTTGCTGTGATAGATGTGATATTTACCAAGCAATCGGCGGCCTTCAAAGGCTGATTTTCCTTCAACAGTACATGAACTATACTCCAAACAAATAGGGCATCGAAATTGGGTGGTGTTGTGCCGCTGCAACTTCTTTTCACTGGTGTGGTAAGGTTTATTTGGGTAAGCTAGCTATAGTCCCAAGATACACGTATATATGGGCATGGCTTTGGTGCAGCACCTTGTGGAGAAATAGTAGAACGGAGGCAGACATGTGGTCGGGCACACTTGTTTCACCAGTGTAGGGATGGCTGTCCAAGACCTGACATGTGTGGGCACAGTCAGGCATGGCAAAGCTCATATGCCCCTGGAAATTATGCCACATTGAGGTATAGAACCAAAGTGCTTTTGGTTTGGACTTGAGGGACATTAAGCAGTTGACTCCTGTGCTCCAGCATTAAGGAAATCCTACGATGCTCCTATCAACAATGTAAAACAACTGAGTAGTTGATGGAGATCAGAAAAAGACAGACGTCACAGCGCACTGAGTTGCAATGAAGAGCGGTGTGAGCAACCTTGACCAACTCGTTTCCAAGTTTACCTGCAAAAGACAAAAGAGCAGATGGCTGTTCACCCTTTTCTCAGTCTTTTGGAGACTGTCACAATTGCCAGCTTTACCATATGGATGTCACATCATCTACAATGGAAGCCCCATCTTCTCAAAGTATGCAGGAGCGGGGAATACGCCAGTCTGCGGGAGCAGCGCATTGAAATGGGGATCAAACAACGAATAGCACATGTCCAGGTGAATCAGAAAATCAAGAGCGCATCGGAATGTACCGCTCCTGTCCATCAGCAAGTGTCCTGTCCATAGAGCAAAAAGTGAGCATTTCTACAAGCACCCAGGAAAGAAAACAAGAACACAACAGGCATGTCCCTAACTGGAGAGCCTGGCATGCAAAAACACAACCCAGCATTCCCAACTCTTGCACAACTTCGTTATGTTCTAAGACACCATAACAGCTTCTGGGACATTTTGGGCCTGATTCATGGAATTATTTGCGTGGAAACATGGGTTGCGGGGATTTCTGCGCACTTTTCCCTGGATCAGGCCCAAAATGTCCCACAATAGAGGATATGACAGTACTTGGAAAAACAGAGTATTTAGCGATTCTGTTTGTGCAAATGATGAATACATTCTGATATATGGGCCTCATCACGAGTTGGGCAAATTATAGTGATGTAAAAAGTTACAATATATGTTTGAATACAAGTTACATTTTCATTCCAAAACCACGTGAACTACTTCATGTGCATTCTGTTACCAGGGCATGGAGCTACACTCAGCCTCTCTGTATATGAATTTTTTGGGGGGCTTATTCCTTTGACATCTAAGTGTAAGGGGGCCGATACTAACATGGTATGAAAAGTGAATTGCACATTCACAGGCATGTCTTTCTTTTGCACCATTAACGTTCTGGGACACGGTGCGCCCCACAACACGTGATTCGCCTGTAATGTTATAACATACGGTGGCCCTCGTTACAACACCGGCGCTAAACCATGGTGCTATTAGCACCATAGTTGGTGCCGGTGTTGTAACGAGTCCGCCATGGTGAAATGGGGAAATACCGCCCCATTCCAAGGTTGGCGGGGCGGTATTACCCATTTCTCCATGGCCCTTCCCCATTCCCATTTTTGCCCCATAGGACTCAATGGGAATGGGGAAGGCGGCAATTACGGTACCGCAAATTGCGGTACCGTAATTGCCGGCGAGGTCCCTTTGCGGGTCCCTACTTTAACGGCTGGTCCAGACCAGCCGTTCAGGTCGGGTCCCACAAAGGGACCTCGTAGTAAGGCGCTAAGGGGTTAAAGGCGCCGCAGCCTTTTACGGTGCAGTTAACCACTTAGCGCCTGGGTCGTAAGGAGGCCCACGGTGTTAGCAACTCATGTGTACACAAGGTTTGGGAGTTCTATGATCTATGTGGATAAAAGCTATAGTTTTATTCACATTATATCTGTTTCTGCTGTCATGCTTAGCGTATGCTACATGCAGAATCTAGAGATCCGAGTTGCCTGTAGTGTATTCCTTTGGTATTTAAGTGTAATGGCCCTTGCTAACTTCCTACGAAATATGGACTGGAAATGCATAATAGATCAGGGACATAGAATGTTGCTCAAAAAAAGGATTGGTTGGACGATTGTTTGCACAAGGTTTTCCTTTTGTAGTTTCATCTTGATTTAAGTGACCAGGCACACCAATAGCGAGTCACCCTAAGTCTCTGTTTTCTGGAGTAGGCTGGTGGAGAAGGAGTGCACCAGTAATGGGATTCTGGATTCAGGGTGCAATTCCATGTGTATTGGGGTGTAGCCCCAGCTGGGGTGCAAGTTCATTGAAATTACAAAGCCTACGGGACGAGTTCAATGCGAGTTGTACATATCTGGCATGGAATAACTGCATGAGGGCGCCTGCTCTATTGCGGGTCAAGCATGTTGGACATGTGGCGAGGTAACTTACTGTCAAGCTGTCTGCCAGGACATGGCCACACAAAGACATGCTCCGCCTCCAAGGGATGCAAGATTGAATAGCGAGTAGGGAGGGATGCAAGAAATCAGCGGAGAGCCTTTCGCTTGCCTGTGCGGTCATGAAAAAGTAGCCTCTCATGGCCCCTTTCCATTGGCCTGTTGGCTGTAGGGAATGGTACATCCGCTTAGAAGGGCCCATCACTAAGTCCTTGGACGGCACCAGCACAGAAACACCTATGGTGCAGGGGTGGTGACTTTATTATAGTTCTGCAGGCAACCGGGAGGTGGAATAAGTGAACAACAAGGTAGAATCTCAAATAAACGTGAACGTTCAGGTTTAGTTCTTCCCCTTCTCCCCAACCCTTAAGTTCTTTCTCTAAGTAATGTCCCAGTTTATATACCTTTGAAGATCTAGAAAGTCTTTTAGTCATGAGCTCGAAGGGGTTCTCCTTCGCCTTTAGAAAGTAGGTCTGCACAGGACTCTTACCCATCCATCTTTCAAAGGGATTTAGTCACCTCCTCCGAACGACAATAGAGTCTCTAGGGCATATCTTCAGATCTGCCCCTCCCACCCGCCACTGTTTGGGTGGCCACAGAGGGACTCAGAGACAACTAAACTTCAAAAGTAGATAGGCTTGTCCCCTTTTCCACAGGTACAGCAATAGTCCCTGTCTGGGACCTGCTTTGTTATTGCTGGCACCCAATTCAGTCCATGTCCAGGTCTTTCACACATGCAGGATGGCTTCCCTGAATGTTGTCTTGTTTGGAGTGTGCTTTTCCTAGGAGGTTATTGCATGGATGTCTTCTCCAATGTTTCTCAGGTGCGTCCGGTGAAGGCGAATGTACATTTGCAGCAGGTCTGACAGCGTTCCCTGGAGGTGGGGCTAGTCTCTATGGTGTTAAGGTGCTAGACACTGATCTGTTTCACCTCCTTGCCTTGGGGACCTCGATCCTACAGGCCTGCTGCCCCATCTTACTCTCCTTCTTGCTGAGCCACTGCTAACTCATGACTGTGGACCTGTTACTAAGCCTCGTCTTTACTCCTTGAGCTGGTTGCCACGGAAATGCCTCAATGTCCAACCATGTGTGTATTTCTCCTCACTATTCTCCCAGACTACAGATAGGGCACACTCTCCTTGTCTACAGGGAAATTAACACTGTCATCGTCTCCCACCTCCTATTTCTTCACTCCTAAAATGCCTCTCCTTCTAACTTTTATTGATGTTTCTCTTCCAGGGTTTCTCTACTCTCCCCTTGCTTCACTCCCTCCAAGGTCTTCTGACACCTTCCGCGTCATGACCCTTTAATTCCTAAACTCTCCATTGTTGTCGACAATTCTCCTACTGTACCTCCCACAGCTCTTACACTTCAATCTGCTCCCTCCCCAACTTCTCCCGTCCCTTAAACTCCTCCTGCAGCTCCAATGCCTCCTGCACCTCTTACTCCTCCTGCACCTTCAACAGCTCCTGTACTTTCATCTCCTCATGCTTCCCCTACACTTCCGGTGCCTTCAACTCCTCCGTCACCTCCAACTATTCCTTCACCGCCAAATTGTCCAACTCTTCCTGCACCTTCAACTGCTCTCGAACTTGAACCACCTCTGCCCATCCACTCACTGATCCACTTCTCCAAACGCCCCCTACTTCTTTCCTAGCAAGGGATTTGCCCCTAGCAAGGGATTTGTCCCACGGCCTGAGCTCGCAGCAGGAACGGTATGCAGTGATAAAATCGTGGCAAAAATGTCACCAGTACAAAAAATCGCAGCAAAAATGCTGTGGTTTGACCCGTTAAAGGTGTACACCATTACACCATTTAAGGGGAGCAGGGATTGCAGGGGTGTCCCCAGCTCCTCTTAAATAGTATAATGGGTCCGGGGATTGCGGGTGTGTCTCCTGCATCCTTTACATAGATTGCAGCGGCAAAAGCACAGCTGATTTTAAAACATGGAACCGCAGGAACGTGCAGCTCAGCCCAATGAGTTGCTCTATTCAGAAATGTGTAGGCTTCCTGCCCTCAGCTGTGCCTACTTTAATTTTACTGGCTGCTTCTCCAAGGTGGGCTGTAGTGCCTCCAAGGGGCTGGTCTGCCTTCCTGCATTCAGTAGCATTGCACATGGACGGTGTGACAGACACACCACACGCTATGAGCGAAGCATGCAGGACTTGCATCTACTCTGAGGTGGCAGCACACACTCTGCGGAAGCCTAAAGTAGAAGATCGTGTGCACCAGGAGGTTCTGCGATGAAATATGCATGAGTTTAAAGCAGAATGACTTTCTATTATTGAATTTGAACTAGAGAATTGTTTCTGTTTCAAGACATTCTTTATTTTCACAGACTAGGGTAGAACAATACAGAAACTAAGGCAATTCACTGTTCTTGTATGGGAGTTAGGAAAATGCTTGTAATGGTATTTACATCCTCTGTCCATCATTGAATGGTCAACAATTTGAATATCTTTCAATTGGAGAAGTGAAGGGAGGATAGCACAGTGGCAACGCAAGACCACGTATCCGCGCTTAGAAACCGAATGCAGGTATTAAGCGCGTTATAAAAAAAAATTAAGAAAAATACCAGCAACACCTAATATGAGAACTCATTGGGTGCTGCCAGCCTTTTATGTAGGTGAGGAACATAGGCGATATCAGTCAGTATAAGCCTTTGTTCTGTTCTGGTCTCCCATTTACATCACCTACCTGCTGCTGTCTCACGCCCCGGCTCTGCATCCCGCCCAATAGTCGCTCCGCAATGGAAGTAGAAAAGGATCAATGTGCCTTTTCTGTTTACCCACAGGCTATTTTTGTTTGTAGTTTTTTATGGGAAATTAGCGTGTACAAGACACACAAAACTGGTTTCCTATTAAAAAAAATATAATGCACCATTGATGGCAGCCAGGGGTGCTAACTGGCTGAACTACCACTCTCTGGGTAAAGCTTCGACTGTAACACCCATGAGCCCTCACTGAGGCTCACACTTTGCTTAGTTCTACAAAGGCTCCAGTCGGCGGGCTGTTACCATCGAAGCCTGCCCCAGACCTTGGTAGTTAACGCGGCATTACGGTACTTTGAGGTAGTACTATTTCCTTATTCAGCACTATATAAAAGGTTGCATTATATTTAGTTAGTTAATGGTACCGGTGACTGTTAACACTTACCGCCTTACTACGAAGTCCCTTTGCGGGTAGGTACTTTAACGCCTGCTGTTTAGCAGGCATTAAAAACTAACCTGCAAAGGGACCAGGGTGCTAATTACGGTACCGCAATTTGCGGCACCGTAATTAGTGCCTTCCCCATTCCCACAGAGCCCTATGGGGCAAAAATGGGAATGGGGAAGGGCAATGGGGGAAGGGGGAATTACCGCCCCGCCATCCTTGGAATAGGGCGGTAATTCCCCTTTCCACCAAGGCGGTGCCGGCATTTTACCGGCATGGACCAAGGTGCTAATCGCACCTTGGTCCTCCGCCTACCGTGTAATGAGGCCCATAAAGTCTGTGCCATACCCTCCACTGCTCACCTAACCTGAGGCGGGCCGTTCTCCAGCATTGGATCTTTCATAGATTCCCATGCTGTATGAATATCCCCCGTCGTCAGACTGAAAATCCTCGGTAACATAGAGCAGTTTAAAAAAAAGTGTAACTGCAGTCACTTTGGTGCTCATATTTCCCCACCTCCAATACAAAGGGGTCCCTTAGCTCCACCCTTGGAGGCCATTTGGGGACAGGGCCGAAAGTGGCCAATCACATCGAGGTGTGGGCAGAGACAAAGTATGAGCGTAAATCCTGCTCAGATTGGCGTCATTTGATGTTGAAATGTGGGCGGAACGGCTGGGCAGTCTCAGAGAAAGGGGCGGGGCGTCCAATGACATCATCCTCTGGGTTTTTTTGATAGCAAATGTAGGCAGGTCTGCAAACAACATCTACAAACCTTGCATCCCTCCTCATATGCCATTTCTCCATAGGTGTACTGTAATGTAATAGACTAAAAACTCATGGCATTAGAGCCGAAGTGTCTGCAGCAGACGGAATGTCAGTGAATGTTACTGGAGTGCAGGGAACGCTGCCCGACTGGCTTGCACAGAAGGTCCATTGGGAAAGAGAGAGCTAAGGCCATGCTGTGTGGGCTCTGCGGATGTCTGACATAGGTGTCACTGGGCAGTAGTAAAGGATTCCCTTCCAGCATTGATGAGTCATTGCTGAAGGAATGGGAGTGGTCAAGCACTGGAGAGATGCAAACCAATGCCTGGGACTGGGCAAAGCTGCAGAAGGGAGTCCTGATCTGAGGACACATATCTGTGTGCAGATCAGGAGAGGGCGAGGAGGAGAGACTGACACTCAAAACTGGCACAGAAATGGGCAGCTGTAGACAGACACAGTGAGTGGGCTGACAAGGCAAAGACCCACATGTTGAGGTGAAACAACTGAGGTTAAACCCCAATGCTATGAGTCACAAGGTACGATGTTGTCACATCGCAAGGCTTTTTTCGCAGAGTTTTTTACTGTAAATATTCAGCTGAAAAAACTCACTGAAAAATATGGGCAGGGGGGAGGGGATGTAAGGGATATATATGACAGGTTATTTATGACGCGCTTAATAGCCAGAGGTTTCTAAGCGCGAACACGGGGATCAAACCTGTGGGGCTCAGTGTCGTCTTGCTTACAAGGCGAACACGTTGCCCCTGAGTTGGGGAATACGGCCTAGATAATAGAGAAGAGGGGTTTGTGGGAACCCCCCCCAAATAAAAATTAAAATATGTGATAAGTTTAGTTCGGGTGAAAATATTTGGCAAATAACTCAGTGAAAACAACCTTGCCATCCAAGAACATAGAACCGAGCCACAGTGAAGAGACGTGCAGCCTGCTGGACCTTACAGGATGAACTCCTAGAGTACGTTCAGAAGCCACGTTGATCAAATATGCAGCTTTCTGGAATTTAGCGAACTAATTATTAGAGTGGAGTGAGAAAGCCATATTGAAAAAAGACACTACATGTTAAAATGTTAAAACTTAGAATATGAGTTTCTAAAGCATATTGAGAAAGTCAGATTGAAATGAAATGCTGTATTTTGAAATCTGCAGGCCCAACTCCTGCTGCACGCCGAAAACACGCCGAAACCACTGTCTGCTAGAACTTCGGGGCATGCATGAGTTCCCAGATTGCACTGAACTTAGAGTACACGTTCCTAAGGTGTTTTCAGGGCCAGGAGCTGAGCTTGTTGTAAATCTCATATTCTAAGAGTTTACAAATGGAATCTTCGGTCACTTTTGATAGCACATATTCTGATGTTGGTGAGGTTGTTGCTGTAAGGTTTTGTTCATCATTGCCAGAGACGTCCTTTAGGGAGGGCAAAAAGGGCACTTGCCCTTGGTGGGGGGGCCCTCAAGGCTGCCTGATCTAAAGAAGTCAGTGTCCATTCTTCGAACATGAATGGCACGCTGTTGAGGCCTAACCGATTGCCTTACATTCTGCTATGATTAATTCATTCTGTAATGCCACGAAAACTAAAGATGTTTAAAAGACCCAAAATACCCAAGATCCCCAAAAGAGCTAAGTGACTCAAGAGATGCAAGAGACCATAGAGGATGATATCACTTTTTGAAAAATACTCTATTTGATGTAGAAGTCTACAGTGGCATCATTAGTCTTCCAATGAAAGAGGGAGAGTGCACCATGGAAGCATTGGAGGGGCACATACAGCTTCCTTTGGAAAGTACATTGTGGGTCCAGAAAAAACTGCTCTGACATTGACTTGTGGTAGAGTGCAAACATTTTAGTGAAGATGTGTCCCTACTGCAAGAAGGGGATGGCTTGTGTGCATCAATGAGTCCCTGATGAATTTGTGGAAGGTTTTCGAGTCTCACACAATGATACATTTGTCCAATAAGAAATAGAGGATCTTGTAATAAATAAGAGGTTTATTCATCAGGCTCATCTATCCAATCAGAGTTCTCTGGGTTGATTCGTCAAGTTATTTTGATTTCAGCCAATCAGAAGCCACAAATCTCCTAAAGGAAGTGTGCTCCCCATAAAAGGCCAGGTTTACTTCCTGTCCCTTACTGGATTTTGCTAGGCTGTGATTGGCAGTGTTTTACACTGTGGTGCTTACATTTGAAGGGCGTATGGTGCATTTTTGTGCATTTGAAAAGTCATTTGTGGAGTTTGGAGGAGTGCTATCTGTTTGTTGTTAGTTCTTTGAGTAGTTCCTTACTGTTTATTGTATTTTTTAAGCCCTTTTTTATTTCCCTTTATCTAAGAATTTGTTCAGTGTTTGTTTAGCGCGTGATAGTGTCCTGTGATAGCTTCTCCTTATGAAAATGAGAGAAAACCTTTTCCATTTCCTCTTGTACTTTTCTCCTTTTGTCTCCCTTTACAAAAGTATATAAAAGCTCAAATAGGTTTCCCACACCAATTTGTATCTCCATATAAATATGAAAAAGTACACATTCCCCTCTGTGTCAAGCATGGTTCCCAGCATTGCCCTGTGTGGATATTTGGCAAACCTGTGACACTAGGATGGGAAGGAGAAGAAGGCTGGGAGGGTAAGAGGAGGTGCATTCACCCTTGCACGAGGAGAAGGAGTCACCCTGATTGATGATTAGGGATGAAACCTTATGCTCTTGTTGGGTAGCGGATTATGGGTACAGGCCATAGAACACCTTCAAGTTGGTGGTGGGGTTGATGCATGTGGGGTGGCCTCAGCAGTGGGAAGAGGAGGCCCGGCCATCAATGGAGCCACCGTTGGTGACAAGCACAAGCATCAGAGAGAGATGCTCATTTGGAAGCTCTTGCAGAGGCATTAGGGCATGTCTCTCATTTGGGAAGGGGTGGAGGTGGCTGCAGAAATCACTGTGGAGGAAGAGTTTGGCATGGCTTAAGTCTGAGTGGGGGCGTAAATAAGAAGGTGGTCTCCATGCAGCAAGGTGAGGATGCTGTTGCAGATGAGAGGGAGGACTGCCAGGAGGGGAATAAGGGGTAGGAGCAGCCTTCATCGTGGCACCGCAGTAACTGGACCTAACAGAGAGGGAATAAAAGATCCGGTACAGGAAGAGCTGGTGGTGACAGCAGACACACCGTGACCAAACCCTGCATCTAATAAGCCTGCTCAATCAGCATCATTATCACCATCAACTGTATAAAGAAACAGGTTCCTTTTGCTGATGCAGCCCCCGCAAGCAGTTGGGGGGTGCTGTGCCACTGACAGAACATTTCTGAAGCCAGGATCCCTTGTACTACAGTATAGAGCATTTAATTTCAGATGGTCAATTAGCTGCAGGGAGATGGCTCTTGTAGTGGTGATGGGCAACTTGAGATGTCAAATGACGCTCCAAAACTCTTCCCTCCTGGAAGCTGAGGTGCAGGAGGTAGACAGTCATGGGGGAGGAACCGGCCTCACAGGGGACCTCTCCCAGCCTCGAGAGTGGCAGCAGTTTATGGGAGAGCTAGAGAACCTCAATGAAATGCTCTGTGGGGTAGCTTGATAAGAACTTGAGTAGATTGGCGTGCCCTATGATAAAAACAGAGAACCTTATGGGGTGGCTGAGCTCTATGAATAATCCTTAGAACCTTAGTGGGTGGATATACCCAATGCAAAAGCCTTACAAACTTAGTGGGTAACTAGTCCTTATTAAATAAACCTGTAAAAAAACACAAGACACTTTTTGGCTACTTAGGCCCTGTGAAAACACCTGACAATTTTAAGGGGTGGCTGAACTCTGCAAAAAAGCCTGTGAACCATAAGAGGCGGTTCATCCTATGAAAAAAATAGAACTTTAATGGGTAGCTATTCCTTGTGAAAAGACCTGAGAATGTTAAAGGCTGTCAGCACCTTGTAAAAAGAAACAGAGAACCTTAGTCGGTGTCTATGCCCTGTAACCTTACTGGCTGACGATAGGCCCTATGCAAAAAACAGAGAACCTTAAGGGGTGGTTGAACCCATTAAAAAAAAAAACAGGATAACTTTAATGGGTTGCTATGTGTTTTGAAACAAATGACAACCTTTACGAGGTGACTTTGCCATGTGAAAAAACCTAAGTACCTTAGAGCCTGCAGCGCCATGTTAGAAAACCTGAGAAACTTAGTGCGTTGCTATGCCCTCTATAGAACATGTGACAACCTTAATGGGTAGCTGCACCCTATGAAAATACCAAAGAACCTTAAGGGGTGGCTGCCCCCGTCAAAAAGCACATGAAGCTAGTGGATGGTAATGTCATGTAAAAAAAGCGTTTATCCTTTAGGGGGATTGTGTGCTTTGAAAAAACCCAAGAACCTTACTGAGGGGATATGCCCTGTGAAACAAACCTGACAATGTTAGTGGGTATCTTTGCCCCATTATAAATCTTGAGACCCTTAAGGATTGGATGCACCCTATGAAAAAACACGAGAGTCTTAGTAAGTGGTTAAGCCCTGTGTAAAAACCGGACAACCTTAAGGAGTGGCTGCACCCTTTGAAAAAGACTTGAGAATCTTAAGAGGCAGCTGGGCCCTGTGAGAAAAAACTGGGAACCTTAGTGGATGGCTATATCCTGTGTAAAATCCTGAGAACCCTATGGGCTGGCTGTGGCTTATGAAAATAAACAGGTAACCTTGTGGTGGGCTATGCCCTGTCAAGTAACCTTAGAATTTTAGCGGGTGTCAATGCCCTAAGGAAACATTCTTAGCACCTTAAGCCCTGTGAAAAAACCCAAACAAACTTAAGAGGCACCTGCAGCCAGTGAACACAACTGAGAACCATAAGGCTTGTCTGCACCCTGTGAAAAAAAGCCTTGGTAGGTGGTGATGTCCTGTGGGGAAAAATGTAGGGTGTCCTGACCCACGTTTAAGCTACCCTGCTACAACATTTGGTGCTGTGGGCTTAGGAAATTCAAGATGGCGGAAAACCCACATGTGCGCCGAAATCCAGGAAAGCTGCGCAGTTGTGCGCACACCAAAATGGTTACCTAACTTGCCACCCACCAGGGTAAAGAAAGGTCTTTGTTAACAAAATCCACTTTTACTGATGTCAAAAAGTTGCTGAAATCGTGACTCATTGGACCACTTTAAAGATTCAACCCTTTTTGTGGGGTTCCACATAACCATCTTACTGTAAGGAGCCCCATCAAAACAATGTTAAGCAAGGATTTACTACCATGTAAGAACCATTCCTGTTTAGAATGCATTAATCCAAGAAAATCCCAAAAATGGGTGCAGTACCAGTACTCACCACTATCCAAAAGCCGGCGTTTTAAAACCCACTGTGTGTTTTTCTGAAGGCAAGCAAAATGCCTATTTCAAACCTTGCAACATGTGCAAAATATTCACTGAACACCAGCAGACATTTGGCAGAATGGAGTTTTGTGTGCCTACAAAATCTGGGAAATGAAGAGCCCAAAAACAATGCTTATAACAAAAATGCTATGGAGTCAGCAGCTTAAGCCTAACTGCAACTGGATTTAAAACCACCAAAATCGAAAATGTTAAATTAAATGAGTGACCTATGTTTGGTGTCACATGCCTTTGTAACTGTTGAAATGTCATAGTTTTGCACTTAGAATCAGCATTCTAGCTGCATGTGTAAAATTACAAGTTATTTTAAAAGCAACAAAAAGTTAGCTGAAGGTCTGGCTTAAGGAACTTGATTTTGCCTAGCAACGGATCCCATCAGGAGTGAAACTTGAGTCACAACTATGTTCCCAGGCCAATGTTCCTTTTGCTGCCCACACTAAGGATATGCCATATATCTGATAATTGAATTTCCTGTGCTCTGCCAGAGAGTGAACAAAGTCCTCTCCACTCAGGCAAAGGTTTTTATTACAGACGTCGTAAAAAGTGGCTTCCTCCTGGAGAAGCTGGGAGGGGCACTGCCTGTGAGAAGCAAGCTGGCTTGGCAGAAACTGGAAAGACTGGTTTCTGTACCATGTGACCTGAAAAGACACACCCCTGCAGCAAGGATATGGTTTTATAAAAAGGGGGATAATTCATAGTGCGGACATGTGAAAATTTTATAAATGATACCATAATTCTTGTGATTTTTCTGCCCACAGTTTAAGACGTGGTAGGAACCGGTGGTATGTTCAGGGGGGTTTTAGCGGAAAAGTGGATATTACTCTAAATGTGTGCATGTTAAAAATCTGAAACTTCATCAGTTAATGTCCCTACCCCCTGCACACATGTATGTAAAGTTGGGTCCATGTCGGAAATTGAAAAAGCAGTTAAAAAGTCAATTATGTACACTCTTTGAATGCAAGCTCCGAGAATGAGCAGATTTGGACATAGACATGGCTAAATTCAGCCACACCATGTATATGTAATTTCAAACAACTGTGTAACTCTGAAGTATGGATTTTGATCATATATATATTTGGGTGCACAGATGATAAGGGAGGTTGTTTCAAGAGATCATAAAATGACATCAATCTGACTCACAGTTCAGTTTGCCAATCAAGCGGAGGAATGGAAGCCTGACCAATGACGAATGAGAGGGGCAAGTCTAGTGATGCAACACACACACCCATTCTCAAGAAACAGATAAAAGCAGAGAGTCAGGACACATAGAGAGATTCAATTTCATCTGCCGCTGGAAGCCCTGCCGGAAAAATCCATACTTACCTCCATCAAACTCCAGAAAGCCAAACTAGAGACTTCAATCTATCCAGAGCAGAGACCAGACCAGAGAGAAAGCAGTGCTGTGCCTAGCAGAGACCAGACCAGAGAGAAAGCAGTGCTGTGCCTAGCCGAGACCAGACCAGGCGCTGTGAGCAGAATCCGGAAAGACCTGACCAGACTGAAGATCGTGACCAAGTCGCTTTCCTGTTCAAAATCTCTTGTGAGTACTTAGCAAAACTCAGAACACATCTCTTAGTTTAAATTCATCTAATTCAATCTATTTAACCTAAGTAGAACTGCCTCCTATCTGTCACCTGTCATTTCTAGTAAAATTTGTCATTTTGAAAAAGTGTGCGTTTAAAATTTACAAAACCAAAAACGACCTTTACTAAATTACTCATATCTCCGCAACCGTTTGGGCTAGAGACTTGCAATAACTTTCATTTGGAAGCTGAGATCCCAGGCTTTCCTAGGACCCCAAAACGGTAGAGATAGTCCTTGCGGTTCCTTTGTAATAGCGCTCGGCGCATCCGCGAATTTTGCCGCGATTTGCAATTTCTTCACATGTAAAAAAACTGCTGCTGCCTGATTTCATTTGCCAGAAATTCGTTTAACCTGCTAACTATCCCTGCATCATTGCTAGTGTGAGCCTGGACTAATATTAACTAGATACCACTCATCATGAACCTCTAAAAGGGAATTAAGAGCGTTTCCAGCATATTTCTCATTCATTGCTAGCACCTATCAAAGCATTTGCCTGTGTTTTCAAACTTCTGTTTAAGCTTGCTGGATTGAACTGAATTACAGTTGATTGCATTTCTGAGAACTGTGTGTTTTCCTTCCATTTCCTTGCCTTGCATCAAGGGGGGGAGGGGAGTAGCCAGAGAAAAGTGATTACATTGTTTGGTTGAAATCATATTGCGTATTTTCTGTACTGCATTCATTGAATATTGCATCCACCTGAGTCTACATAAAGCATCCTCTACCACATTATACTTTTGTTCCTATTTACCAGTGTGCTACCTTATCCATTTCATGTCAACTCATTAGTGATTAAAGAAGTGTGCTAGTGCCAGATTCTCCGTTGTTAATATTTACCATATCAGATTAAGTGTGATATTCAATTATTAATTTATTAAAAAGTGTGATATATATTTTAATTTATCAAATAAACCTTTTAAACTTGCAAAACAGAATTACTTCTTGGCTCAGTGGGGTCAGGGGGATTCCAAGAGAGGGGTGTTATACAAGGGTAGTCATCCAGAACGCATGAACTGGACCTAAAGATATATCAATAAGGGTTTTCATTCAGTATTCTAGACTAGGCGTTAACTTGGCTGTAGTGCTGAATTGAATCCTCTTACAAAGTGGGGGCTCGAGCCGAGACGTTGGGTTAGATTTACCAGTTGTGCAGCTTAATACAGTGTGCTAACTGACGGGATACATACACCCGGTCGGATCACCACGCTGCATTACGCTGTGAAGCATTCCTCAAAAGGGACACTCCAAGAAAAGTTCTGTTCTGCAAAAATAAAATACTAACTTCTGTAAGTCAGGACAGAGACCAATCTCTAGAATGACGACCTTAGTAGACATGAAAATAGCCAGAGAGCACCTCTTGCATAAGCTATTTGTGAGAGGTGAATGGACCGAACAGGGCCAGGATGTGTGGTTGCAGGCCATCACACAACAGGTCACTGAAACAGGGTCAGATATATATAGAGATCAGGGTCCCTTACATGTGGCCCTGAGTGAACTATATATGGCTCCTAAAGCCAAAGAGGAACACAATAAGATCGCCAGGATAGCAGCATACCTGTACCTATATATGGGAGACATGCAGGATAGATGTGCTGAAAGCCAAAATCTGGCAAATAGGCAACAGATGGCATTACAGAAGGTCCAATCTGATCTGGACTCTTCTGAGCAGAGGCTGCAGAGGAGCCAGGAGTCAGAAAATGACAGCAGACTGTACATTACTAAAATAAAGGAGGATATGGATGTGCTGCAAAAGGAAAAGTCAGAACAGGATACTAGATTTCTGGCCCTGCAGAAGGAGCACCAAGACAGTTTGGACTCCTTACTGCAGAGCCAGAAAAAGCTGGAGCAACAGATCAATTTCAACAGGGCATGCACAGAGCAGGTAGCCACCCTGCAAATCCAACTAGACAGAGAGAAAGAGGAGAGCAATAAACTGATCCTGAAAGACCTGGATACCCAGGCAGAGTTTGATCAGGAGCGCCAGAAAGCTGGTGCCTTCCAAAGGCAAAGGGACGACCTGGCGGCACAAATGCAGGCTCTTAGTCAGGAAAGAGACGCCTTAGGCCAGGAAGTCTGCCATTTAAAAAGGAAAATGGAAGAAAATCACCTGGCCCACCAGGGACTGGGTGACCTCCAAAAAGAAAACCAGAACTTGCTAGAGCACACCAGGAGGGTGGAGGATGCTCTAGCAAGAAAGGAGCAGGCCAATAGGGACACAGCTCAGGAGGTAACCCTCCTGCAGCAAAGACTGGCCCAGTTCTCCAGGACCAACCAGGAAGCACAGAGGGAAAATGAGGCCCTCTGTCAACACAATGATAGGCTCCAACAGCAGGTAGCGATGCAGGAGAGACTGATAGAGTCGAGTAAGGCCTTAACTGAGGAACTGAAGGCACAAATGCAGGCTCTTGCATTGCAACAGGGAGCAGGGGCGGATAGAGATGAGGTTCGCTGGGAAATGGAAACTCCGGAGCATAACCTCAGGAGCCCTAGTACCAGAGGCCCTCATACCTCTCAGTCCCTGGACTCTGCCACCCCCATGTCCCCTGGCGCACATGAGCACAGGGCCACAGGGATGGCAGATTACTATCCAGCCAGAAGCATGGGGCTCATAGGCCAGTACCATCCAGGAATGGAGGGGTGGGCATCCGGGTATGGGCACCCAAGTACAATACAGTTCAGTGGGGAACCCCAGGAGAGTAGGCCCATTA
Source organism: Ambystoma mexicanum (assembly GCF_040938575.1). Classification (NCBI taxonomy): domain Eukaryota; kingdom Metazoa; phylum Chordata; class Amphibia; order Caudata; family Ambystomatidae; genus Ambystoma; species Ambystoma mexicanum. The sequence continues at coordinate 96,622,235 of NC_090924.1, forward strand.
AGGGCATCCTGAAAACCTCTGCCCAGTTAGGTCAGTGGAGGGGGTACCCATCAAATCCTGACAGCAAGGAGGAATCTGAAGACTCCTCTGAACTGCGCAGGACACAGGAGACCAGGTCCCCACATTCTGCCAGCCATTCCCAGGCTCGCAGAATCCGGGAAAACCTGGAAGAACAGACGGGAACCTCTGGGAGCAGTGCCTCTGAGTCCGACGAAGAATGGACAAGGGTTACCTGAACCAAAAAGGCCAATAAGGCAAAAAGGGCCTTGCTCAAGGACCCCTTAAAGCAGATTAAGGCGATCAGGAGCGTCATCACGCCTTACCATAAGAACGCTAAGTATTCTGTTTGGGAGCACTTAGAGTTGTTTGAACAAATGATGGAGACTTTCCATTTGAAGGACAGCTAAAGCTGCATTCAATATGTAAAGTGGACCTTCTCCCCGGAATACTCCAGTTTATTTGCGGGGCTGGAGGACCAAAATCATTTAAGATGGTCCACCTATAAGGCGGCCATCCTGAAACATTTTTCTGTTCACAGAAATCCTCAAGAGGCTCGCAAGGCAGCCTACAATTTGCAATGTGGGGAGGATCAGGCCCCACAAGAATTTGTGCAGGAGTTAAAGCGGGCTTTTGCACAGACCACAAGAAGGGTGCGCACGGATAGCCGTGAATTTATAAACACGTTTTTCCATGCCTTGCCCAAATATATCATGACCCAGCTCGTGAGGGATTTTCACGAGAAAAGATCTTTAGACTGGGTCATTGAACAGGCTACCCGCATCTATGAGGTGCAGAAGCCCATAGAAAATAAAAGCAATGCCCAGAAAAACCCCAAAGCCAACAGCACCCCTGCTGCTGCCAAGGTGGCAGAGGTAAAGGTCACCCCCGTTTTGGATTTGGAGATGGGGGGGCCTAAAAACCTACCTGCACCTAATAATGCTAGGCCCAGAAGGTCCTCGGGCCAATCGGCAAACAGGGAGCCAGGGAGGCAGCCCCACAAATGGGGTCCCTCGCTCTCCTGACTATGTAAGTCCTCGCTACAAAGGTAACAGACCCATCCTGGGTTATGTGTGGACTCCTCCAGCCCAAGGGGGGGGATCCAGCCAAGCACCTAACCCAGGGAACTTCCCTCCAAACTTCCCACAGGAGGGCAGAAATTTACCAAACCCTGGGCAGAACTTTTTCCCCAGATATCCACCCGACTTCCAACCCCAAAATCATCCATCCTTCTTTCCTCAATTCCCTGAGCCCAGACCACTGAATCCGGGAGAGGGGAGGCCAAGGGTGGAGGGGTACCAAAATCTTCCCAACCAGGGGTACTACCAGAGGAGGGACAGCTACCCTTCCCGGGATCAGCCCAGGGGAGAAAACAGGGCCCCGTATCAGCCTGAGCGGGTTTCCCAGTTAGAGCGCCAGGTTCAAAACATGGCGCGGGATATGGGTCATATACTGAGGGCACAGCAGAACCCTCAGATCAGCATGCCGGCGCAGAACGCACCCAACTCTGGACCTGGTGCTCCAGAACAATGACGGGGGCAGCACCCCGATAAATCACCGGTTCCCAGGGAGGAGGCACAAAGGGAAGGGGGGTGTAAAGCCTTGGAGGAAGCTTCCTTCCTCACTTGTAAACAGCCCCTGGAAACCCGGGAACCGGAAACAAAATCTCTTGCCCCTGAAAGTCTGCCTCCTAAGGAGCAGAGGGGGGGTAGGAGAAACAAAAGACCCAAACAGACTCAGTTTGAGGAAGAGGTACAGATCTTCCAATTTGAGGGAGAGGGATCCTCAGAGGATCCTGGGAAAAGGATCTTCTCCTTCAGAGAGGGGGGAACTCCTCCCAAAGAAAAATGGGTCCCTAGGGATGCAAATCCAGACTGGGGAGATGGGGAGACTGAGCTACCGCCGCCCACCATCTCATCCCAGAACCAACAGCAAGAAAATCCCCTGGTTCAAACCCATCCTGGCGACTGCCTCCAAAAAGGGGGGGGCGGCCCAGAAACGGAGCCAGGGGAACCCACAATGGCTCTGATCTCCAGTTGCAAATTTTTTCTTTCAGATTCCCAAGACTCTCCACAGAATTCTGCCCAAATCTCCTCGCTAGCGATGTCCAAAACCAGAAAATTAGCCCACCAGTTGTCCAAAAATGTACATTATCTGTGCCCCCTTGAGGAGAAGGAGGGAAGATATTATGCCCCGGTACAAGTACAGGGGCAGGGTACAATCTCAGCACTGGTGGACACTGGATCTCAAGCTACCCTTCTGTCCAGAAGGGCCTTTGACGAACTGAATGCAGGAAGGGGAGAGAATTACCAAATTCCTCTCACCTCTCTTCCTGGACAACTGCAGAACTTTGACGGGAAGGAAATTCCCGTCGAGGGGACGGCAGACTTGGACATTAAGATCGGGCGACATAAGTTGAAACACCCGGTCATAGTTGTGACCCCAGAGGGCACCCCTTGTTTACTAGGGAATGACCTCCTGAGAAGGTTGTCACCCCTAATAGATTGCGTAAACAAGGTCCTCTGGACTCAGACTAGCCGACCCATAAAATTAAAACAGAGTGTCAACCATGTTAGTTTAAACGGCACATGCCACATGGTTGAACAAAAATCTGACCAAGTAGAATTTCACTTCCAGAACAACCAAATTCCAGACGTGACGGTAATAGCAGTAGGACAACAGACTGGTGATGGGGGGTCCTCTCTATTTCTGAAAATCAACCTTCCTTCCAGTCTAAAGTGGTATTCCACGCTGGAAGGAAACACTCTGAAATTCTATACTAATCCACAATCAGAAACCCCCACTCCTATAGTCCAGAAAGATGTGAAATCAGCTCAAAGCCTGGCTGATATTCAGCAAATTGGAGAGCAGTTGTTCATCCCTGTTCAGTTAAATGATGGGAAGGACTCTGTTCTCGCTCGAGTGTGTGTGAACAACGGTAAGAGCTTCATCAGCGAAGCCATGTTCCGCCAACTCCCAAAAGATCCAGCCATTCCCACCTTCAAACTGATAGACAAATGGGAAATGGACCTGGAAGCACCTGACTCCAAACATCTCCTGCCAAGCAGGTGTATGCTCAAAATCTCCATTGGCAACAAGAGCATAGTCCATAATTGTTGGGTCGTGCGAGACGTCACTGCCGCCTTTTACTTAGGCAGTGACATTCTCAATCGCTTTGCCATTAGTTTGGACCTAATAAACTTCAAAGCTTGGTCCCGATTAGCGGATAATCCCATGGGCTTTGATGATCCAGAAAAAGCATTTAGGTCAGCTCAATTGCTACCTTATGCAGTTGAAATTCAGGTTAAAGAGGAAGTCACCATCCCAGAAAGGACCCGACAATTCTCCCTGGAAGTGAAAGTTAAAAGGGGACAAGAGTTGAAAAACCCTGATGCTTACATACATCTAAATGCTTCTCTCCAACAGCAAGGGTTGGGGGTAAACCCGACTCCATTAGTCAACATAGAACATGACCCCATTCTAATAGAGGTGGATAACAGCGACTTAAAGAGTATTACTCTAGCCGCAGGCACCATTATTGGAATGGCGGTTGATGACCGACATTTCTCCATTGATCTTGTAAATGAACTGTTAGGACCCATCCCCAAGGACTGTTTTGACAGTGACAGTGATGACAATGCAACACCAGACAGGATTTTTACCCGGCATGGGGGGAACTTCCTGGTGTACACTTCCTGCCCTTATGGTAAGGAAGATGTGACGTGTGACTTCAGGAGGGATGAGGTGATTTTCCAAGTCCATGAGGGCTGCCTTTCCCACCTGAAGCCTCCGGTCCAAATCAGCACTCTGACCAGGGACTTCTCCACCCAGCTGGAGGAGGCCGCGGAGATAGCCAAACCAGAAGTCTTTCCAGGCTTCAGGCAGATGGTGGAAGAGAGAGAACCTAGCTGATGCCTGTGTGACTCTGGAACAAAAGCAAAAGTTGAAACAAGTTTTCTTGGATTTCCAAGATCTCTTTGCGGTAGACTCATATGACTGTGGTCGCACTGACATCCACACAACAACAATCCCCACGGACCCTGGCATGACTCCTGTGTTTGTGAAGCAATATCGCTTGCCTCTCGCATCAATGGAGTCCCTTACTGAAATAATTAAGAACCTTGAGTCCCGGGGAATAATCCGTCCAGTCCACAGCACCTTCAATAATCCGGTGCTGGGAATATTGAAGCCAAACGGCCAGTGGAGACTCTGCGCCGACCTCAGGGAGCTCAACAAACGGGTCCATACTTCCCGATGGCCTCTGCCCTACATTGACCAAGGTCTGGCCCAGATTCAGGGGTCACAGGTATTCACTGCAATAGACCTGACCAATGGATACTGGACCGTGCCTGTCAGTAGGGAGGACCAATACAAGCTGGCTTTTACCTTTGGGGGCCAGCAGTACACATGGACCCGGACTCCCTTCGGATACCTTAACTCCGGTAATGAGTTCAATATTTTCCTACATAAGGCCATGCCCGACCTGGGTACGAGGGGTAACCTGGCTTATGTAGATGATGTCCTCATCAAAAGTTCATCTGTGGAGGAACACATAGCAGAGATCCGTTATGTTCTGACACAGTTGAGGGCCGCCGGAGCAAAACTTTCCTTTCAGAAAGCACAGTGGTGTAGAACCCGTGTTAATTTCTTGGGGCATGAGATTACTCCTCAGGGTCTCTGTCCCCAGGAAAAGAAAGTGGAAGCACTTCAGAAACTGAAAGACCCCACAACTCTGCGGGAACTAAGGAGCCTCCTTGGACTGACTAATTACAGCAGAAAGTTCATTGAGGGCTACACAGAGATCACCAGACCCCTGATTCATCTCCTGAAGGGGGGGGTCAAGTGGGAATGGGGTCCAGAACAAGCTGAGGCAGTAAAACAACTCAAAAGAAGCCTCTCACAAGCGCCTTGCCTAGCTTACCCTGTCAGAAACAAGGAGTTCTTCCTGGAGACGGGGTTCTCTAATACGTGCTTGACGGCAGTATTATATCAAAAGCATGACAAGGTCAATAAAGTAATCTCCTATGCGAGCAAAACTTTATCCTCTGTGGAGGAAAAATTCAACGATTGTGAGAAGGCACTCCTGGCAACGGTGTGGGCATTGAAGAATTACCGCCCGTTTATCCAGGGGGAACACATCATAGTGGAGACTCCACACCAGCCTCTGCAATATCTCCAAAGTGACAGAATCCGGGCCGGAAATGTGAGTAATTCCCGAATTACTTCCTGGATTCTGTCAATGCAAGGCTTTCCTGTGGAGGTCAGATATGGCCAAAACAAGAAGAGTCCCCTCGCGCAAGGTCTGGCTGACTTGCATGATTGTGCCAGAGAAAACTGTCTCGAGGACGAAAGTCTAAAAATAAAGGACAACATGGAGGCATACCTTAATTCCCCCCACAAAGTCTTTGAAGAAGACAAGTGTGAGGGAATGCCCACTGTGTATGTGGATGGATGCTCTTACCATGTCGACAACAACGGGGAGAAAGAACTGGTGGCCGGCGTAGGGAATGCATGGGTGAATGAGTCCCCAGAACCCTCCGCTGGATACAAAATTGGTCCCCGAAGTAGTCAGGTGGCAGAATTGATGGCTGTGCATCAGGCCATCCTCACTGCTGTCCAGCATCAACTCCACGAACTGGTCATAATCACAGATTCGGATTATGTACGGAACGGGTTCGTGGAGCACCTGGTTAATTGGAAGACCAGAGGCATGGTATGTGCTAACAACAAACCCTTGAAACATGGGAAGTTGATCCAAAACATTGATGATCTGGTCACCTCGAATGGGATGACCATCTATTGGAAGAAGATCAAGGGTCATTCCAAAGTAGAGGGACCAGACAAAACTGGAAATGACTTAGCTGATCAGCTGGCCAAAACCGGGGCCATCCAAGGGGATCTAATTGAGATTGAGTCCCTGTTGGGGGAAATCCAGGTCACTGCCATCACTAGGTCCCAGACAAATGCTCACAACGACCTCTCAATTGCACAATGGAGTAAGGAGACCCCTGATGCTGATTTGATTACTGCTCAGAAGGGGGATCCAATAATTGGTAAATTTTACCAGCACCTTGAGGACCCTGAGAACTTTCCCCTGACGGATACCGATTACATTGGGAAAGAGGACCTAAGAGTGTTGATGAAATGTCCCAAAATGTTCCGGATCCAAGACGGTTTGTTGGTAAGGAAATCCAAAGCTGGCCACGATCAGTGGGTGGTTCCTACCTCATTCCGAAGCCTGATGTTAAGTCACGCCCATGATGCGGCCACTGCCGGTCATAGGGGGTTTCACACAACATTGGAAATCTTAAGAGAGGTTGCATACTGGCCACACATGGGGCAGGACCTCGACCAGTACCTGAAGGGTTGCCTTGTGTGTGCACAATTTCAGCCATCATCCCTCACACACCGGGCGCCTTTACAAAAGAGGGGAATGACACTGCCATGGTCAGATTTACAAATCGACTTTGTAGGCCCTGTGATTCGCTCGGCTAGGGGGAATAAGTACATGTTGACCGTGACATGCTTGTTTACCAAGTGGGTGGAATGTCTCCCAGCCCCAAATTGCAAGGCAGAAACTGCAGCGGCCTTGATGATTAACCACATCTTTTCCCGTTTTGGTCTACCTCAAAGGATTGAGTCAGACAGAGGTAGCCACTTCACCAGTGAAGTAATGACAAAGATGTGGGAGATACTGGGGGTCAAGAGAAAGCTGCATATTGCTTATAGACCAGCTTCTTCTGGGGCAGTAGAGAGATATAACCGGACAATTGTGAGCATATTAAAGAAGTTTGTGGCAGATTCTGGGCCAAGTTGGGATATCCGATTACCTCTGGTCCTAATGGCCATCAGATCTACCCCTTCATCTGCAACCAAAATGTCACCATTTGAGTTGATGACTGGGCGCAAGATGGTGCTTCCGCAGCATTTGCTCTACAGGACCCAAGAGCAGACACTGATAAATGCCTCCACTACTCACGAGTATGTAGAGAATTTAAGGAAACACCTCCAACATGCTTTTGCTTATGCTCAGCGGAATCTAGAAAGATCGACTGATAGCATGAAGACCCATTATGACCTGAAAACTTCCAGGAAGGAATATCAGGTGGGAGACCGGGTCTATCTATACAACTTCCAAAGGAACCAGGCCAAGCAGCGCAAATTTTTGCCTACATGGAAGGGACCCTTTGAGATCGTCGATAAGATCTCCCCTGTGGCCTACAAGATCCGCATCCCCAAAGGTGGTTCGGCAGAGGGGGAAGACAAGTGGGTCCACATAAACCAGTTGAAATGTTGCCATCCCAGGCACACTCTGCAACAACTGGAGGAATCCTCTGGAATCCTAGCGGGTACTGTATCAGACTAATTCAGTTCCAATCATAAAACCTACCACATCTTGTCTCTAAAATATTGTGATTTACATGAAACTGTCTCTAGTGATGCTGTTTTTTTTTTTCAAAATAAGAATGTAATATTTCGTTACGATGAAATGCATATGCTGCCCCACTATCTCAACAGTGGTGGAAAAAAAAAAAATCGTCTATGAGTAGATATTGCCGCTCTTCCTTTATCATCCTAGGAGAGATGAAACCATGAAGGATGACCAAGAAGGACGATCCGGAGACCGGGAGCAAAGACACAACGGGCCCGGGGTACCGCCCAATCTTCCCATCAGGACCGGCGAGGAGAACTGATCGATCTGACCGGATGGAGAAGAAGATGCTGAACTGTGCCATCTACAGAAGAGGAAGAAGATTATGCGGACAGACCGGTGCGTGGGTCAAAACCCTTGGGCACGCGACTCCCCATCGACCCAAACTCAAAGTGCAGTCACGTGGGGGGGCTTGTAGGGTGTCCTGACCCACGTTTAAGCTACCCTGCTACAACATTTGGTGCTGTGGGCTTAGGAAATTCAAGATGGCGGAAAACCCACATGTGCGCCGAAATCCAGGAAAGCTGCGCAGTTGTGCGCACACCAAAATGGTTACCTAACTTGCCACCCACCAGGGTAAAGAAAGGTCTTTGTTAACAAAATCCACTTTTACTGATGTCAAAAAGTTGCTGAAATCGTGACTCATTGGACCACTTTAAAGATTCAACCCTTTTTGTGGGGTTCCACATAACCATCTTACTGTAAGGAGCCCCATCAAAACAATGTTAAGCAAGGATTTACTACCATGTAAGAACCATTCCTGTTTAGAATGCATTAATCCAAGAAAATCCCAAAAATGGGTGCAGTACCAGTACTCACCACTATCCAAAAGCCGGCGTTTTAAAACCCACTGTGTGTTTTTCTGAAGGCAAGCAAAATGCCTATTTCAAACCTTGCAACATGTGCAAAATATTCACTGAACACCAGCAGACATTTGGCAGAATGGAGTTTTGTGTGCCTACAAAATCTGGGAAATGAAGAGCCCAAAAACAATGCTTATAACAAAAATGCTATGGAGTCAGCAGCTTAAGCCTAACTGCAACTGGATTTAAAACCACCAAAATCGAAAATGTTAAATTAAATGAGTGACCTATGTTTGGTGTCACATGCCTTTGTAACTGTTGAAATGTCATAGTTTTGCACTTAGAATCAGCATTCTAGCTGCATGTGTAAAATTACAAGTTATTTTAAAAGCAACAAAAAGTTAGCTGAAGGTCTGGCTTAAGGAACTTGATTTTGCCTAGCAACGGATCCCATCAGGAGTGAAACTTGAGTCACAACTATGTTCCCAGGCCAATGTTCCTTTTGCTGCCCACACTAAGGATATGCCATATATCTGATAATTGAATTTCCTGTGCTCTGCCAGAGAGTGAACAAAGTCCTCTCCACTCAGGCAAAGGTTTTTATTACAGACGTCGTAAAAAGTGGCTTCCTCCTGGAGAAGCTGGAAGGGGCACTGCCTGTGAGAAGCAAGCTGGCTTGGCAGAAACTGGAAAGACTGGTTTCTGTACCATGTGACCTGAAAAGACACACCCCTGCAGCAAGGATATGGTTTTATAAAAAGGGGGATAATTCATAGTGCGGACATGTGAAAATTTTATAAATGATACCATAATTCTTGTGATTTTTCTGCCCACAGTTTAAGACGTGGTAGGAACCGGTGGTATGTTCAGGGGGGTTTTAGCGGAAAAGTGGATATTACTCTAAATGTGTGCATGTTAAAAATCTGAAACTTCATCAGTTAATGTCCCTACCCCCTGCACACATGTATGTAAAGTTGGGTCCATGTCGGAAATTGAAAAAGCAGTTAAAAAGTCAATTATGTACACTCTTTGAATGCAAGCTCCGAGAATGAGCAGATTTGGACATAGACATGGCTAAATTCAGCCACACCATGTATATGTAATTTCAAACAACTGTGTAACTCTGAAGTATGGATTTTGATCATATATATATTTGGGTGCACAGATGATAAGGGAGGTTGTTTCAAGAGATCATAAAATGACATCAATCTGACTCACAGTTCAGTTTGCCAATCAAGCGGAGGAATGGAAGCCTGACCAATGACGAATGAGAGGGGCAAGTCTAGTGATGCAACACACACACCCATTCTCAAGAAACAGATAAAAGCAGAGAGTCAGGACACATAGAGAGATTCAATTTCATCTGCCGCTGGAAGCCCTGCCGGAAAAATCCATACTTACCTCCATCAAACTCCAGAAAGCCAAACTAGAGACTTCAATCTATCCAGAGCAGAGACCAGACCAGAGAGAAAGCAGTGCTGTGCCTAGCAGAGACCAGACCAGAGAGAAAGCAGTGCTGTGCCTAGCCGAGACCAGACCAGGCGCTGTGAGCAGAATCCGGAAAGACCTGACCAGACTGAAGATCGTGACCAAGTCGCTTTCCTGTTCAAAATCTCTTGTGAGTACTTAGCAAAACTCAGAACACATCTCTTAGTTTAAATTCATCTAATTCAATCTATTTAACCTAAGTAGAACTGCCTCCTATCTGTCACCTGTCATTTCTAGTAAAATTTGTCATTTTGAAAAAGTGTGCGTTTAAAATTTACAAAACCAAAAACGACCTTTACTAAATTACTCATATCTCCGCAACCGTTTGGGCTAGAGACTTGCAATAACTTTCATTTGGAAGCTGAGATCCCAGGCTTTCCTAGGACCCCAAAACGGTAGAGATAGTCCTTGCGGTTCCTTTGTAATAGCGCTCGGCGCATCCGCGAATTTTGCCGCGATTTGCAATTTCTTCACATGTAAAAAAACTGCTGCTGCCTGATTTCATTTGCCAGAAATTCGTTTAACCTGCTAACTATCCCTGCATCATTGCTAGTGTGAGCCTGGACTAATATTAACTAGATACCACTCATCATGAACCTCTAAAAGGGAATTAAGAGCGTTTCCAGCATATTTCTCATTCATTGCTAGCACCTATCAAAGCATTTGCCTGTGTTTTCAAACTTCTGTTTAAGCTTGCTGGATTGAACTGAATTACAGTTGATTGCATTTCTGAGAACTGTGTGTTTTCCTTCCATTTCCTTGCCTTGCATCAAGGGGGGGAGGGGAGTAGCCAGAGAAAAGTGATTACATTGTTTGGTTGAAATCATATTGCGTATTTTCTGTACTGCATTCATTGAATATTGCATCCACCTGAGTCTACATAAAGCATCCTCTACCACATTATACTTTTGTTCCTATTTACCAGTGTGCTACCTTATCCATTTCATGTCAACTCATTAGTGATTAAAGAAGTGTGCTAGTGCCAGATTCTCCGTTGTTAATATTTACCATATCAGATTAAGTGTGATATTCAATTATTAATTTATTAAAAAGTGTGATATATATTTTAATTTATCAAATAAACCTTTTAAACTTGCAAAACAGAATTACTTCTTGGCTCAGTGGGGTCAGGGGGATTCCAAGAGAGGGGTGTTATACAAGGGTAGTCATCCAGAACGCATGAACTGGACCTAAAGATATATCAATAAGGGTTTTCATTCAGTATTCTAGACTAGGCGTTAACTTGGCTGTAGTGCTGAATTGAATCCTCTTACAAAAAACAGAAAACTTAAAGGTGTGGCTGTGCCCTATGTAACGACCCAAGAACCTGAAGAGGTGGCTGTACCCATTGGGAGAATGTGAAACATTTAACAAATGTGTGATCAGGTTTTCTTTTTTAAATTACTTGCATCATAGTCACCCCAATATCATGTGCAAAACAACACCTGGTCAGGGGCTTTCTGTCACCATGAAAGAACCCTGCTCTTCTTTTCAGTGTCTAATCATCCTCAACAATCTATGGGGAGATGTTGTTTCATACTTTGCACATTAAAATGCTTTTGTAAATTTGCATAAGTGTCAATTGTTCAGCACGTAACTCTGTGCGGCTTCTCGTTTGGTTACAGACAATAATCCCAGACGCACTAAAAACTCTTTGGGACTGTACTCTTGTTTAGGGGCAGCTTAGTGACTCCACTCCAACTGGCTCAAGGGCGGCTGGCCGCCGGATGGACTGCTTGCTGTAGGAATTTTGTGATGGGTCGTCATGCCTCTTCACTGGTGTGAAGTGTCTAATTGACAGGCATCGAGCATCTTCTGTGCGGCTGATGATCTGCTGTTTGTTCCTAATGACTCGCCTGTATTCCTGATGACCAAGTCATGCAGCAAAGTGTCACACAGATTCTTCGTCCCCTAGGCTGTGCTCACAAAGTTAGAAACAGTTTTCCGGGATGTTCTGCCAATCGATGCCACAATCTTCACTGAGCTTGGCATGCCCGGAGTAGTTAGCAACATTTCAGCTGGTTGTGGTTCTTCTTGCTTCCTTAGTTATTTATGTTGCTGCTGCAGCAGCAAAGCATCTTTGCATGTTTACACAGTGCCTCTTCCTTGCAATGATGCTTACTGCAAGTTCTCCTCCCCTGAACCATGCAGATTAAAGGTAGCCGCTTTTATTTTCAAACGTGGGTACACAATAGAAGCCACGAGGTACTCAAGGTTAGCTTTACGTCCAACTACCCATGGTGCCCCAAACATTGTTAAAATCAGGGCCCTCATAAGTGGCCATATCATTATCATCAGCCAAGCAATGGGACCTTGCCATGTTGCCGAGGATGAGTTCAAGCAGGTACACTAGAGGGAGACCTTCACTCAAGTATACATTGTGATGACCAACCTGCTTGCTGCACTCCTCAAAGGTTGTAGTGCAGGGCAGACATTTGACAGAAAGTGCCAAAGAGGCAGTGTTAAATATGGCCATCTAGCACTCTCCTGTGAGTGTTGCTGTAACTGGGATGGAGATGCGCTGCTCACATAGCTTTTCCAGCAATTGCAAAGTAGTGCTGCAACAGGGGGCCACCAAAGTCTGCAAATTGTGCAGGGGAACTTGTTGGGCACTTGCTGTTGGCAGAGCGCATTTTTTGGCATGGTATAAGCCGAGCTGAAATGGGAGCTGATCATCTAGACCACTGCAACCATTTCTGTCACAGGCTCACAATTCTTTATAAAGCATGTAACCATGAGATAATGGGCATGCACGTAGCAGGGGACGTGCATGCTCTTGCCAGTTCATAAGGCAGCAAGATCAATTTTCTGCCGCATCAATGCCCAAATGCAAACTGTGATGCCTTAACCACTGTGCTTCCACCCCCCCACCTTCTCTGAGATGTCAACTTCCCTGTGACTGCTGCACCAAACCCTCTTGTGCCAAGCTTCTCAAACCTGCTGCACCCTTGAATCACTTCTGGGATCCCCTGGGCTGTTGGAGAACGTAAAGGCCACCCAGTGTGCTGTGGCAGCCATGTAGTCAATGCTCAGACCGGTCATTCACATGTCCACAGTGAAGCAGGGGCTTTCCTCCACAGGCAGCTGTAGTGGCTGCCCCACTGTAGCCATAATGTCTTTGCACAGTTCTGGTACCACTTTGTGAGAGTGAAAATGATGGCCAGAACTTCCCAGGAGTGACAGAATTTTACCTCAAGGTGCAGGGATCCTGGGATTTCCACAAGTGAGTAGGGCAGGAAATATGGTGCCAACATTATCACCCAGTTAGCACTGAGCAGGTGCTTCCTGTCATGGGAAATGTGATAGTTGTGCCCACACTCAAACGCTTCCCTAACACTGCCCTGAAGCATTAGGGGTATTCTGGATATGTATTTTCAGTGGGAATTGTGAAGACTGGTTGAGGTACTCCAGGATCACCTCAGATCTTTGGACATCTTCCTATGTTTGTGAATGGTGCATAAATATGTAACCTTACAGGATCGCCAAGATGTATGTAACCTACACTGTGATACCTAAGGGATTGGGCATTTAACCAAAGGCAATAAATAAATAAATAAAATAAGTACATATATGAGATCCAGGCTTCACTTTTCAAAGCTATTCAGCAGTATATGGAAAACCAAGGGACTTATTCAGTATCTTGGAGAGGGCAAGAAGAGCAGTAGCAGAAGTTGGTCACACAGACCTCTGATAGTAAACCGTCCTGTAAAAATTGAAGACTTATTTAACTTTGACAATCGGTGCAAGAATGTCGAGAAAGTCAAAAATGGTTTCAGTTTTAAGTCTATACAACTTCAAGACTTGGTCATCCGCCATTCCCAGCAAGATCACCCTTATGCACAATGTCTTTGGCCACAAGTTACACCTGCTATTCAGCCAAATGTACCCTCACAAGTTATGTTTAATGATTGGTCTGCAACACAAAAAATGGAAACACAAAAACAAAAAAAGAACAAAACTAATGAGATTTCCTTCCGCCAGCCGATTGGTATGTACAAAACAACTAAAGCAAAACGATTTGCTGCATGCTGGAACTGGACGTGTAAGTTCCTACAGCGCCTTCAGAAAACCGCATTGGAAAGGCCTGCTGCATGCTGCAACTGCAGGAACCGGAAGTGTGAGTTCTTACAAAGCGTTGAGAACACCACATTGGAAAAACCTGTTGCATGCAGAACTGGAAGTGTGAGTTCCTACAACACCTAGAGAAAAACACATTGGAAAGGCCTGCTGCATGCTGCAACTGCAGAAACTGGAAGTGTGAGTTCTTACAAAGCGTTGGGAACACCACATTGGAAAAACCTGTTGCATGCAGAACTGGAAGTGTGAGTTCCTACAACACCTAGAGAAAAACACATTGGAAAGGCCTGCTGCATGCTGCAACTGCAGAAACTGGAAGTGTGAGTTCTTACAAAGCGTTGGGAACACCACATCGGAAAGACCTGTTGCATGCAGGAACTGGAAGTGTGAGTTCCTACAACACCTAGAGAAAAACACATTGGAAAGGCCTGCTGCCTGCTGCAACTGCAGAAACTGGAAGTGTGAGTTCTTACAAAGCGTTGAGAACACCACATTGGAAAGACCTGTTGCATGCAGGAACTGGAAGTGTGAGTTCCTACAACACCTAGAGAAAAACACATTGGAAAGGCCTGCTGCCTGCTGCAACTGCAGAAACTGGAAGTGTGAGTTCTTACAAAGCGTTGAGAACACCACATTGGAAAGACCTGTTGCATGCAGGAACTGGAAGTGTGAGTTCCTACAACACCTAGAGAAAAACACATTGGAAAGGCCTGCTGCATGCTGCAACTGCAGAAACTGGAAGTGTGAGTTCTTACAAAGCGTTGAGAACACCACATTGGAAAGACCTGGTGCATGCAGGAACTGGAAGTGTGAGTTCCTACAACACCTAGAGAAAAACACATTGGAAAGGCCTGCTGCATGCTGCAACTGTAAGTGTGACTTCAGAGAATGCCTTGAGAAAACAGCATTCGAAAGACCTGCCTGCTGCATGCTAAACTGGAAGAGTGAGTTTCAAGAGCAAATTTATGAACCTCCATTGAAATGAATAGCACGCTGAAGTTGGGAATCAGAACTCCTAACCGAAGTGACAAACAGACATTACACGGCTTTAGTACATGATGAAGTTGAGCGAGCCAACTCCCAAACACCTTGCCTGTTCCCTGCATCTTCACCAGTTCAAAATCTAGTTTTTTTTGGCTTGACTCAGAAATGAGGAAAGTCTTGCTACATGGGTCCATGTTTCCTGGCTCTGGCAGACAGAATCATTGCAATACAGGCTGTGATCAGTTCTCAGATTGACTATTTCAACTTATTTTTGTAGGGGTCTGCCATTAAAGCCATAAGTGACATTTAGCAGATGGATCATTTGTAAGTGTGATGCGCACTAGGCCCCCTCAATATAGGACATATTTATACTGCTTGTTCTTCTCTGCACTGGCTCTCAGGAAAGAATAAAAGAAGTTCATATCTCATTGGCTCCACTTGAGGAGGGCAGCAGTTCCGAGTTTGGGGAACTAGCCAATGGAAACCACTTCACAGTGCTCCCCAAAGAGGAGAGAACCATTCAAGATAACTACATTCTCTTAAAACGTTGATGTAAGCACCTAAAATCTACCGTCATCATGTTGTCAGTGTGTTGTTGTCCATAGAGTGAAGGTCAGTGCAAAAAGGCAAGTCATTCGAAGGGGCTCCCTCTACAAATGATCACACTCACTCATGGGAGACACTGTTTTATTGCTGTCGCATAACTAAACATTATTCTTAAGCCTATAGCACCAACTAGATCACCAGCTCATCTAACGGAACTCATAACTTGCCAAGTCTCACCCTCATCACAAGGCTGAACCCCACTCAAGACTAATCCTCTCCTGAGACCCAACCGAACCCTGAGGCCCATTCTCAAGTGAGGCTGTGCCAAGGTGAAATCCATCCAAATCCAGTGGCCCATCTCTGCCGTGTGGATATCCAATAAACAAATGTCATTCCAAAGTAAGAAAGGGCTACACCAGCTACCCCAAAATGTCAGTTTACCCAGGTAATAACACATACCATGCTTGGTTTATCATAGATGCTCAGTAACAAACGTCAGGCCACAGTAACAAAGGACTAGATCAGCTGCCCCAAAAGGACAGTCTAGCCATGTAATAACACATACCATTCTTGGTTTATCATAGGTGCCCAGAAAAAAGGTCATGTCACATTAAGCAAGGGCTAGACTGACTGCCCCAAAATGCCAGTCTTGTCAAGTAATAACACTTAACAGGCATGCATTATCATAGATATCCAGTTAGAAACATGTCATTCCGATGTAAGAAATGACTACACTGGCTGCCGCAAAATGATTAAGGAAAGGAGGAGGATTTCTTACTCGGCATCTGTGATTGATGACAAGTGCACACAGGCATATACATATTCACACAACACATTCATGCACAACATTCACTCATTTGCACGGCACCCATACACCATATAATCACTCATACAACTCCCCCAAAAAACATAACATTTGTTTCTTATTTTAAGCTTCATGCCAGACTCCAGCCTCTAAGCAAAGTACTGAGACTGGGGACCAAACCCATGATGCTCAGTGTAGTTAAGACCAGAGGGTAGCCCTTGTGTAGTAATATATACAAAAATACAATCTTACCTGTACGCAGTCTCGATCCTCTCAGACTCGGCCGCCTCCAGAAAGCATCTGGCTATTGAGCAGCAAGAACAGGAACCAGGAAGCACATTTGCTGGTTCCTGCATACGAGCAGAGGAGCTGGAGAACTGATGGCATGGTGCGCCATTTCGTTTGTATGGGTAGGCAGGTGCAGGAGCACCCGCTTGCACATGCAAACATGCAGTATCCCGCAGTATCTCAGCCTGCATCCCTGAAAGGCCATGCTTATGGGGGAAGTAAAACACCTGTGGCCTTACATGGCCTATTGTACATGTGCACGTGTGGTATGAACTGTCAAACAGGAAACTGCATTGTCCTGTGACAGTTCAAGCCAGCCCAGGAGTGCTCTCTCAGCTGGAAAAAAGAGCGTAGTGAGCGGTCCTACTCTGACGTGACTCCTACATGATGGGCAAATGTTCCAGTGGGTCGCAGCATTATGGGCAACCCGTCCCTGTACAGTGGTCTGCCGGTAATCAAAAATGAGTTCAAGGAAAGATAGGCTATTCTATTCTCTTCCCCATTTCTATCAATTCTTATTTCTATCTCCTTCTTCCAGTCAGTCTGTCATTCGGTCCATCCCGGTCAGTGAGTGTGTCAGTGAGTCCCCTTTAATATATGTGTTTGTACTTTTATAGATTATAAACCACTCCCTTTAGAGGAGTGTATTATTTCTCTTTGTTGACTGATCTGGCTATGTGATGTACTGGCTTCCAAAAGTGGCATCACACAAAACCATCCCCTTTGTACTAATTGGACATACTAGTGAAGAGGGAATCTAAAGTGAGTAACTTCTAAAACCAGTTTCCCTCCCATATGATGTGATGTCATCTTGGACATTTCTACATTAAACAAGTGTGATGTTCTAAAACAGAATATTCCCTACATTTGATCTAATTACTAATTAGTGTGGCAGCTCGCTCTGAAATAATGGAATTTTAATCATGTGACAGATTTTTGTTTTTCATTCTCTGAGACGTTTACTCAACAATTGTATTCCCAACTCAGAATACTGATTTAGCAGGCAGAGACGCAAGGATATATGAATCACTGACGTGCAATGTTTCTATGCAAAAAAAATCTACATTTGTCTAATTTGCATAATTCCACAAATTCAGTTACTCTGAGTGATTTGTTGACTCCAGATCTCTGTGGACATGAATCGTATGCCTCACTAGAAGACTTGTTTGATGAAATGTACTGATTACTTGAGGAAAGCCTACTGCAAGCCTGCTTATGAAAATATATTCATTGTATTTTTAAGGAATTGTTGGTAGTTGACAAATGAGGTTTGTTAATGAGTAGCATGTGCTTTCATCCTATATTCTGTTTCCAGAAAAAAAGAGAGCATTTGGCCCTTCGGTGAATCCAGGCACTGTCATATTGTTTTTAGACCAGCCTCACATGCCTGGATGCACACTTCCTTTGAGAGAACATGCCGGGGCACTGTTACTGTGACCAGGGAAATTGCAATATTGGTGTCTAGCCTAAAGTTGTGGATTTATTCACAAATGTAGTTTTTAAAATTACTTTTATTTTCCATGTAGCAATATTATGACTGGTTCTTTTAACGAGGGCAACTTTAGAACATATTGCCATCAGGTTCCTGTTGGTAAAGATTTACACATGAAGTCTCTGTATGTTTCTTTAAACAAAGCTGATTCTCAGTCATGTAATGACGAAAACACACAGAATGCTTGCACCAATTCATAGTTTTACTCTTCTCTAAGATTATGTATTCTTTATACCAGATTTGACTTTTCTCCCTTTAATAAAGATTGCTGGATAGTTTCACATAACTGGACCGAATTATTTTCTTGGCCTTGTCATTTACTGTGAACAAATACACTTTTGTTGTAAATGGGCTGCTGACAGCAGAACATTTCCTCCCATGCATTTCTTTAAGTCCCAGGCACAGGATGCAGGTGATGCATTTATTTTTCATCCTTTCCTTTTGTATAGATTTTCCTACAGTAGCCCAGGTGGTTTTTGCACAGGCCCATTGGCATTGGCCATTGCCACTAGCACCCTCCCTTTCGACATACTAAAATTGACTTAAAAGGCATTTTGTGTTTGTAATGTGCAAGGTAGATTTGTTCAGAAGTGAAGCAGGAATGAAATGTTCTGTCGGTCACAGGATCCTACTTTCACCACGTCACTTTTCCTCATTTCACAGCCACACTATTACCAACTCACTCTTCCTTATCACAGTCCCCTACCAACCTTGCCTCCCTATTCCTCATCACAATCCCCAACCACACCACCTCCCTCTTCCTTGTCGTGGCTCCCCACCTTGCTCTTCCTCGTCACACTACCCCATTTCTAATACCTTTTTATCTAGTGGACACAAAAAAAGATGAAACAATTGATAAACTGGATGTTACAAAGTTCAAGAACAGATATTGATAACAAATGATATAACAACAAGTATGCTATCAGAAAAAAACACAGAATATCAGCTGCTTGGAGAAAACAGAAAACAAAACTCTTGCAATTCAGTGAAAAAACGTTAGTTGAAGTGACGTTAAAGTGAAAAAATATGATGCAATAAAACCTTTGAAATTGGGTGAACAAACTTTAGTTGAAGTGATGTTAATGTGCAGATTTGATGCCACAATACCTCGGATATTCGGCTGGTGCTGGAAGTTGCACCACCTTAACCATGATGGCCCCATTTCAAGAACCATAAGCACCCGAATGACATCACAAATTCCATCACTGATGATATCACATGTGACATCAATTATGGCATCATGAGTGACATCAATCATACAGCAGATCACATGTGCAAGAAAGAGAGATGCAACATTTAAAAAGTGTGCTTCTTCATAAAAGTTTGGATTCAGCTTGGTTGGAATTTAAATATACTGTTCCTGTGATATTATGAAGTATCTAGCATTGAAAGACAGCTCAATCAAGTTATTTTTATCCTAAGATTTACACGTGTGGGGACCCATGTTCAAAAGCCAATGGAATATCCATCAGTATAGCAACTAAAGAAGCAAAGGTACAGCAATTAGGTTTTCAGCGAGATTAGCTTCATTTGGGGATGTCATCATGTTTGTAAGATGTAGGATAGAAATAGAAATAGCTCTTGCGGTCTAGCAAAAAGGCTTTGTAAGGAAGGATGATGCAAGGGTATGCTTTAATGGGAATGTGGAAGAAAGAGAAGAAGTTAGGATGCAATATACATTATTTGGTATGAAGCTATATATGTATTTGGAAGATTGAGTGACTAGGAAGGTAGGTAATAGCTGCCATAGAGCTACTTCAAAATACTTTAAGGGAATAAGGACTGAATGGGTAGGCTTCAGTAGAGTGGGAGTGCCGGAAAGAGAGAGGAAGAGATAGTAAGTTTGGAGGGAAAGCCAGGGAGATATCACACAAAATGATTAACCTCACCATGAACATAGCGGTCCCCAGGCACATATGACCTTTACCCCTAATGTTTTAGCGGTGTGGGGTGCAGTTCAAGAAGTAAAATGTTCTGCAGATAAGGGGTATTTGCTGGAAATAAGTGTGATGGCTGTACCTAAGTGGGCGCAAAACACACTAGAGGGGCATTTCAACCCACTCACCCCATAATCAGATCCACACTATCCTGTTCAGGCACCAGACATTCCCTTGTTCTCAAGTCTTACTTCACTGGTGGTTCAATGGAGACTGTAACCACAGTACTGTTCTTGATGGACTCTCACATGCAGATATGTTAAGGCACGCTGCTCTTCACCAAATGTGTACTTGCGACTGTCCAGAACAAAAAAATAACTGGGCAGACCATTCCTTATTTGTAAATGGCTGCAGCAATGTTTATGCCCCAGGGAATCAGAAATTCTAAGCCCTCTAGAGAAATGTAAGTGTAGTGATTGTGATGCTGCAAATGCATTGGAGGGACAGGACCTCCATGTCCGTGTCCTGTACTCCTTTTTATCATGTGTGTTCTGTGTTATTTTCTGCACAGGAGTCCATGTGGGACTCCTGGAAGTGCAGCTCTTCCTCTTTTTGGTTTGGTCAACAGACCCTTGGGATACTCTTAACTGGATCTACCTGACCGTATTTTGGGACGACAGACAAGGTCCAATCTGTCCGTACGTGGTACCGGCGATTAGGAGCAACATAACAACCTTTACGGTGGTCTAGTGCCAAGTTGAAGCACCAGCCTTGAAGCACCAGCCTTGCACTTCGGTCACCATGCGACCGAAGTGCTTCGTTTACGCAAAATGAACACCCTGTGTACCCAAAAGGAACAGCGCATGACTCACGATAAACATTTGCGGATTTATGAACGAGAGCAAAGAAAAAAGTTCAATTTTCATTGATTTGGTCACACGCCGAATGTTATCGAAACATTTCATGTGAAATAAATGTACTTTACCAATTGTACAGTCTTGTTGTTTCCTTTTAAAGTACAGCTTCATATTCCTAATTGTGACGCGCCATGCTGTGAGACGATGTGTGTTATTTTCTGGGTTCCGCATCTAGTCGTGTAGGTGACAACAGGGCGCGTTTGGCCACGCTGCCCAGCAACGTCACGGAGAGAGGTGGAGAATATAAATGATTTGGTGATGTCAGGCTCAGGGGCGGGGATATGATTTAGTGCCGCAAACGCTGGTCATCTAGGACGATGCAGCAACTGATAAGATTATCACAAGATGGCCGCGCCCTGCTGCCTGATTTTGCTTGTGTTCAAGAGACGAAAACTCGGGTAAGGTGCATAGGAAATGTTTGTACAATCGATCGAATTATGGTTAAAAGCACATGGCTGAACCATAGGGACAATAATATTTCTGACCGAACCATTCCTTTAATGCACTTCCCGACAGTGCCAACGCAGAGAGCCTGGTTGAGGAGTTCAACAAAATTATGGTTTCCTCCTTGGACCAGGTCACCCCCCTTAAACTCAGACCAAGCAAACCTAAAAGCCATCTGAACAAATGATTGACACCCTTCCTAAAAAAACCTTAGGCAACAAAAAAGAAATTGCGAGGCTGTCTGGAAACTACTACCCTCGGAAACAAGCAAATTAAAGCTCACCAAATGTTCATCCCTGTATAAAAAAGAATTTTGCCTTGCTAAGCGGGCTTCTTACGACTCCCGAATCTCCCAACATGAAAGAATTATTTTACGATTTTCAAAGAATTAGAGACACCAATCACTATACCAGATACATGCAACAAAGATAAAAAATGGTGCTCAAACATCCAACTTGCACTGGCTAACAAAATATCCACCCTACAACATAAAATATCCCAAAAAAAAACTCTTTAACTAACCCACCTCCTCTCAAAATCAATAGGATCACAGCTGAAGCCCAACCTACATGATTCAACTTCTCTAAAGTCTCCATTCTTGAGGTAGAAAGAATTATTCTGTCCCTAAAACCATCCAACTCTCAGGGTGATCTCTGCCCGGCACAGCTCATTGAGGATGCGGCTCGACATCTATCACTCTTCATATCCAAGCTCATTAACGCTTCTTTTACCACCGGCACTATACCCTCGAACCTCACACAATCATGGGTACTTCCACTCTTAAAAAAACAACACTAGACCCCTCAAAATCTACCAACTACAGGCAAATCACCACAGTCCCTTTTCTCCTAAAAATATTAGACAAGGTAGCCTATACTCAAATTCAAACATATCTGGAACTAAACCACTTAGTAGGTGCCAGACAGTCAGGTTTCCACCCACAACATGGTACAGAGACTGCCCTCATTGATCTCAAGACCCAGGTCGACGAACTTAGACATAATGGCAAATCAGCCTTGCTACTCCTCCTGGACCTCTCAGCTGCGTTCGACCTGGTGGACCATACAATATTATGTAACCATCTCGACACAGCAGCACACTTCTCCAAGGACGCTGTAACCTGGATTAGGTCCTTCTGAAGTGGCGGAACCATGAGAGTCTTCTCACCCTCTGCAGCTGCAGACCACATACCCATCACGTGTGGTGTTCCACAGGGATCCTGTGTCTCACCTACACTGTACAACATATTCATCAAGCCCCTTTTCGACGATCTGGACCATCATGGTATCACCTACACTAACTATGCAGATGATACTCAGATCCTCCTCCCATTTTCAGGGGATTACAACAAGGATTTGGCCTTGGTGAACCAAGTGTACATCATCATCCAGTCATGGATGGCCACGCATGGTCTATGCCTGAATGATGATATAACAGAACTCATCCTCCTGGGCACCCACACCAGTCTAAAAAACTGGGCCCCAACTACTCATTCATAATAGATGGTAACTGCATTAAGGTAGCACAGGAGGTAAAAACACTAGGTTCTTATCTTGACGCCACTCTCATTCGCGAAACAGTTCAACACACTAGCATCCTCTACAGCCTATATGTGCAAACTTATAAGAACAGGTAAGCCATTTCTCTCCAACAACAGTTGTACCATCCTGGCCAGAGCACTCATCCTGTCCCGCTTGGATTATTGCAAAGCTTTGTACATAGGCTCCAACAAATCCATCATCAGTAGAATTCAAAACCTACAAAATAATGCCCTAAGAGCAGCACTAGGCATCTCCAAAAGAAACCACATTTCTGAAGTTAGACAACAGAATAATTGGCTCCGAACCAATGACAAGATCCTTCTAAAAACTATATCACTCACCCACAAATCTCTCAACAATGCTGAACCATCTACCTCTCTGAGAGATTTCATAAACAGACTTCCATAAGACCTACCAGATATATAAACAGGGACTGCCTGACCATCCCTAAATACAAATTAACCACGTTTGGAGGCAATAGCTTCCCCATTAAAGCGGCTAAACTATGGAACTCCCTGCCCTCTACTCTGAGAACAGACCAACCTTACCTCAACTTCAGAACCAATACCATCCTGTGGCTGAAGGCTAATGACTATTAAAACACTTGATGTCAACTGAACTGTATTTATAACGCCTATCCTACTACACTAGCTGCTGCCTTAGCATACAACAGTTGTAAATATTGTAAATATTGCTAATCCTGCTATTAGAAAGAATTGTATTTCACATCCAAGAGTTATTGTATGCTACCCCTTGAGGATAACTATAATATTTCACATACTGCCTGTAATTTCTGTAAATGTATTTTGTTATGTAATTTATGTTTCACAACTGACCCCCTGTAACTAAGCTTTGCATTATCCTGTAACTGCTGCGCCTTGATACCTCTGGGTCCTGTGCGCATTATAAATAATAAACAAATAAACAAACAAACAAAACGTCTTGTTGCTTGACAGTGTAGAGTCAATTTCAGTGTACTTTGCAGCTTCTGCGACATAGTTCAAGATGGGAGACTGCTGCGGGTATCAGGCGGCAGGAACTCGGTGAGCGAGGCTGGACAGACAACTGCAGGCTGGCCTACACAGCGGCTCAGGAATCATTGTCTCAGTAATGGTCGGTGGGTCTGAAGCACTGGTCAAGGCATCTCGGATGGTGTGAGTGACTGCGGCGTAACAACAGTCAGCGATGCAGTCGTTTGCTTGAGGGGCTCGACTAGCTTGACTGGCTCGAAAAATGTCCTTTATGGTGGACGCTGGTTGATGCTTGTCGATGCACTCCTCCAACCCTTTTCACTGCGCTTGTGTTCCTAGACTCTCTAACACTTCCCACCTAGGTTGCTTGCTTGCTGTGTGCTGGCTGGGTAATGGTTCGAGAGCTGCTGGAGGGCCCTCTGGATTCAGTATCTCCCTCTGTTCCCAGGGAGATGTGTAGGAGAGGAATCATGCTTCCCTCATACAAAATCCAGGCCATCCTTCACTGGCAGAAGCTGTAAGGCAAACTGTACCTTTAGCCAGGGTCAAAATAGTTCTTCTTGTTACTCCTTGCAAAGTCTTCATATGATCTGCCCAAAAAAGGGGCACAGCCTTCTTTTAAAGCGAAATGAGCCACAGAGATTGGTGTAGGCTAAGCCTACCATAATGAAGCAGTCCCGGGTCCCAACCAGCAATCTCCGGTTTGCATGAGTTCATAACCAGAGTGCTTTGCAACCAAAAAAGTAAAGGGGTGAAAACATGTCACACCCATCTTCCTGGCTGTTGTGGATCAACGGGTCTCTCTGGTTAATTGAGCTCTCTGTGGTTCCTGATTAAAGCGGCAGGTATCGATTGAAGCTGTGGTGCGAACAGGCTTTCTGTTTCCATCAAATCCCATACTTGCACCTTTTGAATAGGGACCCCCTGCAGGGGTGACTACTGTAAATGCATAGTCCCAGACATGACAGGTCACTGCCCTTGATACTGAGAGGTAGAAGCTGGCTTCAGGTTGATACAGTGCATATCAAAGGTTGTTGAGGTTTTCCTGTCCTTTGGTAGTCCTGTGACCAGGGCCCCCATGGGCCTGTTTGAAGTATCTCTAATTAGTATGTGAGGTTGCCACCAGCAGCTAGCAAATGAAAGGGTGGATTCATTTAGCCTTTGTTAGTTAATTAGGCTGGTCATGGCAGGAGGAAGGTTTTGCCATCCACTTTTTGAGATGCCTTGATGTACTCTTAGCTCTCATATTCCAACTAAATATCACAGGGGGTGGCGCCTATAGGCTGTGTCCATCCAGCATACACAAGTCTATGTGTTTTCATGCAGTGAGCATAGGAAAATGTGTGCATATTAGCCCACACATTTTCCAGAGGAAGATCTACCATCATTTAATTTCATTTAAAATTTCTAAATAGCCCAGACGCGCGCACATCCATCACACGGATGGTCGAATTCCACACATGCCCACCCAGCTTCAACATGTGCACCACCCTACTGAGGGTCTGGTTCATCATCAAGGCGAAAGTACAAGGTGAGGCCATCTGCATTTCCTTGCTGGGAGCATGAAGTCTGTGGCCACCCAGAGTACACGGGTCTATGTGTATGTAGTGATGTGAGCAAAGGAAATTGTGTGCAGTTTAGCCCCATACATTTTCTGGAGGTGGTACTAACATCGTTTAATTTAACTGAAAAATGTTAAAAAAGCCCAGACGAGCACACACCCACCGTGCGAATGGTCAAATTCCTCACACACGTTAAGAACAAATATGCATTGTGGCCCAACCAATAGTGCCAGTCTCCTTATACTTTCTTAATGTTGCATGACATGTTTTACTTAACATCAAGTGCAAAGCAAACATGCTGTTTTTATGTGGCTAGGCTGGCCTTCAAAAGTGGTGCTAGTCCCTGCATGTTTTCTTACTGTAGCCAAACCAAAAGGTGATGGCTCAAAGGTTTTGAATCAATCATAACCATTGGCAGAGCTCTAGGCAACTCTCCCGGCCATCTTTTTCCAGCCTGCCAAACCATTACAGAAAGGGAAAGACCATATGCAAATCAGGCTTGGTAACACTCCAAAAGGGGCAGTTCAGCCCAAACTGCTATATCACATCCCTTCTGCACGAGACTACAACCATCCCCACACATGTTTCAAGCTGCTGTCCATTTTGGGGTTGGACTAAGCCCGATTTCATATGGTCATTGCGCTTTTGTAACAGATCGGCAGGCGAAGAACGATGGTCTGGATGGTTGCAGAGAGCAATGCTAGATGTTAAGATTAATTCTAAACTTTCGAGCCATCACCCTTTTGTTTTTCTAGTCACCCGAGTGGGAACGGGTATGCCCAGAAGTGGGTCCCATGCCTGCTGGGCCTAGAGACACAAGCTACTCCTCACTGCTGAGACCTAATGAGGCTGAAACATGTTTTGGGGATGGTTGTGGTCCTGTGCAGTAGGGATGCGGCCAAGCAGTTCAGGCTGGACTGCCCATTTCGGGGTGGGACCAAGCCTGATTTGCATATAACAATAATAATAATTAGGCATTTATATAGCGCTATGAACCCTCAGGTTCTTGAGCGCGGCTTATTACCCACGGTGCGGTGCTCATTTATCGACCTCAGAAGGATGAAAGGCTGAGTGTGGCCCCGCCGGGATTCGAACCTGCGTTAACAGGCTCTGCACGGATGGCAAAGTGAGCGCTCTACTAGCTGTGCCACTTGACCAGCATATGGTCTTTCCCCTTATGGAATGGCTTGGCAGGTGAAGAACAATGGTCTGGGGGGTTGCCCAGGGCAATGCCACAGGTTAAGATTAATTCTAAACCTTCCAGCTATCACCTCTTTTGTTTTGCTATAGTCACCCTGAGTTTGATGGGTATGCTCAGATGTGGGTGCCATGCCTGTTGGGACTAGATACCTAAGCTACTCCTTAATGATGATGTTGAAACATGTTTGGGATGCTTTTGGTCTTGTACAGAAGGGATGTGACCAAACAGTTTGGGCTGGACTGCCCATTTTGGGGTGGGACTAAGCCTGATTTTCATATGTCGTCACACTTTTGTAATAGATTGGCAGGCGAAGAACAATGGTGTGGAGGGTTGCCCAGAGCAAGGCCAGATGTTAAGATTAATCCTAAACCTTCAAGCCAGTGCCCTTTTGATTTGCTATAGTCATCTGAGTCGGATGGGTATTCCCAGAAGTGTTTCCCGTACCTGATGGGCCTAGAGACCTAATCTACTCCTCACTGATGAGGCCTTTGAGGCCGAAACATGTTTGGGGATGTTTGTGGTCCCGTGCAGAAGGGAAGCGGCCAAGCAAGTCGGGCTGGACTGCCCATTTTGGAGTGGAACAAAGCCTGATTTGCATATGTTTTTTTTCCCTACTGAAATGACTTGGCAGGCAAAGAAAAATGGTCTGGAGTGTTGCCCAAAGTAATGACAGAGGTTAAGATGAATTCTAAGCCTTCCAGCCATCACCCCTTTTGTTTTGCTATAATCACCCCTAGTGGGATGGTTATGCCCCAATGTGGGTCCCATGCCTGCTTGGTCTAGATACCCATTCTACTCCTCAATGATGAGGCTGA
The DNA here is from genome assembly GCF_040938575.1 of Ambystoma mexicanum. Classification (NCBI taxonomy): domain Eukaryota; kingdom Metazoa; phylum Chordata; class Amphibia; order Caudata; family Ambystomatidae; genus Ambystoma; species Ambystoma mexicanum. The sequence goes on from NC_090924.1 coordinate 96,649,475, forward strand.
AACATGTTTGGGAATGCCTGGGGTCTTGTCCAGAAGGGATGTGACCAATCAGTTTGTCTGGACAGCCCTTTTTGGGGTGTAACTAAGCCTGGTTTTTAATATGGTTGTCACCCTTTTGTAATAGATTGTCAGGCAAGGAATGATGGTCTGGGTAGTTGTCCAGAGCAATGCCAGAGGTACAAATTATATATATACCTTCCAGCCATCAACCCTTTTGTTTTGCTATAGTCACCCCGAGTGGGATGGGTAAGCAGCGATGTGGGTCCCGTGGCTGCTGGGCCTAGAGACCCAAGCTACTCCTCACTGATGAGCCCCAACAAGGGCAAAACATGTTTGGGGATGCGTGTGGCCTTGTACAGAAGGGATGTGACCAAGCAATTCAGGCTGACCTGCCCATTTTGGGGTTGGACTAAGCCTGATTTGTATATGGTTGTCACCCTTTTGTAATAGATTGACAGGCGAAGAACAGTGGTCTGGAGGGTTGCTCATGGAAATGCCAGATGTTAAGATTAATCCCAAACCTTCCAGCCATCACACTTTTGTTTTGCTATAGTCACCCAAGTGGGACAGGTATGCCCAGAAGCCGGTCCCGTACCTGCTGGGCTTAGATACTCAGGCTAATCCTCACTGATGAGTCCAAATGAGGCCGAAACATGTTTGGGGATGGCTGTGGTCTCGTGCAAAGGGAGGCGGCCATGCAGGTCAGACTGCACGGCCCATTTTGCGGTGGAACCAAGCCTGATTTGCATTGGTCTTTCCCCTTCTATAATGGCTTGGCAGCAAAGAACAATGACCTGGAGGATTGACCAGAGCAATGCAAGACTTTAAGATTAATTCTAAACCTTCCAGCCGTCACCCCTTTTGTTTTGCTATAGTTACCCTGAGTGGGATGGGTATGCCCAGATATGGGTCCCATGCCTGCTGTGCCTAGATCTCCAAGCTACTCCTCAATGTTGAGGCCGAAACATGTTTGGGGATACTTGTGGCCTAGTTCAGAAGGAATGTGATCAAGCAGTTTGGGCTGGAGTGCCCATTTTAGGGTGGGACTAAGCCTGATTTTCAGATTGTCATCGCCCTTTTGTAATAGATTTGCAGGTGAAGAACGATGGTCTGGAGGGTTGTCTAGAGCAATGGCAGGTGTTAACATTAATCCTAAACCTTCCAGCCATCACCCTTTTGTTTTGCTATAGTCACCCAAGTGGGACGGGTATGCCCAGTCGTGGGTCCTGTACATGCTGGGCTTAGAGAACCAATCTATTCTCAATGACGTGGCCCAACGAGGCCGAAACATGTTTGGGGATGCCTGTGGCCTCGTGCAGAAGAGATGTGGCAAAGCAAGTCAGGCTGGACTCCCTATTGTGTGGTGGGGCCAAGCCTTATTTGCATATGATCTTTCCCCTTCTGTAATGAATTAGCAAGGGAAGAACTATGGTCTGGAGGGTTGCCCAGAGCAATCAATGCCAGATGTTAAGATTAATTCTAAACCTTCTAGCCATCACCCCGTATGTTTTGTTTTTCTTACTGTGCTATGGCATTGTTTACCTGGCATCAAATGTAAAGCAAACATGATACGTGGTATTACATTGTGGTATTGGTTTACCTTGGTGGCTCCAATATGGCTATATATATTCTTAGTGTGTCATGACATTGTTGTGCTGGGCATCAAGGATAAAATCAGACATAAGTGTGATCACGTGGTACACTGGCCTATGTTGGTCTAGCGAGTCTGGATATACTTTGTATCTGTGGTGTGGCATGTTATTATGGGTTGGTAGTTCTTATATGATAATCTGGCATATATTGGTGCAGCATACATGGGCATGTCTTTTATTTATTTTGAAAACCCACAGACATCAGGGTACACACTTACACAGATTTACAAATACAAATCACGGGACAAGGATGGAATCCGAGAAAGACCCCAATAAAACATGTTAGTGGTAGGTTCACTTAAAGAGTAAAGTTTTTAACATCCGCCGGAACACTCTTGTATTTACTTCCTGTCAGCGATTCAAGGGAAGGGTGTTCCAGATCTTGGCTGAGCAGACGGAAAATGACCTTCCCGGACCATTAATCCGTTTGAAACTAGGGCAGCTAAACTGTGCTTGGTTAGATGAGCGAAGGGTTCTAGTAGGCTCATAAAAGTTCACCAATGTTTTGAAATATGCTGGGGTTTTCGCATGAAGACATCTGTGGACAAGGGTGGCTGCCTTGATTGTACGCGGGCTAGCACAGGAAGTCAGTGCAGAGCTTGTCTGTTGGTGGGGATATACTCTCTCCTGTATGGGCAAAGCCAGCACAAACATGTTTTTTACAAGAGGTATGTTGTGGGCAAAGGCATTTTACAGATGCGTTGGATAATGTTCCTGTGAAGTGTTGGTGCCTCTCATCGATTGGGCTTTTTCATGTGCTGTCATTCAAAGTTGATTGCAAATTGTGCAGCCTTTTCTCTAATTATTCATTGAAAGTGCTGTAAAATGCACCATTTCAACCCAACATTTAAAAAATAATCCTCTGGGATAACCTCCTTGAATCCTCGGGTGGCTCGTGCATATTCCAGTTTCCAAATTCACCAGCCGCCACTGCAGCTAATAATTAGCTGGTATTTTCAAAATATGAATTATTATTATTATTTTTTTTAATGCCAGCAGTTGTAAAATACAATGTGAAGAGTAAGAGGTATACAAAATATACAAAAACTCTGCCTCGTTTTGTGTGGGTGTGGGTGGCATGTGGGTGTTCAGAGAACCGATTCAGAAAAACATACTGCTAATGCGGTAAAGCCTCTCTGCAATGCATGCTTGCACCTGTTGTGGAAGAGGCCCAGTTTTCTGCCCGTGAATGGATGGGGTTTAACAGAACGCACGTACATTCAATAATTTAATGGCACAGTCGCTGGACGTTTCATCGGACCAGTTGGCAAATGCTTGATTAATATCTCTTCCTTCAGCGCAAATTATACTCTCCCGCCTCTCCTCGCCTACCCTCAAGTCTTGGAATGCAGTGAGGTTAAAGAAACTTGCCCATGACCGTGCACTACTAAACAAATCTGATTAAAGGAAGTGACATTTTATAATTTGTTGAGGGATTTTCTGCACCTGTGCCATTTCCAGAGCTTAAGGTGGGCGTTTCTCCCGCCTTTTTGCCCGTAGTGAAATTTCACTTGCGCCATTACGTCGGCAGACAGACAAGGGCCAAGGAAATCTCAATGCGAGCGTAAGCGATACGTGCAAGGCAGGCGCAGGAGTCGCCGGGGTGTATTTTAAAACGGGTTTCTTTCCATTAGCTGTTTCATAACAGATTTCAGAGTCCCAGTTCCAAGCTTTTATGAGGATTGTTTCACTTCTCGGGCGGTTAAAGACCTACGCGCTCGAATTTCACCCTTCACATCTCACACGAGGCACACAGTAATCCCTCACACATGACCAGTGGGGTCTTATTGCTTTATAAACCCAAGTTAGAGCAACGGTTGGATTCCAAAGTAAAGTCATGTGGTAAAAACTGGGAAGCGTGCCTACTCACACCAACACACACCAGCTAAACCATATCCCTCGGAGCTAGCCACTCTGTCTGCTCTGTAACTACAACCTGGCGGCTGAAAGGGAATGCTTGTGCCTACTAAATTTATCCTCGAGCGTCCAGGAAGCAGATGACTAATATTAGACCGGAGTATTTTTGAGGTAACATTCCTGGGGAGGTTGCAATTGCTGCTGCTTACGCCACTTGAGCACTCCGTGTGTACACTCGGAAAATAAAGGAAGTTTCCTATACTATGCCTGCAGCATGGCACGTCCATTGAGAGTCTCTAACGCTAGCCCACTGGTCAAAGGGCATCACTCACTACAGTTGTATGACGTCTAAAGTTTCAGCCTTGAAAAGTGCATTTAATATATGGAACTCCGGTCTAGCACATTTATTCAAGGTGTGGAAACCCAGTCTAGCAGGCTCCAGTCCGCTCCTCCAGCATGCAGAGGCATTGCTAGGGGGGGACTGAGGGGGTTATAGCCCCGGGTCTTCTGATTGCGGCCCCGGATAGAAACTCAGGGGCTACAACCAAAAGGATAGCTAGCCCCGAGTGTCGACATTATCGTATCCCCGGATCTTTTCCAGACCTAGCAACACCCCTGCCAGCCTAGCACGAACTTTGTGCATCTGTTACGAGAGTCTGGCAAGTCCAATGAGTGTCTATAACCACAGCCTTCAACGACAACAAAGCATCTAGGACCTCCTTTGAATATGTGTAGTTGTATCTTGGCAATTCATTGTGAATCTATAACATGAGCCTGGCCTCTCCATTTTAGTGCCCACGATTGCAACCTGGCATGTCCATTTAGTACCACCGTCTGTGTGTGCTTGAGTAAGTCGTGTGAACTTAGATTTACACAAGTCTCCTTTTTATTTTATCTTAGCTTTTTATAATCATGCCTCAGGAGCCGAATAGGTCATTAACATTTCCTTTGCTTCTCTGCATTCTTTGTAGTACCAACTAACTTTTGTTAGGGTGTTCCTTTTCTAACTTCCGAGCCGAGCTGGTTATGTGAGGTAATATGTTGTCAATGAGTTTATCATACTCTGAAAGGACCATTTTGTTGGATACCTCTCATTTGCAAATGTCACCTATATTATCCAATGCAGCATTGTAGATAACTGTCCTCAAATCCCGTTCTACAATCCAGGGCCATTTGACTGTGTTACGGGCATGCACACTCACAGCAATGTCATCCACCATGGACAATGCCAGATCATATCGAGAAAGGTCCTTATCAAGCCTAAAAGTGATTCCCAGTGGTCTATGGACATTATCAAATCTGCCAATATCTTCAAAACTACTTTCCCCTGCTCGAGTTTTTAGCCGACACTAACATGTAATCAATTGTAGACGTGCCGTAGTGCCAAAGTAAGTTGCACTGGCTGGTTGGTCCTTTGGAAATCCACCATTGCAGGCCCTCAGTTCCAGACTGTATAGAATTTGTGCCATAATTATAATTGGTTAATTACAATGTGCTTAATAGCCAGAGTTTTCTAAGCACGGACCTGGTTATTGAACCTGTGTTGCTTCGAGTCATCTTGTTTTCAAGTCGAGCACGTTGCCCCTGAGCTATCCTCCCAAGACCAGGTCAAACACTATGTGATGGACCCTTCTCGGTTTAATGGCCACCAAAGATGGAATATCCCAAGCGGTATCCTGGTCCTCCCATAAATCAGCTAGTTCGGTAACAGGCTCCAGCTGTAATTACAATCTCCACCGACCATTATACATGTATTTTGCTGGTCAAATCGTTAATCTGCTGTAACCATATCATGTATTTGCTCTATAATAGCCTCCCCCTGGCAACAGAGCATTAAATCAGTAAGACTCTGTTCCCAGCAGCTGGATCACCCAGGACTCAGTAGTTATACAAGTAACACTCATTCTGTCGTCCCAGTATTGCATGACTAGTAATGTGCCCAAACCCTAAGAATAATCCGGGATACTCGACATGGGGGTCACTGGTATTCACATCTGCAGCCCTTGTGGGGCTAGTAGGAGTGCAGGACCCCCCACTAGGGCTCTCTAGTTAACCTAAATCCTGCTTCAAAATTGGCACACTACTTACAAACCTCAATAAAGCCCTCTGCCGACCCTAAGAAGCAAGCAAACTATTGTCTTCTCTTACTTCTCCTCCACTACTCCAAAGTATTAAATGGGTGGCCCTAATCTGGAGTGTCACCTACCGCAAGGTTAATGCCATTTGTGATGCCTTCCACAGCCATCGCTTGATGCAAATGGAACTACCCCAACGTTTCTAACCTTCTAAAGGTAGGCCATGGTTTCAACGCTGGAAATTGTTTCAAAGTAATTTACTTCGATGTGAAATTGCTTTGAAATATATATATATATATATATATATTCAATGAAAAAAGGGACTTTCTGGTTCAGTTGCACTAATAAAAACCTATGAAATTCAATGAACAATCTTTGTTAAAGGGACGTTATGGTTAAGTTGCTCTAATAAAAACCTATGAAATTCAATAAAAAACGTTGTTCAAAAGGATGTTATGGTTACAAGTAAAACCGAAAAAACCTCAGAAATTGGCTAGTTTAGCAATCATAACTCGCGCCACCACCGTGCACTGCTAAGACTAACACCCACAACATCACAAATGTCATTGATGACATCACATGTCTGGCTCCCTCTTTTTTCTGTTCACTGACATATCTAGGCCAAGTGCTTTTCTTCACTGACAGTCAGGAACTAAACATTCAAAATGTACTATATTTGTAGAACTTACCTTTCTCATATGTTCTTACACTACTTTCCTTAGGGTTCAGTCACATCATATGATACATATCCATAGGGGAAGAAGCAGGTCTGAAACACAGCATTAATTTCTGTGCATGAAGATAATCAGGTTATGAACACTTTCTGGTAATTCTGCTGCTTTTTTGCTTACTTTGCTTTCCCTGTGTATGCTCATACTTGTATGCACTGTGGCCTCTTTATGTTTTGTGTTTAGTAGTACACTTATTTAGTAAGTGAGGCATTATTAGCTAGTTTTACATGTTGCATAGTATGCAAAAGTCTGATACAGAAGCATTCACCATTTTACTATCCAACATTGCAACATTATAAATATTACACCTCTATGGTGCATGTTACAGCCACAGCCTATGTTTCTGTATGAGTAGGTTGCTGTACTAGACAGAACACTGCAATGAAATGTTATTTATTTAAGTACATTGCTTATTCAACTACGTAGGTCATAATACGTCTCCCACCCACCCCTGACACTTTTTTGCCAACATGATACTCACAACCCCTTGAAGGGATTTTTCATGAAAAGTAACTGCACATTTGATGTAATCAGTGATGTCATCAATGACATTTGATGTAGTTAGTGATGTCATCTTTCATGTCCTGGGTGTTAGTCTTAGCAGTGCACGGTGGCGGCACGAGTTATGGGTGTTTAGTTTACCATAACTGGTGAATTTCTGAGGTTTTTCGGTTTTACTTGTAACCATAATGTCCCTTTAAAGAAGGTTTTTTATTTAATTTCATAGGTTTTTATTAGTGCAACTTAACCATAACGTCCCTTTAACAAAGATTTTCATTGAATTTCATAGGTTTTTATTAGTTTATATTAGTGCAATAATGTCACTTTAACAATGTTCTTTTCATAGAGTTTCATAGGTTTTGATTAGTGCAACTTAACCATAAAGTCCCTTTATCAAAGTTTTTTTTCTCCAGAGAATTCCATTGATTTTTACCAGTGCATGCTTTTTTCCTACCACTTACTAATATCATACATACTCCAATATAGCAACGTTTTTGTCCAATTTACAACATTCATCTTAAAACGCTGCCATTTCCCACTTTCTAGCATCATTTTTAACACTTCTATATTTTTTCAACTGTTTTTGCTACCATCGACATCAACGAACATCTGACGTCATTGTGCAACTTCCGGACAGTGCCACGTGACCATCCGCTTGCATGCGGCATGATGACGTGTCCATAAATGCGTTTGCACTTCGCGTTCAGTTCCTTGCTTCGGGGACAGTTCGGAACTGCATTTTCTACTGATCCAGGAACATTCAAGCTCAAAATGTATCCTTGCACAGCTCCTACAACATTCTTACTCATTATCCATTAACAATGTAGTACAAAGCACATACTTGGAAGAATAGCAAAACTGCTATTAATCTTAAAAATGACATCAGCTATTGCCACCCCTCCTCCCCAAGAGCCACCACCCCACCAGCTGGAGGACCCACACAACAAAAAAAGCACTGAATTTCCAAAGACAATGAAGAGGACCAAGAAGATGAGGTAGAGGAAGTGCCTACCTCTAGCACCCAGACTGAATCATGGGTGTGGCAGTTCTTTACCATTGTTGGGAATGTACCAAAGGCTAAAGCTACAAAAGTGAAATGCACTGAGTGCACCCTTGGACTCATCACGGACTACCTGGACATTACTCCTATGAGACCGCCTCTATGTGCCGCCACACAAAATCCAACTACCGCAATGTTCTCAGAAAGATTGTCCCTTTCTTAGCAAGTAGTAGGCTGTCCTCCTCCACATTATCTTCCTCAACCAATACTGTAACCACACAGCCTACTTCTGTGGGACACAAATTCCCACCAGATACCTTGCAAGCAATAAAAGAGGCTGTTGATCCATATCTTTGGAAGACAATAGTCTTCTGTATATACTTCAACACACCACTCTGCAGGGGGAAGCAATTTCGACGTGTGCGTTTGAAGCTGTAATCAAAGTGCATGAGAAACACTGGCCACTACCTTAGAAGTAACACACGGGCAACATCTTCCACTGTCCACCTGCCCCTCCATATTAGTGCTGGTGCCACTTCCCTCATTTCCCTCCTCACCTTACCGTCTAACCTCTCCTGCAATATTTTTTATTTTTTAAAAACAAAAGAATGGTTCCGTTAGGAACCACCTTTCACAGTAAAAAAAAATAGAACACAAAGAAATCTTATAGACTCCATCTACTTTACATTTCTCAGTAAAGTACATAGACTCAATATGTTTTTTTCCAACATTCCATTTGCATTTTGTGTTATGCTAATGGGAATAATGTGAGGTTCATCCCCATTCCAGGGACCGGAACGGGGGATAACGGCCCAGGAGCCCAAGTTATTGGCCCAAGCAAAGTGTGTCTGTGTGCCACCTGATGCCTGCGGGCTTTGGTGCATTATAAATAAATAAATAAATAAATACATACATAACGAGTGCTCCGGGCCATTATTATCCATTGCAGCCCCTGGGGGATAAAGGCCATTAGCAGAGGTAGGAAGGGAAATCCTTTTCCAAGAGGACCACCATGGAAAGAGAAGGCATGGCTGCATACAGAGGCCCTCTTCCCTTTACCTGGCAGCCTGCAGAACCCTACGATTATATTACCACAACCACATTTTTTCCCCTTTAAACCTATCCTACTTTTGAATAACTTTACCACATAGCCGGTCCCAGGTGGACATGGCCAATTTAACACCATTTTTCATCCCTCGCGGTCATGGCCAGTAGCCAGATTGTCTGGGTCATGACCTTATACCATGACCCAGGCAATCTGGCCACTGCAATCAGTGATGTCATCAATGACATTTGTGCTGTCATCTTTGATGTCATGGGTGTTAGTCCTTGCAGAGCACATTGCTTACCATAACTAGTGAATTTCTATTTTTTTGGTTGTACTTGTAACCATAATAAGGATAGGTTGGTCTTAGTGCAAAGTAACTATAATGACCCTTTAAAAAAGGTTTTGCACTGAATTTGATAGGTTTTTAGTAGCGCAGCTTAGCCATAACGTCCCTTTAACACTGTTTGTTCATTGAATTTCATAGGTTTTTACCAGGATACTCTTAGTTTGTATACATTTACCATACAGCATACCAAATGGATGTCTGCATACCGATGGGCACAGTAACCGCAGACTATGCATCTGTGCGCAGATAGCAGCTACCAATCAAACTGCTGGAAAAGGCAGGGGTTCTCTTACATAGTAGTACCATTCAGCAACGACATGGGACATATACAAAGAGCACCATGTGCGTGCATTGCAAGGAGAAATAGAGTAGGTCAGCAAAGTTGGTACAGGGAAATAAACAAAGCAAATGCATAGGTTATACACCATAATGAATGTACTGAGAAGGAAAATAACGTCGGCGTGGAACAATATTACAGCACTGCGGTTGTACATGGGAACGAAGAAGCAAATGGCAGAGTAAGGATGGCAAAGTATTGACAGCAGAGCATCACTACAACTCAGTAAGTACACTAAAGTTTCTTCTATAATTACACAGCTTGTGCAGTGTACAATAGTGGATAACCATGAGGGTTTTTTTTTGTACACAGCAATACCAAGCACCTTGGAATGGCTGGAAGAGAATTCATTGATAAGTCGGTAGCGCACAGTACTGTCCGGATGGCTGCAGTCAAGCAAAATGGAGGTTTGCCACGGACACCGCACCTGCCCAGCGTATGTGTGATCACAATGCAGGTATCCGTAGCATGCCATACTGCCTCATGTCTGCATCTTATGATGCACTTTTAATTAGTTGTGGGAGCGCAGGTCTGTCCATCCCACAACTATGCAAATGCATATCTCATCTTCTGTGTCCTGGTAACACCGACCCTGTGCAGCATGGTAGGAAAAAGTCATGACGTACTTTCAGTACTTTAAAGCATCAACCCATGTCCTACAGACAGCTGTACACATGATCATTGCACTGGCTGTACCCTACAAACAACCAGCTTGTGCGAAATTAGTCCCCGGACATGTGGCACACTTTTAATAATTCCGGGGAGGCCAAGCCTGTTCGTAGGACACCTATGCACATGCAAACAAAGTATTCTGCCCAATACAGGTCCTGCAAACAGCCGTCCCAGTGGAGAACATACACAACATCAGTATGTGACTGCATCCATGCGCGTAGACCCTTATTTGCCAGACACACTCGGAGCCCCCGGTCATTGGAAAAGTAGTGTTTTCTGCAATATAAGGAGTGTTATTGTGAAAGTACACCCTTACAAACGTCCCACACTGTGCCACTTTGCATGTAACTATTTTTTTGAATGATGTAGGCCCGCTTTCTGGCTCCAAGTGCTGCACAGCAGCCCTACAAAAAGCCACACTCCAGAGGTGGGCCGCATTCAGTTTGTGCCCTTGCAGAGCAGAGTAGGAGGCCATGTTGCTCCATGCTAGAATTGCTTTCTCATCATTTCTACTATGTTATATTACCTTTGCAACTAATGGCAACCATTACTGCTGCTACTGCCTCTAAATCACCAGCACCCACACCCTGACCCTCACCACCACCACCTCCATCTGAAGGGTCTGCACAAGGGAACAGACATGGTGTTGTACATATAGATCAAAAGGACAACGAGAATGAAGTAGAGAAAATCCCCAATACCTGTAGGCAGCACGCTGTGTGTGCAAACTGCTTAACAGTGTAGGAGACGTGCCGAAGTGTTGTGCTAACCAAGTAAGATCCACTCACTCAGTTGCAGAAAACCGGGCATGTACAGTTACGGCACCACCTCAATGCAACGAGCTCTCAAAGTGAACTAGAAGGCAGCAGTTCAGACGGTAGTGCCCTTCAAACAAGGCAGTAGGTTACTTCCTTCTACAGCATCCTCCGCATCTGCTCCTGCCACCACCAGGGACACCCCTGTGGGGCAACGCATTCCTAAAGCAGCCTTGCAGGCTATATGCACCACAGCGGACCATTACCCTTGAAAGGTCATTGGATTGTGCATGTACTGTGCCACGCTACTCTGCAGAGGGGAGCAACTTTGAAGTGTGTTCGAGGGGTCGGTACAGGAGCATGTGAATGTGTGTCCCCTACCTAACCGAGGGCCACCCAACATCTTCCTCTCTGTGCACGTGCCTTATCTTATCCCTTTGGTTGGTGCCCCTTCCCTACCCTCCCTTCCCTTCCTTTTCTTCTGTGTCATGTGTTACAAGACCAAAAAAGATACAAAACAACCAAAAAAGAAAAATGTTTTAAAAAAGCTCTTTTCAGAGCCACCTTTCAAAGCTCACAAATAGAATTGCCAATGAAACGATGCAGGCTGACACACAGCCGATAAGCTGTACAGATTGCACGATGAAAAATGGGAGTGGTAGAGCAGTCAAATATATTGTAGTTGTTTCTGGGAGAAAGTCCTGGCTCTAAAAAGAGGCTTCTTCTGATGTCTGAGTGTGTTTCAAAGGGTTGAACAGAGTAACACCTACTAGAAAAATACTTGCTGTACTTGCAAAAAGGGCAGAAATGCATTTGTCATATTTCGCAGACAAAGCTGATTACCAAAATCAGTAAGATGAACTCCATCTGTGAGAAAAATGGTTGTGCTACTAAACGCAATGTTGCCATTGTGGAAGTACGACATGACAACATCTCACAAAAAGGCACAAACAGCCTTCTTGACATTGCACTTTGCTTTCTCCATTTACGCACTAAAGCAAGAAGAAGGCAGACACATCTCAGGGGTTCGGAAATATACCCATGAGCTAGTGAAGTACCTCCTTCATCGCAAATTGCATAGAAGTTCCGGTAACATGTACTAATCTATTTCCTCCACAATGAAGAATAAGAATGGCTGGATGATTGAGCATCACCAAAGTGGCAGAAAGAGAAACCAAAATCAGCCACTTCATTGCACGTAGTCCATACCAGTGCACATGCACATGATAGAATCCAAAATGTGCAGCCACTGCACACTGTTTTGCATGAACTTCCAACAAATGTATGTAAGAGTCCCCCAAAGCCCATGCACTTAGCCTCCTGAATCACACAACCATAACTATATGCTTCTGAATTCCTCTCTACAAACAGACCTTCTGCCACAGTCTCTCAGTGTTGCCAACTCCTCAGTAAGGAAAGTAGCTATTGGCTGTCCTAAAATTAGCGAGAAGTAGCTAAATAACACCATTCCCTAATTTGCATAATTGTCCATGTGCATAATGAGTAATTACAGAGAGCATGGTTGTTATAACCTCTGATTCAATTTTTCACCCAGCTAGCTGCCTAAGTATAATTGGGGTGTGGTCTGATGACCTGCAGATGACATTACATAACATAATGCATAAGTGCAGTACAGCATGCTTGTGGATATGTCATAGCCAGAAGTAAATACCTATTAGAAATAGAAATAACTATATTTTGCTTCTTTATGATTTGCAGGAAAAAGGTAACAACGTGTAAAAGTCCACTTGCAAACCAGAAACTATTTCAGTCCTAAATAGCTCCACAGGTTTCAACACTGTAGGAACCTCAAAGTGCCCGAAAGGTCACAGTTCCAGGACTGACATAATGCACTGCTCTACCAAAGCACCTCACTTACCTGCTTCTGATGTGCAAAAAGCCCTACTAGATCAGCGTCACAGTTGGACTGGGGCATACAATTGTCTCTGGCACCAATGAAAAAGTGGGCCACAGTTGCAAATGGCTCTTCCTTTTTTTGTGGCAGACTCTTTTAAATAGTACGCAACTGTGAGCTTTTCATGACATGTGATGCACATTGTGCACTTTACAGAGTATTTATTCAGAAACAATGGACAACTACTAGCTGCATGGCTAGCAAGACATGTAACACTTGTTTCAATTGGATTGGAAAGCAATAGAAAAAAGTGTAAGTTTACAATCCAATGGAACAAAGTAGGAAGATTTTGCGCTAGCCACTTTTACAATACAAAGTCGCTAAGGGGGCAGGATTTCATGCTAAATATAGCGAGAAAGTCGCCAAGTTCACAAGACTGCACTCTCTGCTTACACACCACACCCAGTAAGCTTATTGGCCAATCCGTTAGCCTGCACAGTCCCATTTCCATGCCTGGCATCCTCAAAAGCCCTGGATGTGGCACATGCAATCCTGCAAATATCGCGATATCTGCAGACACATCGTGTTGTGTACAGGAGTGGGTGAACACATTTCAACCAAGGTAAGGGATTTTATCTTTAGTGGTGGCTCTGAAAAGAGCCTTTTTTTGTTTTTTTTGTTGGTGCTTGTAAACAAACACCTTTTTTGGTGTTTTTTATAGGAGTTGTATTTTCCTCTTCTCCTCACATTCTTACAATAACCTCTTCAACACATCCTGTAGATGGTAAAACAAAATACCATTTCAAATGGCTGACAAAAAAATGCCATTTGCATCGAAAAGGTTCACACTTTGAGATCAATAATGCCATTGTTACAGAAGAACATCCCAGCAGCGCACAGGACATCTCACATGCTTCTGTTCATAAGGCACCTTATGACCTCTGGCTGGGGACAAAGCATATTGGTATAGTCCCATACACTTCTTGGTGGTATAGAAGAGAAAAGCACCTTGGCAGTGGGAAAAAGGTGCTTCACTGCTTTCATCAACCTCTTTACTTGATGGGACAAACGTGAACAAGCCACATAGCCTAAATGCTGGCCACCATAGTGCACCACGACAACATCAACAATTGCGAAAGCGGCCACTTCTCTGCAAAGTGATAGCACAACACTGAAACTGCACACATCGGCACTGCACCACAAAGCCTCCACTCCTTTCAAATTGAAATTGCCATCAAAGCCTCTTTCGAGGGCATACTTGCGCAGATCTAGCACAAAGGCATCACCCACGATCAACACTGTGTGTCTCTCCATGTCTGCCACCCTCACTACACAGATTAATGAAAAAAATATTACTGCACCTTACTGTAAAGCACACCCTCAGCTCCTGATTGGATAATCCCCACAGTCCCATTCCCATGGCCAGCATGGTAAGAAGGTCAGGATGTGGCATGTGCGCTTCTCCAAGTACTGCAAGGCCACGCCCCAGTAAAGGAGTAGCAGTCCTTCTTCCCTGTCCACTATCTTTTTTCCAGCACTCCCGCATTGGGTACTGTTAAATAGTCACACAAGCATCCACCAATCACATCCAAGACCTCTGCATGTAACACTAGCAGTTCTGTACAACACTCCATATGTACCGTTAAACATTCAGAGTGCAAGTCTCGTGTCATCCCAGTAAAAAACTTCTGTGAATCTACCCAATATTTCTGCATCCAGATTCATCCACATTGCCACCCATCACCACAAACTACAGGTATAAATATTGTTTCTACAGTTTTTTTACAACTTTGTTATACGTGCCTCTACACAGGTTATCTGCCACTGAACCTCCATAACGTTCTCAAAAAGCATACTGTCATTTCTCCCATCACCTACCATCAAGTGCCACTTCATTAGTATGTGCTTTGAAAGTTTTCATTTACCCATATCAGCTACTGCAATATCCAAACAGGACCTCTCTCATTTTCTTCCGACAATGGTACACATTTTTTCCCACACTAACGCATCTCCTACAAAATTCATAAAATGATCTTGCCAAACCAGCACTGAATGCATCCTACCAACCTAAAGCAAGTACATACATTGCATGCATAAAAACAGGGTGCCTGACACTTAAGTTGCACACTTCACAGAATGTAACATAAGTTAAAGGGGCAAATAAAAGTATCTGTGCATTGACAACAGTGCTAAGCGTAAATGTGGATACATAAATCCAAGTAGTGTAATAATTGCTGTACTCATGTAGGAAGTATATATGTGCAGAAAGGTTAATGGAATTTCACACACAAACACATTGTCCTTTGCAAGCTGTACAGCTTTCCCAACCTTTTTCTCACCTTTCCACAACTAGAACTAATCCATTTGAAAAGTAAATAGTCCTACTCCAATGCGCACACTTCCTAAATGGCACGCCATACGGTACACTTACAAATCAACCACGTACCCCTTACCAACAATGCTACTGATCCCAATTCCTCAATCATACACAAAGCCGTCCAATTAAAGACTCACACTAAGTGTTCCTGCCAACACATCCCACTACCCTGTCATGTAATGCATTCTCCAAATGCAGTCAGTATGCCATTCACAAATTGTCTTACGGTCTTCTTTAACAGTTGCAGTAACCACCTCTGTCCTAAAAGCCAGTGGCGTGTGAACTTCAAAATGCAACCTAGGGGAAGCCTACTGTCGACTGCCAACAAAGCAAGTGCAATGTTATCGTGGAGGTGCATCTCTTACTAAGACATTGCAGTGTTCTTGAATATTAAGGTACACAATAGCATCAACCCACTGGTATTTGCTTCATGCGTTCTAAGTGCACCTCATCAGTTGCTCACTTTGTGTTATCATGTCGCCAGAATTATAGTAACTCCCAATAGCAATATAACATTCCCACCATAAACTAACACACTATTACACAATCACACATCTCTATCTGTATTCCTACCCTCATATTCATCCATTCATGCACAGATGCACACATATACATCACAAAATCTGCAGACCTACAGGTCTCTCTTTTCTCCAGCAGCTGTCATGAACTGCCGATTACGTCAG
Source organism: Ambystoma mexicanum (assembly GCF_040938575.1). NCBI lineage: Eukaryota > Metazoa > Chordata > Amphibia > Caudata > Ambystomatidae > Ambystoma > Ambystoma mexicanum. The sequence goes on from NC_090924.1 coordinate 96,665,364, forward strand.
AGTCCCTGACCCAGAGAGGACTGAATTCAGTGATCCTTCCAACATGGCCTTTGGATACGAAACGTAACTTACCAGCCTTTATGCGTTACGTTCAACTTCCTACAAAATAGTCACGCCCCGCGGCTTTGCGTGTCTCAACACTACCGCTTAGTGTGTTCAGACGTGTGTTGTAGGAGTTCGCTCGGGTATCCTTCCGAGTCCCGTTGTCCCATACCCTTGATTACCTCCTTTTCCATTCCCATTCCTTGAACTACCCCTCCGTGCCTTTCTTCCACGAATCCTACGGTGCTCGGGTCACGGCGTTCCGTGCCTCCGACCTTAGATGCTATTTCTTTCCTGGTTCCCGGTCCTGGATATTTGAACACTACTTGGTGTAGGAATTGCAACCCTCATGCTGGAATCCGAAGACCTGCACACGGGCTTGTACAAATCCCAGACCGTGCGAAAGAACACATCCAAGAAGGTTGCAAGCAAAGAGAAACAGGTGAGAAGGGGAGAGACTTGTGACAGCAGCTGCTACAGAATGCCTAGCAAAAAGTAACTCAGTAGAAAACAATGCAAAAATAGGCCAGCTGTACCTAAAAGCATGGGAAGTAGCCATGCACCCCTAGCAGATTTTGTACATAAAGTTGAAAGAGAACAGCTAATACAGGCACAAAGGAAAACAAAAGCACCTAGCAATAAGGAGAATGTAATGCCTCTATCAAAATGCAGAAATGAAAATAAAGGTACTGAAAGTTACTGAAAACAGTGCAACTGTCACTACTGGTAATGGAGTATGTGCAAATGCTAATGACACCACAAGGAAGCATTCCAAAAAATAATTTTTACAAAAAATGTTCCACCACAGAGTCCTTCCGACCCTTACAAGTGGAGAGGAGAAATCACGCTCAACCCTTAAACCTTACCACACAAAACGAATCCTGGAAACTGTTGGAAACAGTGCAATGCTCTTAAAACAAAAAATCTTTCAATTCAAATTAATGAGAATGAAGGCACTAACAGAATTACTCTGTAAAGTACTACCACTAGTTAGAAGCAAACGCATTATCAACATAGATACCTTCACAACATCAATGCAGGTCAGTGCAGGCACACGGTTTATAGTCATTAAGTCGAAATCAAAGAAGTCTAAAGTCATAAAGTCGAAAAAAAATGTCAAAAACAAAAAAAACGAATTTCTGTTTTATTACATTTTTTATACGAAATGGGGGGTCGCCCCCCAACCTCCCCCCTTTTTTTTATTTTTTACCCCTTTTTTTTACTCGCGGAACCCAAATAACACATATAAATAAAAAAATAAGAAATTCGATTTTTTTTGTTTTCGAAATTTTTTTTCTCGACATTATTGTCATTTGACTTTATTAATTCGATGTTATGACTGCACACTATGGCACACCACCAGCACAGAGACATACTTCAATGAGACATCATACAAAGAAGAGCAAAGAAAGTAAATTGCCATACATTGCACTGTATCAGGGTACGAAAAGGTATACAATAGCATAATGGAAGAAGAAACACTGCTTTCAGAAATATCCCCAGCAAAGTTAGATGCCACTGTCTACGGTACTAAACCAATGTGGTGGAGCTTTAAATCGCCTTGCACATCAATTTGTTACGGTCGCCCCAACTCTATGAAGTCGTTGCAGCAGTTACTCAAGCACCATGTAAAAGCCAGCAACAACGGAAAAAGTAAAATACTACAAACTGTGAACTCCTTTCCAGTGCTCAAATACACAGGAGAATAAGGACATTGGTTAGCCTCCATTTCTGGACCTGCTATCAAAGGCACCTTCCACCATCTGCAAATGTTAGCAACACACCTTTGTACTGTAAGAAATCCTGTTTACAAAGTGTACTAAGCAAATAGTACTCACACACCACACAAAACTGCCTGGTCCATTCACATTTTCCTACACAAGCACTGCAAATTAGTATGCACATGTAGCAAGCAGTGGTGTATTGCAAATGGCACTGATTCTTTAAAACATTCATTAAAGCGGCTCACACCAGTTGTGTTTATAAATAATAGGGCTGCACAGAAATGCTGAGCATAATCCTGTAAACGGTTATAGGGGCGCAGATAAGGCAGGGATTGGACTATTGTGCTGGAATGGAAAATGCACATTAAATAGACAAGTAAATCCACAGGAAGTGGTAATGTACTTTCTGCAGGTATTGAAAATCAAAAACATACCCATACATTAAATCTTCCCGATTTCATACATGTGGAAACATACATGCACTCTCTGTAATCATGTCATGTCTGCCAAAATACACCATTGATTCGTAACTCACTGCACATATAAATTATAGGTAGGGGCCGCAAATGTACATGTATATATTGTGTCAGCTGTACATTCATTGCACCATCTATAAGGTACCAACATGTCTCCATGTACGTAAAAGGAAGTACTACATAACTGGAGTGCTTAGCATTGGAAATGCACGATGAAATGGAAACACGTTGCCGCCTGATTTTGTTTTTGTAGCCACATGGTGGCAGGAAATAGAAACCTGTCATACCTCTCTATCAACACAGGAAAAGGTAATTGTGCCTAGGCCTTGGCCACACCCACAGCATCATTATGCAGCATTAAAGGTATAGTTAGAATAGGTGGAGCAGGGAGGTTTGAGGAGGAATCCCCCCCACCTTTTTCGTATTTGCATACATGTAAAAAAGGCAGTTGTAAAAAAATGACTGTCGATGAATGAACATAGAACCATTGCCATCATATGTCAAGTGAGCAGTGGTGCTCCTGAGTCAGTGTGTTGTGTTTGAAGGCAGTTGCTGTTATGTGCAGGGCTTGGTGGTATAAAAGTGTACGATGAAGATGAGATGTGACCAGATGGAGAGTGGGAATGGTTAAGCAAGAGATAGAAGTTTGGTGCAGGACTGTTGGTCTGGTGTTCTTGGAGTGATTTTTGCTGTTCCAGTTTCGTTTCAGCAGAGACTGGGGAAAGGTCATTCACCCTGATTGAGCCTGAGCTCCTCTACTGCTTGTCTGGTGCCTTGTGTGTTGCTCCATTGCACATTTGCGAGAAATGTCTGATTCTGATTAGTGGTCATAGAGAAACTGAACTGAAAGATCCCAATCTACAATATCTGATTGACTAGTGGCATGCAGATTTGTGGCATATTGATGTAATTCAATGCAGGGAGCTTGTGTCTGATCGATGCAATCTAGAGTGGGCATCTGTTGGTGAAGGTTTTGTTAACAGTTCTCTTCTTGGTGTTTATTGAATAGGTACTTTTTGGGGGCATTTTGTAGGGGTCAAGTGGTTTTGCCATTTGTCTCGATGTTTTGGCATCAAATTCCAGTGTTTGGCTAAGCAGAAGGAGAAGGACAATTCTCCATCGCGTTTCCGGTTGAAGCTTAACAAACTTAGTAGGGCAGCATTGCTGGATCAAAAAGTGCTCACGGGTTTGCAGTGAATACATTTTCCTGTGTTCGGTTGTGGATAGTTGCTGTAGAAGGTGCAGTACAAAATGCATGCATGGAGTTTTGAATCAAATCCTCGGTTTGATCGGTAGTTACTGGAGTCCTGAGAGGGCTGGGGTGATTTGTATGTGCCTTTGATGTCTCAGAAAATGGAGGCCGTAAGATCAGTCCCATCTTCGATTCTTTCTATGCTGTTCATTAGGTAATCTTGGAGTCTCAGGTAGAGGCTGCTGGCTTAGTCTTGTCTGTGGAGACATGGAGTGATCAGTGCCACGGTTTTGTGCATGAAGTTTAGTTAAGGCATGAAGCGTGGCATTGTTTGGAGTTGAACGATGCTGCTCCTTACATGTCTTTAACCTGTGGTTCGAGTGTGAGTTCACTGTCCATGAAGATGCTCAGGTTTCTAATTATTGCTGTTGTCTAGGGGCAGGATCCCATTCCATCAGGCCGGGGATTGGCGTTGGGTTCAGCAGTGTGGTGCCACACATGGCCGAGGCATGTAGTAAGATCCAATACATTTAACAAAGGATTGTTTGCAAGCTTGTAGATGATGTAGGTATCGTCAACGTAGTTGAATATCATGGGGGTGAATTATTGATAACATCCAGGGGGTGGATCATGTAGATGCTAAAAAGAAGAAGTGACAGACCAGATCCATGGGGTACCCCACATATTAGTTTGTGGGACATGACTTGAAGGGGACATATGTGTTGCTAAGGACCTGTCAGTAAGGAATTAAGTGATCCAGCATCAAGCATTTCTTTTAATCATATTTTGTCTTATTGTTACCACAGGATCCCCTTGCAAATATTATCAAAAGAGTGACGATGTACAGTAGGATGAGTGCACTCTAGGAGTTGGAGTTCAGGTTACTTTTTAGGGTGCCCCATATAGAGCATAATGTGGATTCTGTTCCTCTCATTTTGTATGAATACAGGTTATGATGTGTGTAAGAGGTTGTCACTTTTGACGTATTCCCATGGCTGTTCTTAAATGAACTTCTCGAAGATTTTGAATGGACGTAGTTTGTTGGGACATTGGGATCTGCAGTGGGCTTTTTAAGGAGATGCTTGATGTAGGCTGTTTTTCCAAGCATGATGGATGATGCCATGTTCAATGAAAGGATTGAGGAAGGCTTTGAAGAAGGCGGCTTGTCGGGGTTGCCTTGCTACTGCTTTGTCAATAATGGAGTGAGGCAGGTCCTCTGACGAGCCACCTGGATTGCTCGATTTGACTGTTGTTTGGAATTCCTGAATTGTGAAGGGACAAAGGGGCTCATTCTGTGCTGGCAAGTGTGGCAATAACGTGCTGGTATTAATGCATACTAGCACAATACTGCACCGTCTAGCTATAAGTTTGCTGGTGGGACACCTGATTTACCTCCAGCCCATGTCAAAGGGCTGGAGGTAAATCTGGTGCCCTATAAGCAAAAATAGCTTGTATACCAGTGCCAGTAATACATGCAAATCTCAGTATGGCGTCCAATGGGACTCCATGGAATGAGGATTTGCCACTTGTAATCCGGCAGTAATTCCAGCAAACCAAGTGGCGATAACAGGAATTCTGTTTGCCGGTATCCTGGTGGATTTTCCACCAAGATACCAGCAAACTTAGACTGAGCCCAAAATGCTGTAATTACTGGAGTAGTTTGTCTCCTTAGTGTCGTTCCTTTATTCATATTGTTGGTTTTGGTCCATTATTTTCTAAGTGAGATTGTTTTTTTCAAATTGTTCTTGCTGAAGTGTCCTGCATTGGAGTCACACAGTTCTAGAGCCGATGCCTGTGTTGTATTACAGGCTTCAGGGTTTGTGAACTCATGGATAGTACCGCTTCTCATTGATAGTTTTATTAAACTCTTGAAGGAAGACTCTACAGCTTTCTTGTCACTTTCCACTGCTCGTAACCTACTATCTTTTCGTCTCTTGCCTATGTTATGGCCCTGCTATGTGTTAGCACAGGATTCAGCCTCAAGGGTCGCAACAATTCTATCGTGTGCAAGTTAAAGTCTCATATGATAGGTACAGTCACCATCTGTATGGTACAGTCTAATTTCTGTATGGCCAGACATAATATGCCATGTGCAAATTGAAATGTCCCATCAATTCTCTCTTATAATATTTAATGCGTTCAATGCGTGTCCTAGTCCTCACACGTAAAGTATAATGTCACCTGCCCAGAAGATGTCAGGAGCAGCTTTTAAAAACACCCAGTAATGTGAAAGTATGCCAGTTAATGCTGTATGTTGCTGGTATGGTCATGATGTGTAACTTACAGCCTCACTTGTCCAGTTACACCTGCAGAATTGTCCAAAGTTCAGCTGCTGAAAAATAGTCTCTTTACCCGAAATAAAGCATGTTAAGGGATATTGCTCTTCCCATCGATCTAACAGCTGAAGACAACTTTGTGCCTCCACTTACGCCACTATTGCAAAGCTCGCTCCTCTCTCAGTACTTCACAATATCTGTATATTAAGTCCCTTTTCCACTCACACATCCCAAATAGTCCATGGCTTCCAAGCCTTGTTCATCCCCCACCGAACTGTTCTCCCTCCCCTTCACTCTCCACTGATGACTTTGCATGGTACTCCTCCACTAAACCCAGGGGTCAAGTCCTAAAAATTTAAGTGGGGGACTCATCAACAAACGAATGGGATGTGACGTCGCCAGAAATATCATATCAAGGTGAAATATGCACATTTCTTTAAATTGGCTTTGCATAACCACCCAAATTGCACAGGACGAATGGCATTTGCCTTTCATAAAAGCAACACACACACAAAACCAAGGGAGGATATTTTCTTCTAATGGTGTTTTTGGAAACATAAAAAGGTGTGTATGTTTTCAACTCCAAGAACCAATACAAATGTTTTCCCTGGAACTTACAGTACTGAAATGGGACATTTCGCCTTTATTTGTTTGTTATTCTTCATCAGGTTTTATAGTGCAGTGCAGAAGTGTCCGGCCTACATTCCTGACTGTGGTTTGATCCCCAAGGTTGGCTTAAATTTAAAGAGGAGATTCAATTTTTCTGATTTTAGCTAGGGGGGACTGAGTCCACCCTCTGAATAAAGTGGGTGGACTCCGTCCCCGCGCGTGTACCCTCGACTTGAGCCCTGACTAAACCTATTAAATGAAGAGACACCATGTACACCCCTGTATGCTTCCCTGTCATTCGCACAACCGCCACCTACCCCCAACGTTCTTATCTCACGTCTCACCCACCCCTAATCTGGAGCTGGCACCAATCCTCCTATCAGTTAACCCCTCCTGTACTCCATTTCAGCCCGTTTCACCACAAATGGCCAAAGAGCTAGCAATTGCCACCTACTCCACCTCTCCTTCGGCTTAAATCTCTGTTTACTAGTATCTTCCCACCTTGATACAAGGTGGCCACAGTCATACCCATCTTGAAAGAACGCATGGCTGATTCCAACAATCTCTCCTCCTACAGCTGTGTCTCTCTTCTGCCTTACCATTCCGATCTCGAGTCTTTAACTGCTTAATCAACTACCTTGAGACAAACTGTATAAGCGAGCCCACCAATCTAAATCTGAACTAGAAGTTGATGCTCAACTCCTCTATGACACATGTCATTTTTCTCCTAGCCTCCATCTCCCACCCCACACTCCCATCAACAATCTCCTTTTCTCTTGACCTCCTCATTCCATCTTTCACAGATCAGAAACTTGGGGTTCTCTTTGACAGTGAAATTGCATCACCACGACTGTGCCACATCCAGGAACAATTTTCTCAATATCAACAATGTCCACCAGCAACTCACACACCACTGTACCAAAATATGAATCTCCATCCTGGTCCTCAGTAAACGTAGATACTACTCCATCCTAGTTTTGCGCCTTCACCTCTATTCTTGTGTTCCCCTAAACAAAATACTCAACTTTGCTGCCGGAACTCTTTGCAACCTACCTAAATCTTCTCCCACCTTGGTGCCCTTTTATCTCGCCAGGTGGATCTCCATGCAAAATTGTTCCCTCTTCAAGTTTGTACTTATTTCCTTTACATCTATCCATAGCCCCCACTGCGTGGATGAATCTAACTGCCTGTACTCTCCTACTCAAGATCTCCACCCTCAAACCTCCAAATATGTCTGTGTCCCATACACACGCTGGAATGAGCTACCGCCTGCCATCTGAGTGGTTCAGTCAGTAGAAGTATTCAAGGCCAGGCTCGAGCCCCATCTGTTAGGCAGTGCATGGGGCATTCACTAACCCCCAAACCCATTCCCCTCTCAAATCTTCCCCAGCCATAAACACATGCCTACTCATTTGAACAGGTCTATAATTAGCCTCCAACATATAAATATGCATCTACCAAACCCATTCCTGTTCCCCAACTCTTTCCCTGCCCCCAACTCCTCCTTACTACTTCAAATATGTAACTGTGTATTGTGTGATCTGTTGCTCAAGTTCAAATGTATTGTGTCACTTTTTGCCACAAGTTGTGAATGTTCTATTCCTCCTCATCCTACCCCAGTGAACACTCTGCAAGCCACCATCCACATATCCACTTCCACTATGTAGAGCCACACAGAAAAAGGACTTCTGACATGTTCTGGATGTGTTCTTTATATGACCCAGGCCAACACAATTAACCAACTAGATGCAAATGCATTGTACGTTATTGTAAATGCAAGTATATGCCTGTTATAAAATAATGTTTTCATCATTTAATTGTCAGCCAGTGTTGTTTATTGTCCATTGCTACCGGCACGCGCGTCCTCCTTTGTACTACTCACCCCATTGGCTGCCGTAAAGCACCTGGCTGAGCAACTGCTCCAATCTCTGCTCTGGGTAATGGCATGTGTTTCTGTTTGGAAATCGACGGCTGGCTAAAACTATCAATAAAGAAAACAAACGTTGGTCATACCTCCCCTCCCCCCACTGTAACTTCGTAGTTGGTTGAACCAGGTGACACCCCTAGTACTACCCAAGTCTTCAAACCCCTGACACGAGGTAGCAGCTAGAATGTCTTCATGGCAGGTGACATCACAACACGAGCATTTGTGCACACGTTATCCCACCCCATTGAGGAAAGAATGTGAATGCGGGATGCACCCACCATCCACACCCATGGTCCCCCGTGGCTAGAGGCCTGCACCCAGTGGCATGCTTCTGCTGCTAGCTCCTGTCACTTCAAGCGTGACCCCTAGTCATACAGCCAACCAAGGTGGCAGATTAGACAGTGCTAGCCTGTGGCACTGCAAAGTCGATTTATTGGCTATAGATGGGCTTGGAGTGGGGCAAGAGGTGTGTGTTCTTCCACTCCCGCGCGCAGGGAGTGATGTGGCAGCATTGGAAAGGCACGGCCAGCAATATTGAAATATTAACAGCAGTTGTGCCGGCCCCAATACCCCCCTCACTCCCCCGCTCTAAACATGAGGCAGGAAAGTGGTTGTACAAAAGAGATTATGTAGCAGAACACAACTCGCGCCTAGGAAGTCGTTAGACCTAGGAAGATGATGTCAGTGGTTGTCTGGCAGTTAATTACAGACACCCTGGCATATGATGCGCCCACTCACCCCTGACATATCATAGAGGACCCGCATGTAATATAGGTGAATGGCATAGATGTTGCAGGAAACACAAAGGCACTTTAAGAATCATTTCGTTATATATGATAGCACCACTCTGCACATGACATGTGATGGCGACACTCCTTACATTTATCTGATGCCAGATACTGTTGTACTGTGGTTGTATACTAAGAGAGCCCTTTTTTTCTGTGACCTTTTTCATTTAGCTAATTAAAGCAGGATTTATATAATTCTTAATTGTAGCCCTTTTTGTGTGGTCATTTTACAGAGTCAACTGTTGTGTGATATCACTTCCTTTGACGTTACACAGATCAAGGTTTATGTGTTGCCCCTCATCTTGATGTCCCAGGCTTTCATTTGATTAGAGTCTTAGCTCAGACACGATTGCTTCCTCTGGAGAGGGATAGAGGGAGAGAGAGGAGAGAGAGAGAGAGAATGCATTTGCGTGCAGAGAGAGAGAGAGAGAGAGAGAGAGAGCGAGAGAGAGAGAGAATGCATTTGCGTGCAGAGAGCGAGAGAGAGAGCGAGAGAGAATGCATTTGCGTGCAGAGAGAGAGAGAGAGAGAGAGAGGGCGAGAGAGAGAGAGAGAGAGAGAGAGAGAGAGAGAGAGAGAGAGAGAATGTTTGTGCAAAAGACCTGAGTGCCTGTTAACATGTGTGAGTATATAACACTCTGTAAGACTAAGGGCCTGATTCATGGAATTATTTGCACGAAAAATACGGAATTTGCACGCCAAACTGCATGCGCAATCCCATTTGTTGATTTATGGAATCTAATGCGCTGGATTTTCCTTGGACTTGCGTGTTGTTTGCACCGGCCCAGCATGCCCCTGCAACTGGCCGAGGGCCTTGCGTGAGACACAACGCAGAGCATGGGCGTGGATTGTGTAGCGTGCTGGGACGGGGGGAAACACAGAAAATGGGGAAGAACATGTGGAAAAGTGGGCGTTACGAGTGACGGCCTGCAGGCAGTCCATCGCACGTCCTCTATTGTGCTGAACAATACGTATTCAGGGATCAGTGACGTTCTCAGTGCATGGGCATTGCAGGATTTCTGCACACTTTTGCATGAATCGGGCCCTAAGTGTGCCTAGGTAGATTACTCTGAAGCCTGTATTAATCCCATTTATAGTATTTGTTTAGTAGCAAATCAGAGTCAGGCTCCATTGTATGGAGTTGAACGTTGTGTTGTAAGGTTCCCATCTCCTCATTGCACTGGTGGAAATCCATCTCATGTTGTTCAAATATGATGACCATTGCGTTTTTTACAAGTAAAGAATCGGGCCTGATTATGAGTTTGGCCGTAATTCCTTGGTAATTCCTCCAAATGACTGCCAAAATCATATCCCACTACCGCCATTTGGTCCTTTGGGATTACAGTGGGATTAAACGTGGAACTACGGTGGTGTAATTCCCCATTGTTGGAGTCCATAGGACGCCATGTGGATTTCTGGTGTTTTTACTGCCGGCAGTATTACTGTGTGGTAAATCTGCTGATTTATGGTGATAAAGTGGTGTATTTCCCTCCAGCAACAAGCTGGAGTGGAATCTTACACTTTTCCTTAAGAAATCGGTGGATTTATCATGCTGTAAATCTGCCAAAAACTATTACTTGGCTGTGCAGCAAAAAAGGTAGTATTTCCGTTACTGCCACTTTTTCCCTGCACCGCAAAGCTTGTAATGAGGCCCAACGTGTTCTTTGTATGAGCAAACACTTTCGTGGCGAACTACTAATCGTTCTTTTAAGGCAACTCATATTATTGTTTAAATGCTATTGTGTCAGATAACCGAGGTGCATTGAAAAGCATCTTTTGTGAGTATGCAGGGCCCACCGCCGTAATGGCGTGCACGCCCTGTTACCCACAACACCCCCCTCTGTCCTTATCGAAAAGGGCAGAGAAGAACAATTTGGCATTCTCAAATGTCTTCATTTTCAAAACGTTACTTTTCCCCTTAAACGCCCACTCTCTTTATGAACGTCAGCTCCAAGTGTCCCTGGTGATTAGTGCCATCAAGCTACATCAAAGAAACGCACACAATATTAGTGTGCACACAGTCCAAACACTCCTCCATTGATCATGGGAAAGAACATACCCAGTGGCACGGAGTACACTTCTGAAGGGAGTGTCAGGAAACATTGCCTTTAGAAACATGGACACGTGTTTACTGCAGAAAAACAATGGAAAAGGCAAAAACAGTGCTTTATAAAGTTTAACAATGAAAATCCCTTAAAGTGCTGAGATGTTTTTGCAGCAATTGGATGGCATGTCCGCAACCCCCAACAGTCCCCCCTACATCGCTCCAACATGCCTCCGGAACTCTAGCTTGAGCCCCAATCCAATAACCACTTCCACCTCACCAATTGCACAACCTCGAGGTCAAACTCACTGCTTTCTCACTACACCCGAGGTGCCCGATTCATGGAAATGTTTGGGCCGTGCACCGAGAAGGACACTGCGCGAACCTGCACGCAGAATACAAAATGCGAACTCCACGTATTCATGGAATTCACTACGCAAAGTAACCATATTCGCATCTTGTGTGCAGGGTCCCTCTTAACTGCTGCTGGCAACCCGACAACATGTGTATGAAAAATAGTAACTTAGTAATTCCTTGGGAAATCTGTATGTGAACCCACACAAACCGTTCCTCACCCTGCTAAACTTTGTGTGCTCACCCCTAAATTATATCGGAACCCCGGTTGTGAACATGCACCCCTATATCCAAAATCCAACCCCACCTCCGTGTTGCGATTCCTACGTGCAAGTATACTTACGTCTGCCTTTGGGTGGGGTAGAGATTGAGTTTTTTGCGTGGCTATTAGCGGCTGCGTGTGTGGTTCCATGAATACGTGTCGTTCGGCGCAATTGTGGACGTGCAGGCATTGCCTGCGGGCCGTCCCTCGGAACACCCAGTTTTTTGCATGCTCTTCTCCATTTTCTGCATACCTCCCCTTTCCCAGCCCTCTGCGTAAGCCATGCCCAAGCTCTGCGTGGTGTTTCGTGCAAGGTGCTCGACGGCTCGCAGAGACGTGCTGAGCTGGCGCGAACTCCACGCAAGTCCATGAAAAGTCCTGCGCAGTCCAGTTCATGAATCGCCAAAAAGGGATTTGCTCACAGAATGGTTTGCAAATCCCATATTTTACACGCAAATATTTCCATGAATGGGGCCCAAAGACTCTTTGCTAAAGACTGGTTCTTGCCAAACTAGTTTCAGAAAATAACGGACTTCCAAAACTTTGGGTCGTAGTGGGCCCTCAAAATCTCACAATTTCTCGGGAATCCATCACCAAAGGTTTTGATGTTCACAGTGATGACATCCTGCAAGGGAGGGCAGATATCCATGCTCAGCAGGAGTCTGTATAATGCCCAACTGCTCTGCTGAGGAACGTCTGACATATGCACGAAGGCTCAGCTGCAAAAAGGTTTTCAATTCCATTTCTGGCTTGGTGGGGTATTGGCGGGGATGGGTAACTTCCACACCAGAATTGTAAAACAGAACATTTTATTTGGCATGGAATCAGCTGACAAAGGTCGCATTTCCCCCAGAAGCGAAACTGATTAAGATATTGTGGAACCCTTTTGGATGCTTTAGGATGTGGCCAGGGATTGATCACTCCCCTCGAGTAGCCCACAGATATTTACGAGCCACTTGGATGCAGTGGATTAACTTAGTTGAAAAAGTTGGGGGTGGACATGACATCTAAAGGAAATGGGACCCAGCCAAATGAGTGGGACAAAATGGTGTGCCTCGAAAGTTGGGGTGGACAAACACCCTTGACCCACCCTAAAATGACACCCATGCTTGGAGGTGTTTGTTTACGATTAACAATGACACCCTATTTGCATAAAGGACTTCCAAACCCTCTCCGTTCTTACCAAAACCCTAACCTCACCATGCTCTCAATTTTTATGTTTTAAAGACCAACCATTCTCAACAAACAAAGCCCATGATTTCCAAACCTAAAGCCACACACACACATCCTCATTCTAGCTATTATTAACCAAGCTTCGCCAACCCCCCTTCCTCAACTTGTGGAGTCTGGCACTTGCAATGGTGGCTGGGGTCCTCACAGCTGTCATTCCCAGTGGGAGCTCATAAAGGAAAGGGTGTCCTGGGCGCATCATATGGTAGTGAGCTTGGGGGTCTCCATTAATTGCTCTGTTTGGATGACAAAGGAAAATGGTTTTCTCAGGTCCCTCCATTGTGCTAAGCCATTGGTGTGCCAGGAGTTGGTGGTGTCGCCTAGTCAACAAATGGCAACCCTAAGGCCCTTTCTACTTTGGCCTGGAATCCGAGCTTGTCACAGCCCCTATTAAACACATTGAGATGACGTCAGACAATTTGAGGAAGCAGGAAAGTTTCCCCTGGTTCACCCACATTACAATATTTGCTGCGAAGCTGTAAACAAACTCCCTATCAGAAGACTGAAGGTCGATTCAAAGGGATGATATCAGGAAGCGTCCGTCCCATAAAGTGAGGTCCGGGGTGTGACCTGCACTAATCCCATAATTCAGACTTAGTTTGAATTGAAGATCTTGCATTTTTTCGGGAATACCTGGGCCTAATGATTTTATCCGTGATGTGAGGCTATATTCCCAATGTAAGCTGGGAACTCGCCCATTACTGAGGCTAGTTGCGAGATAGTGTGGTCCTAAACGACAGCAATGCCTCTCTCCCTATGAGTGGCTTAGCCAAGAGTCTGTGACTCATTTCTTATTTCTTTATCTGGTTTATCATGCCCAGGGCGTCAACTTGCCTTCACCACTACTTTAAGTGGCTGCTGCCAGACATCTCCAGAAGGCCAGGATAAGGGCCTTTAGTTCTGTATATCCTAGTGTCCTTTTTCAGTGGCAAATTTTATTTTGAGGGCTTAGTGCTAAAGATGTGTACTTGTTAAGGGGTAGGTAAGTCAGCACCCTAATAGCTCTTATGCTCACCCCACTCCCCTTTGTTTTTCCTTTTCTTTTCACTGCACTTGCATGCTCCGAATATCACAAGACTATGTAGGACCGCTCTTTCTTTCCATTTATTAATTATTTCCATTGTTCATTTTTCTCCCTTGTGCCTTCTGGTGCTTTGAAAAATTGTCTTGGTGTATAAGCGCCTTATAAATGACCAATGAATAAATAAATAAATAACTGTTACATTCCAGCAAGAATGTGAGTCGTTGTGCATTTAAGAATGTATTAATTCTAACACTGAACATCTGCCTGTCCAACAGTCTCTTCGGCATTTAACAGTAATTTTATAAGAGAAATTAGGCTATGCTTGTTTCTTAGGGACAACCTATGGACTGATCATTAAAAAGGGTTTCTAGTTATTATAGCCTTTAGCAAAACGTATTTATTTATTATTGGAATTTTATGCCTAAACTCTGAAAATATCAGAACTGACTTGGTTTTTAAAAAACAACTCATTACCATCAAATTGATATCTCCACCACACCCAACTTTTCAGATCACGTTCACTCCATCCTTTCCCAACATCCTCTTTCTCTCCAAACCCATTCCCCTACGGGCCTGCCCTCTCATCGGATAAATGGCACATTCAAAATACAATGGCAGCTGGTGTTTCTTTTTTCTTCATTTTAGGGGCTTAAATATTTCCCAGAAATTCGCCAGAGCGACCGAGAGAGCCCAAACCAACTACATATAGTTCAGAGGTTTGGGGTGGTTTTCCCAGAGAAAATATTTTGAATAATGAATTGAAATGGCACATTGTACATCACACCTTCTGGAAAAAATTGTGTAAAAAAACAGTTTGCAATTGTTTTTTGTAGAGCAACTCTAATTCAACAATGCAACGGATGCAAGTCACCAAGGAGCATTTTCCAAAGCATTTTCACGATGCCTTTACCCACAATATATGCCAGTATAAAAACGTTTTCGCCCTGGCAGTGCCATACATTTCCATGCTGGCTGCACCGATGTATACCGGAATTTCCATATAAAAACGTACTCATGTTTCCTTTGGGCAAAATGCCAGTAATGATACTTTAAGAAAACATGCCCACGCTAGCTCTGCCAGTATATGGCAGTATCCCCACATACGAACAGATGGTACTAAGTGATGTTGTTTTAAAAAAAATGATTATTGTCAAAGACAGATTTAGAAACACTGCTATTTGCTCACACAAAGCAGACTTACTACATCAGACGGTCATGCCCCTGCCGCACGCGAGTGCACGCAGGCACTGACAGGCTGACCAGGACCAGGAAGCAGCGTCAGGGGAGTACGGGTAAGGGAATGTGTGCCTTCTTGTCTGTGAGTGTGTGTTGTGTGTCTGTGTGTGTTTTGTTTTGGGGGAGTCTTGGGTCCGGAGGGAGGGGCGGGGTTGAGGAAGGATGGTTCTGACAGTGAAACCCCCTCGATTTCAGACAAATCCGGCAAGCGAGGTTGGGGTGGGGGTTAGGTGTGTGGAAGCTTTTTGCTTTTTGTAGGCTGCCTAAAATCAACTGTAAAAACAGTCTTTTGTTGAGGCGACCTACAAAAAGCGGAAATTCAACATACAACCGAATATACTCCTGTTGGCTTTGCATTTAAAAATGCCATTCAACCATAAGAAAACATGTCCAAACTGGCTGCACAATGTAGGCCAGTCTAGACATGTAATAACACATCATGTTTGCTTTATCCTTGATGCCCAGTACAAAAATACCATGCCACAGCATGAAATAGCTTATAACACATATCATGCTTATTTTATCATAGATGCGAAGAATAGAATACTGTACCATAGTACGAAATATGTAGTCTGGCTGCACCAAAATGCTAGTCTAGCCATGTAATAACACTTACCATGCTTGCTTTATCACAGATTCCCCCTACACAATCCCATGCCAGAGTAAGAAATTGCTAGATTGGTTTCTCCAAGATGCCAGTTTAGCCACATAATAGAACATCATCCTTTCTTTTTTCAACTATTTTTTTTTACTTGACCTCCAGGATAGATGCCCAGTAAAAAATGCCAATGTTGCCACGCACACACCCCTATGCCCCACCCGCCAAAATCATTTCCCAGGCACAGACACACATGCACACACATTTACACAAAGTTCACTTACCCATCCACACACAGCATTCATTCACTCATTCAGACGCACACCCTTACATCACACACTCACTCATTCACATACATTTTATGATTCCTAAAAAAATGATTACTTGCTTGCAGTTCCAGTCTGAATTCAACTCTGCTGCGGCCTCCAGAAAGCCCTCCGGCTTCTGCGCAGGAACCAGAAAACAGAGCGCTCCCTGGTTTCTTCACATGCACGTAGAAGCCAGAGCGCATCTGACGCAACATCCCGATCTGTTTGTATGTGCGAGTATGTGCAGGCAACCCTAATTACACATTCAAACATGCAGTGCCCTAGCTTGCATCCCCAATGGGTCATGCACGACTAGGAAAGATAAACGCCCCAGCCTGTCATAGCCCATTGTAGATGCACTCTAGGGTACATACAGTGAAAGATAAACTGTGTTTCCTTTTCACAGTTCAAGCAAGCCCAGGAGTGCTCCCTCAGCTGCAACAACTAGCTGAAGGAGTGGTCAGTGTTTCTACTGGTCTGGCACAGCCCCTGCATGATGGGCGAGGGTACAGGCTGGTCGACCCCAATTGCACCTTATGGACAAGTCACCCTGTTAAAATAGTGCCCACGCTGCACAGCTTTGGAAGAAAACAATAAGTACTTTTTCTTGAATGACCTTTTTATTCAAAGGGTAGGAAAATATGTATTTTCTGTTTGCTAATCCAAAATAGGATCTTAATTTCATAAGATGCCATGACATTTCTTAAACTAGATCTTACACCGAGTGCAGTTATGCTGGTTTTCATTTTTATGGAAAGTGGTTGGTACATCAGATTGCAATATCTTAACCCCGAAACATGAAGAATCTGACCATTTCAATTGTTTTATTCATGGTCGGTAATGAAATGTTATTTCTATGAGATATTTTTAGCTATTTGATAATTGTTTGTGTCTGGTGGGAAATTATGTGAATGTATGTGTTTATCTTTTTTATCTTATATCTGTGTTAGAAATTTAATATTTCTGAATAAACATGATGATGATGACATTCACAAACCAAATTCTTAATAAAATGTTTTCTTTGTCACTAAAATCGCGCTATACTCACCAAATCCACCCAATCTTTGCCCCAGTCTCAAAGCTCCCTCCTTTTCACTGCCATACCCACTCAATTCTCTCCAAGTCTCATTGTCTCTTGATTCACGTCGTCTTTCTCAAAGTCACACCATTCTCTCCAAATCCACCTTATTCTTTCCAAGCCATCCTCATTCTTAAACCCACCACACCTTTACCAGACCCACCTCATTGTTTGCCTTCACCATAACATACCCGCCTTCAGTAAAAGCACCATATCCATGCACCTCCAAACCCATTCTTTTTTCACCAAACCCATGAAGTCCATACTCAACATAACTGATCCACATGCAATGAAGTCAGCCCATCATTCCTCAATAAGCCCCAATATTCTCACTCAACTCACTCTTTCCTCAGTAATGCTGCGAAAACGTCTGTTATATTGGCCAAACTTCCCAAAGGTGACCAATGCATATTTGCGGGTCACTTTTGAGGGGCAAACTAGTCACTGCCCTACCCCCAAAGCAACCCTTTGACTCCTCCAGCCACCACCGCCCACCCCAGGCCCCAGGGCTTCCAATCCTCACACCCAGCACTCCAAGTAATGGAAAAAAGTATAAACCCAACACATGGGGAAGGACGCTGGAAATAGAAAAAAGTGTAACTTGCCCAACTGCCCTGTTTGGGCCTGCCAGATCTCGGTTGGGCAGAGGGACATCTTATAGGGCCTTATAGAGGGATTTCAACAGGATGCTCTATCTGGCAGAGTCATCAATGTGGAGCCTGGGTGAACCTCATACCTCTCCTGATAAATACCCTGTAAAGATAAAAGCAATGAATGGACATCAAACTACTCAGAATTCAGGTGTTTCTGGCAATTCCTAAACTAGTTTGTCCAGGCTTTATCCTCCATAAACCCGCTCCTTTGCTACCAAACCCACTTGGTCCTCACTAAATGCAACTCATTCTAGTCCTAATAAACATCCCAATCTTGCCAATACAAACCCACCTTCACCCCTCGCCAAACACTTATTTATTTATTTTTACATTTATAGAAGCACACTAAACCCGTGGGAATCAAGGTGCTGGTAACAGAGCACAGACAATAGGTGAGGAAGGGAGCAGTGGTTGGAGGAGCATCAATTGAACATCCATGTTTTTAATTGTCTTCAGAACGGCCAGTATGAAGGTTCAGAGCGCAGGTTGAGAGGCAGAGGGTTCCAGAGGCAAGTGACTGTGACTGGAAAGATAAAGCCCCCTTTTCTAGTGCGCTTGAAGCTCTGTGTGGCCAGACGCTGGCAGTGACTGTAGATCACATGCACTGGCCACCAAGAGGACGCCTTGTTTGATCTCTGCGAAAGGTAGGAAGGAGCAGCGTTCGGAAGGCATCTGTGAGAAATTGATAGAATTCTGAAGTTGATGCGCTCTCGCTGTGTGCTTTTCGTCAGGAGGCTGTGGCGTGGTCGTGCTTAGAGAAGTGCAAGGTGGCGTCGATTGCGTTATTTTGAATTACTTGTAATATGTTGAGGATGCGTTCAGAGGTGCCAGCACAAAGGGAATTGCAGTTATCGATCCAAGAGCCAATGACTGCTCTGGCTATGATGAGGCAGATGTGAGAGGAGAGGAAAGGTTTGCTTGCATGTATAAGCTTGGTGAAGTGTGCTGCAGAGGAGGCAATGACGTTGATCTGTCGATACATACTGATGGTGGAGTCGAAGCAGACACCCAGTGTCTTGACCATGATAGAGACTGGGATGGTAAAGGCATCAATCGTGAAGGTGCAAAATGCCAGGTCTAGTTTGGCTCGATGCAAGAGAGACCCCAGAATAAGGATCTCAGTATTATTTTCATTAAGACAGAGTTGGTGGGAGAGCATGGGCGTAGTTTGCAGAGAGGGGCAGCAGTATTAGGGTGTCATCTGCAAAACTGGTGTAGGAGATGCCGAGGGAATCAAGGTAATCGAGCAGGGGTTTGGAATATATATGTATATATTGTAGAGTGTTGTGATATACATTTCATATAAGAATGGATCACCATGTGTATTATTAATATCAGTGCGTATAGGCCCATATGACCAAATCACTGTGAAGGCAAGCAGACATCCAAGGACAAATGATAATGATGTGTTATTATAAAGCACTAACGCTTAAGCGCTTTATATAGAACAAATATGCATACAATATCACCCAACCTGTGTTGGTACTCATTTATCAACCTCAGAAGGATGAAAGGCTGAGTTGTGGTGTTTCAGAACAGGCTAGATCAAGGACCAACCCCCTAAAGTGTGCATGAAATAGCCTTTTAATGAGTCTAGCAATTATTGTATAGAATTCCAGAAAGACACATTATTTGTTATTCCTAGACTTTCTTATTCAGGGTCAGTGCTCAAAGTGTTACACTAGTGCAACCCCCTATTTTTTTTAAGGGGCCTAAAAAAGAAAGCCATCCACCCTAGAAACAAAGAGCCACATGGCACTGGCAGCAGCCAGCCCAGGAGCTTACATTTAAAAAAAGAAACAAAACATCTTTTGTTTCTTTTTTTAGAGGTAGCCAGGCAGACCAAAGGGGTAGAAAGGGAGACCTCAGGGTCACAGTTGTAACCCCTGGCGACCCCTCACTGACATCCCTGAACCCATGTGGTTGTTTCGGGGAGAAGTTAGTGGCCAAGGTGAGGTGATGATGAGGGGTTGGTGGTTCACAAGATCCAAGATGCCCGATAGATCAACAAGAAGTAAGAGGGCAAGGTTGCCAAAATCTTGCATGCCGTCCAATTGGTTCTTTCGGTTCAGCAGAGGTCCAGTAGAGAAGATTCTGTGCTGTATCCTTGGCATTTTGTATTGCGTGTTATGCCAATGATAATCTTTACAATTCATTTTCTGGCTGTGTAGCTTCCACACGTAGGTGTAAAAAAAAGCCAACGTGCCGTGTGGTACAGAGCAGTGGTGCACAGTATTTCATAGGATGGCGTCCTTTTGTATTTATTACCATTTTTCAGCTTAACTGAATTATTTGTGTATTACTCTATGGTTTTTTGGTTCTGTTTTTGTTTGAGTGTTGCATGATTGTGGATAGATAGCCGCTTGATTTGGTCACTTTGGTACGGAGTGCTAGTAACAAGAGGGTTCTTTACCCCCATGCTTTATTCACATTTTCGTATTAATGTATTGTTGCATAGTGTGTTGTTAGAGAATTGTTTTGTATAATCTATTAAATGCTTTGTATAACTCTTCCCATTGTCTTCATAATTGTTTCTCAATTTTGTTTAAATGTATTATATTGACATGTTTGTCAATTTGGTATGGGTTTTCTTTGTTGTCTCAGTACCCTGAGCAGAAGCCTGATTTTTGAGGGCTGAGGATATTATGGTTTTCAAGGTAGTACTGGGTCATGGATGTAGTCTGCTGGTCCAGGATTTTTAATATAAATTGTACAGTGGTAATTGGACGATAAATGGTAGGGATGGACGTGTCGAGGGAGGCTTTGTTGAGGATTGAGAAATACAGACATCTTTCAGGCTGCTCGGAAGTGAGCAGGAGACTAAGGAGGAGTTGATCATGGCGGTGATGATGGGTGTGAGGGATTTGGTGCAGTCCTTGATGATAGGGTCAAGACATGTGTCTCCTTGGCAGTGAGAGGGTTTGAAGGTTTTGATGATCTTGGCTGTTTTGTCTTTGGTTACCTGATGGAAGCTGAATGGTTATGAGGTTGCGGGTTGGGTCTGGGGTAGGGCTTAGGAGAGAGGTTAAGGCACTGCGGTCTGGAACGAATAAACTCTTGCTTCTTTATACATGCTTTCATGGAGGTTATTGATTTTATTCATAAGGGAGTTCTGAACTTGTTTGCAACAGACATCATCTTTGATGAAGTTGACAGGAGGGGTGATTGGAGTTTCCAGTTCGTGCAGAATGGTGAAGAGTTTGCACAAAAGGGATTTGGCCTTTGAGACTCTCTGTGTAGGAGGTGGGTATGGCCCTATGAATGACTTGTTTGTATTCCATAGATATGACTTTGAAGCAGGCTTTGTTCAAATCAGTAGGGGTTTTGTACCATTCAGATTCAGTGGAGCGTTTCTTAGAAGGGAAGGTTTGCAGGTTGGGGATAAACCAGGAGTTTTTGTGTGTGGTAGGTCTGGCTTTACGGGCTTGAGAGGGGCGAGTGTGTCGACTGCGGAGGTAATGGTGGTATTGTAGAAATCAACCAGTGAGGTAGGATTGGAGGAGGGAATAGGATGGGGGATTGCAGGGTCCACTACTAACAAGTGGATGAGGCAGTTTTGGTCAGGTTACGGGAGCAGCATGTGAGCGCTGTGGGCAGTGACAATGGTAGCGGTGGTAGGCTGAGTGGGTATGGGAATGAAAAAGGAGATGTGGTCAGTCCAGGGATAAGGAACATTAGATGTGGCTGAGATATTGCAGCTGAGGTCAGCAAGCCAGTCGATAGTCCCACCCCAAGAATGAGATGGCGCAGTGATGTGTTGTGTGCAGCCTATGGTGTAAAGGACATTGGAGAGGGAGGCGGCGTTTTTGTCAATAGGATCGTCAAAGCTCCATTTGAGATCCTCAATGAGGAGCGATTTGAAGGCTGGTTTGAGGTTGGTGCTGAGGATCTGTGGGAGTTCTTCCTTGAATGTAGTGGGTGGCCCTGGAGTGTGGTAGATGATGTGAAGGGAGATAGTGATGGTGGGCGAAGTGGAGAGTTTGGCGCAGAGTAGTTTGCAAGTGGGGGTGAGCTTATGGGGATGGGTCTGATTGTGAGTGCTTTTCTGTGGATATGAGTGACACTGTCACCCCTATTCAGGGTGCAGTCACATCAGAGGATAGAGTATGTAGAGTTAATGGCCATTGAGAGAGCAGGACCAGCTGGTGATGCGAAGCCAAGATTATGTAATAGCAAGGAGGTCATGGGTATTGCATGTGATAAGGTCTCTGAGGTTTGTTGCGTGGGCATTGATGGACCTGGCATTCATGAGTGCCCAAGTAAGGGGGTGAGCTGTGTCGAGGAGACAACAGGTCAGGATGGAAGGTCAGAGGAGGAGAGTAGTCATGGATATGAGAGGGGCTTTGGGTGCGAGATCAGAGGCTCTGGTATGAGTTTTGTGGTGTGAGGTGGGAGGGGAAGTGTGCTAGGAGACCAGGGCGGGAAGGAACAGGATGAGAGTCTGTGAAGTCTGAGTGAGCATTTACAAGGGTTGGTGGTCTTGTGAGTGTGATTGGGTGAGGGCAGTGTGCTGGCGAACCAAGATAGGGGGAGGGCGGGCAGAGTGATAATGTAATTGTAAATGCTCAGGGGAGGAAGAAAGGCCATATGGTCAACTGTGGCAGGGCAGAGTCTAATAGGGTGGCTTCACAGAATCATCCATCTCCAGGGTTCATTCTGAATATTGATCTTAGCACTATGTGTGAAAGTTAGCCAATAAATACACCCTTCTTAACGAGAGTAGATGGAGTATGTGTATTACAGAAGAAGTGGTCGGTTCAAACTCTGTAACAGGAAATATTCCAAATGCTCATCATGTTATGTACCTGGTGCATTTCATCCGCCCCGTTATTGGCAAATTCAAAGACAAGTTTATTTTGTTGAAGTTTTTTCGCCATGATTGGCCAAGATGGACAGGAGGAATGAGGTAGATGGTTTCTGTGATGAAAGATAGCATGCACTGAACAGTGGCAAGCCTGCCCAAAGTGCACCTAATGTAGGTCTACAAAGTTCTTTAAAATACACATCAGTGCTGCTGGGGTCATTTACTTCCTGGTGGTCTGCTGGGCCACTCGTCCTTTGGCATGATTATTGTGAAAATGTCCACCACTTGGATCATTGCCTCATGCTCAATGCTACAACCCATGTTTCTGCCAGTGCAACGTCAGAGTCTGCCAGCTTTTGCCCCAGGGCCATGTCCAGGTACATGTATAAATATCAATCGGAACACTTTTGCCGATACCCTAAGAGGGTATGTTTGACTGGTGTATTCCTGCAGAAAGAGGGCTCCAAAAAGAACAAAGCCTCCAACTTTGCTTACTAAGCCGTTCCACGCCTTAAGACCAAGAAATCCAGAGATGCTGCGTTTGTATCTGCAGCGCTTCAGTCCTGGAATTCTCTTAATCCTCTGCTAAGAGTCACAACATCGACGGAAGTTTTTAAGAAAGGGCTAAAAACGGCTCTGTTTTCCTGAACTCTATGCTTGTTTCGATCTGGACGTGTCTTGTACCACTTTGTGTTGTACCACTTGCTTTTTGTGCTCTGATGTAATGTGTCTTTTTTTTCTATGTTTCAGTGCCCTTAAACCCTAGGGTACCTGGTGCGCTTTACAAATTAAATTACATAACACAACATAACAAACCTATCCTTAACCTACTCTACTTACACCAACCCCATGACCGTTTCTTCAAGCCCAGGCCCTTTCTCAAACTCAACAAATGAGATCACGCAGATGACTCCCAGATGATACCACTTCTAGTGGAGCATGCCCCTCCCCACAGTGCCCACAGGTTTTAGCAGTTAAGGAATTTCGATCGCTTTGATTTGCCTTTCACTCATCGTCTCAGTGTGGCACACTAGTACCGCCAGACTGAGTACCTAACTCAATCAGTTGAGATTGCTATAGAATGTGGGGCCTCTGGATTAGGGAAAGGGATACATTGATTGCTGTACTCCGCTTGACTGCAGGGGAGTGGATTGCTTGCCCTTCCTACTCCCTGTCTGTGTCTCAGCGCAGCAGTATGATCAACCCGAGAAGACAGCGACTTATGACCCAACAGCATGCAGTAACTTACTGTGGGATTGAGAACATCAGCTTCCTGTATTCAACCCGTTTTACTTGTAGTCAGGGCGTTAAGGAGGCCAGTGCTCAGCATTGGCAGTCTTCAAATATCACCTTTGAGCCAGGGCTCTCCAAACTGTCTTCTCCCACCAGATTCTCTCTGCAGTAATGTAAATAAAATGAGTGGAAATGTTGCTCTTTGACAGTAGCTGTCACTATCAACCATGTTTGAGAATCACATCAGCTAAAGACATTTGGAAGCAATTCATTTGTTTTTCTTCCACTGGAGGTGAACTTCCAGTAATGGCTTCCATTTGGCAGTATGGCTGGCATGTGTGTCTTCACTTAAATGGCTTATTTATTTTATTTTTATTTTTATTTTATTTTTTTATTTGATTTGGCTGAAATAAATTAGCCTTTCAAAATGTATAATAATAATTACATACATCAAGTTTTCCAATGGATAAAAAACAATTTAAACGCACAACATAACAGATTAACCACAATAATGAACAAACACAGTAACTTCAAATAAACATACACTGTGATGGGAGAGCAACCAAGTAAAATGTGTAACATCAAGCAATACACATTCATAAGGTATAAAATATAAAAGTATAAAATAAGAATGAATGAACTGATATTGGAATTGAGGAAAATCAGTTTGACATTGTGAGTAACCAATTACAGTGCAATGGAAATTAAGCTGGTTAGTTCAGGTGAATTCAGTGCATATAAGATGGCCACATTTATAAATTATTTCACTTCATCTATCCTCCAATTGTAAGCTTCTCAGGAAATTGTTGAATAGGCATATGTGATGATGAAAGAATCAACGGCCAACTTTGATCACTAGGTAGCCCTCCCAAATACTTACAATGCCGGGCAAAATGGATCTGTCTTGGGCCTCACGATGTAATGCATTCTGTAATCAAGTGGGCCAGGGTTTCCTGTGTATCCACCAGCATGCAATACCGACAGAAATTAAGATGGGGCAATAGTAACTTACGCCTAGCTATAATATCCTTTGTGGGCCATAAATTAAAGAGCAAGCGTAGTATTCCCAAGCAATAAAAAGCTGCTGGTGCTTTCACCAAATATTGTGGCAGTATACGCATTTTTTTAGGGGGGAAGCTACTGATATCCCCATCTTGATATTACAGCCATAACTCGCATGTATTTATCCAATCTAACTCATAGAGTTTGGATTTAGTTTTCTCAGGGTTGTGATATACCTTACGCGACCATAGCATCACATATGCATGGTTGGCTGAGAATACATAAGTAGACAACATTTTCAGAATGACATTGTTATCAGTGGAAAGGAGACACTTTCTAAATAGAGCACATATGATAGAGCGCTCGGAGGGAATCCAGCCCCAACTCGTATCTGATCCAGGCATGTGAGATATATTGTGGTAGACATAATAAATGTTTCCAAAATTTGGATTCCCATTTGTCAAATTGAAAGCAGGTGTTAATTGCTAAGGTTTCAAGTCCATACAAAAGGCATGGCACGATCTTCATGGTCCAAAAAAATTGTATTGGTTTAACGGAAAATTTGCCATATTTATGCATCAAGATTTTTGCCTGGGAAATTGCTGTGGCTAGTTTTGCTTCCACACGCTCCATCTGACCGAATGCAGCCCCATGTACTTCAAAAGAGATGCTCAGATAGATATACTGTGGCACTACAGTCAAGGTAATCTTGTTTATAGGCCATGTGTATGAAGCATGCCCTGATCTTTTTGGGGAATATGTCACAATCTGGGTTTTCCCAGTATTTATGCTAAGTTAATTGTGCTGTATTTAGGACTGAAAGGTCGTTAAAAGATTTTATAGGCCCATCTGTGTTTTTTATAAGAGGACTAAATCATCTGCATACATTAAAGTTTGGATGGCCTGTTGATTGAGTTTAGGCGAATCTGATATCACTTTTTCAAAGGCATACCTGGCATCATGAATGAAGTAATTAAAGACTGCAGAAGCTAGTAAACCATGAGCTGTCGGAATCTGCTCTGACAGTATACCATCTAATGTCAGTCTAATACAGACAGAGGTATTAGAGTGCAATGCCTGAATAACACCAAACAATGTAGGTGGGCACTGATCTCTACACAGCTTAGAAAACAAAATGGAGCGTGAGACTACAAATGAAGAATGAAGATTTACAAAAGAAAACAAAATGGAGCGTGAGACTACAAATACAGAATGAAGGTCTACAAAAGAGAGAAAAAGGGCTTGTTTAGATGACTGGCTTTGAGCTTTAATAGCATGCAAACAAAGCAAATTGATATTTGTGCCCATGCCCGCAACAAAACCTGTTTGTTGGGGATCTCGAAAGCGATGTTCTAGCGTCCATGCATTAAAGTCCCTTACAAGCAATTTAGTAAATATTTTCCCTGGGGCGTCCAATAACGCGATAGGCTGATAGTTGTATGATAGACTATGGTCTCCCTTCTTGAAGATAGGAATTATTATGGATGTCTTTCAAGAAAGAGGTACCATTCGCGATCTTAAGTTTTCTCAGAATATTGTGTTAAGGATTTGGGACCATGCAGCTGGATTTTCTTTAAGCACAGCATTATTAAGGCCATCGGGGCCCGCCGCTCTAGATTAACTCACCTTATTAATCAGCTCTTCAATGACTTCAGGAGTGAAGTCGATGCTCCAGGGAGCCCCTGCAGGTGGTCCTGATGACAATTTAGAGTATTGCAAATTGGCATATAGGTCAGTGTAGTGTTGGACCCAATGTTGCATTTTGACACAATTAATTTGTGCATCTGCTTGTGTGTTGCAAAAATTATTGTTTTTAAAGTTGCCACATGTCAGCAGAGTTCTTGTTCTTCATGGCAGCTAGCATAGCTTCATTGTCATGCTGAAAAATCAAAGACTTCTTGCTCTTAAGCCAATTTTTGTAGCAACACTTTGCTGTTTTCTAATATTTTGCCAGCAGGTCTCCGAGTTGGAATGTAGTAGATATTTCTTTAAATGCCTGTACTCCGCTCGTCTGTGACGGACCTCAGGATCATATGTGTGGCGATGTTGAATACAATTTTTGTATGGGATGGTGATAGTATTGGTAAATCTCTTTAAGAGGTCTGAATATTGTAAATGGTGACAGGAAGAGGTGTATTTGTCAATTGACGTGTGAAAAGCAGCAAGTTTAGCTGGTTTCAGACGCAGCCTACTTCTAGAGGTTTTGGTGACTAAATTCTGCTCACAAATCTGTGGGCATACAATGGAGGTACTCCAAAGAAGATCTAACGATAAAGGCCTATGATCACTCTGATCAGTATCAATCATGATCATATTTTGGATCGACTGTAGCAGGCTTGCCTCTACATAGGTATAATCTATGATGGAGGAACTTTTGCCTCTATGCCAGGTGAATTGAAGCAGAATATCTCCTGTCACAGCACCATTGACCATATGAAAATTCCGATCTTTCATATAAGAAGTCTAAGAGGACACCTCTTTTTATGCATAATTTTTACCCCAGCAGTCTAGATTTAAGTCACCCATAATGATATATGTGTGACATGTGCGTGCAAATATATTTTTTCAAGAATTCTGGTTAAGCCTGTGTAAAAAACCTCATCACCCATGGCTGCTGGATTATGATACAAGTTCACTAATGCTATTGTTTTTGTATGGTGGGTAATGTTCACAAGCTGGATATAGTCACTCTCCGAGGCCCAAGGGGAAATCGCGAGGCCTAGGGCTGTGTTAACTGCTACTAGGAGCCCAGGTGATGGTCTACCCTTACCAGAGAGAGCTGGGAGCAAGGATAAATCGAAGCTATCCCATGATGGGGCTACAGTCAGCCATGTTTCTTGTGAGGCGGTACTTAACCATGTACTTCCCCGTGTGCGCATGCACTGTGCGCGTGCTGACCAGAAATATAGGAGGCTTGCAGTTCATGCAGGCAACTGCTCTCCCGGACAACTTAAATCCAGAATACCTAGTAGAGAGCTACAACAATGTCATGAAGAAAGGACTAGACTTAATTGCCCCACTAAAAATGCAAAAAAAAGCAAACAACAAGCTCACCTGAACACCTGGTTCACCCCCCACCTGAAATAACTAGGAATGCGCAAAAAGAAACTAGAAACCCTATGGCACAATACCCCACAGAAGAGAACAAACTACAACTCAAACTCTTCGCTAATAACTACAAAAAAGATATCGTACTCACAAAAAATAACCTATTTAATGAAAGAATCGAAAAATCCAGTTCCAATACCAGGGAACTATTTGCTATACTAAGGGAACTTGAATCCCCCATACCCACACCAGATAACATAACTAAAGACAAACAGTGGTGTACCAGCATCCAAAACGCCCTAACCAACAAAATCAAAACTCTCCAAACCAAAATCGCACTGAACAAAGACTCCCTAATCACCAAAGAATCATCTCCTAGTAATCACGCCAAAATAACCAACCCACCAAACCCGAACCTCTTCAGGTTTGCTAAAATCTCCATCTTAGAAACAGAAAGAATCATCGCCTCACTAAAACCATCCAACTGCAAAGGTGACAACTGCCCACCTCAGATAATCAAGGATGCTGCCAGGGACTTAGCTCCCTTTATAACCAAACTGATCAACGCATCCTTCTCTTCCAACACCATACCAAGTAATCTCAAAGAATCCTGGGTTCTGCCTCTCCTCAAGAAGCAAACCTTAGACCCTGCTATCCCCACTAATTTCAGGCCCATCACCACAGTGCCATTCCTATTAAAGATAATAGATAGAGTAGCATACCTACAAATCCAGCATTATCTAGAAACTCACAAACTACTCGGAGCCCGGCAATCTGGATTCAGACCGCAGCACGGCACTGAGACAGCCTTAATCGAACTTAAAACCCATATCAATGAGATTAATGACAAAAGAAACACTGCCATGCTACTCCTCCTCCACCTGTGGGCAGCCTTTGACCTCGTAGATCACACAGTCCTGTGCGAACACCTGGCCTCGGCTGCCCACTTCTCGAAAGATGCCATAGCCTGGATCCAATCATTCTTGGACAATCGAACTATGAGAGTCTTCTCCTCACTAGCCTCAGCAGACTCCATCAAAATAACCTGCGGTGTACCCCAGGGCTCTTGTGTCTCCCAAACCCTCTACAACATCTTTACCAAGCCCCTATTTGACAAGTTGAAGAGACTGGGTGGCACATACACTAATTACGCAGATGACACCCAGATCCTCATTCCCCTCTCGGGCAACTTCGACTCAGATACGGCCTTGGTAAACAAAATATACCTCATCATTCGGGCATGGATGGCCACACATTGCCTATGCCTGAATGATGATAAAACTGAAATCCTGCTCCTTGGCTCCAACACCAATCTAAGAAAAATCACCTCCAACTACAAGACTTTTAACATTGATGGTAACACCATCACTGTCGCCAAAACAGTAAAAACTCTAGGCTTTCACATTGACTCAGCCTTGTCACTAAAAAAACAAGTAAACTCACTAGCATCTTCTACCGCCTACACGTGCAAGCTAATCAGGGCAAGCAGAGCATTCCTCTCCCAAGCCAACTGCATCATCATCGCCAATGCCCTAATACTATCCAGACTAGAGTACTGCAATGCCATGTAACTAGGAGCCAACAAATTCGTAACTGACAAACTTCAAACTCGGCAAAACAAGGCACTCAGAACAGCCCTTAACCTACCATCCAAGGAACACATCTCCAATAAAAGAAGAGAACACAAATGGCTCAAAATCTGCGACTGTATCTCACTCAAAACAGCATCACCCACTTAGAAATGCTTAAACAATGCAGCACCCCCTATCTCACAGCCAGAATAGTTCAAAAAACTTCCACCCGCCCCATCAGAATGATTAACTCTCACTGCCTTCAGGTACCTAAATTCAGACAAAAGAAAATGGGCGGTAGTAGCGTCCCTGTCGTGGCTGCTCAACATTGGAACGCCCTTCCAATCAACATCAGAACAGACCAATCCTACTACAGCTTTAGGCGAAACACTCTGTCCTGGCTACGATCCAACAATCCCCTCGACTGAACCATGCCAACCTGACTGTATATATGCACATATGTATTCTTAAACTGACCTGCTGTAATATAATTAACTGTACAAATATATGTAAATGCTACAAAACGTAATACTATGTTTTATACTCACCTATGCCTTATCCTGTAACCAAGCTTTTATGTATTCTTACCTTCCTGCTCTCTGTTGCGCCCTGTTACCTCTGGGTTTTGCGCGCCATACCAAATAAATAAACAAACAAACAAACAAACAAGTGGCCGGGCCAATACCCAGGCTTTGAAACAGCTGCAAATGAACACCAAGCAGAGTCTGCAGAGCAGGGGACACAGGCAACAGAAGCAACGTTCCAGCAGCAATCCGCACGGCAAAGCAGTACTTACCCGTGTACTTCCCCGTGGCTTATTCTTATTTGAAACAGAAGGTAAATTATAAAACAATATATTGTTTGATTTGTGCAACACATTGTATTGACGTATTGTAATTACAGCTCTTTTTTGTGTACACGCATCAGAGATTTCTTTCAAAAGAACTATGGAACTGCGTGAAGCACTGACCTATTTTAATTTGATGTTCTATTTTACATGTGTATATTTTTATTTTGATCAATATTTTACAGAAGATGAATTATTTCTTAATAAATCTTTTTAAAGTAGAATTGGCTACCTTTCATTGCGCAGATAAAACCTCAGTCTGGTCTGTTAGGTCACTCGTTAAATGACATAGGCCGGACCTCTTTTAAAGGTGTACTCGCTACTTGGGATTTAAGGCTGTGCCAAACCCTTTTTAGGGCCTGCTCCAATTATTGCATCATGACACGTAAGCGCCCCCCTCAATTTCTGATCCCACTTAAAGCACTGCTTGTGGCCAAGTTTCTTCATCGCCTGCACCGAGTATATGAATTGCACACTGTGCACTGTTTTCACACCGATAGTTGGTAATAGCACTTTGTTCATGAAGACAAAAACATGAGTGCTTCAAGAGATTGACAGAGGTCTTGCGACCTCTGGCGAGCCCTAAATGACATCCCTGCTTCTACCATCCCAAAAGTTCAACCTTTGCACACCGAAGCAAGCATCCCGACCTCACCAAACATGTCCTTTCCTCGGCTACCCAACAACAATCCTACCCACCATCCCAGCTCACCAAGGCTTCTACCTGAGCAGGGTGTCAACTTAAAAAATGTGACTCTTTGTTCTTCAAATTTCGTGAGTAGGTATTTTTATTTGAATTAACTCACTGCAAAGTCAAAAAAAAAAAAAGATTGATACGCCATTTGACAGGAGCATATTGTTTTCTGTGCTGTGTGTGGCTGCTGACATTTTTTCCAGTGCGCGCTGTTATTTCCAAGTTTGCTGCTGGCACGCTATCTAAGCCTTGGGGAGGGCGGGCGCTTTCAGTAGCTGCCGGCTCCCTCCCTCTCCCCCCACGAAGGTTTACGGCTTTGGAGCGCAGCAGTGTTATGGCTGAGTTCTGTTGCTGTATAGCCGACACGTTATGAAGCACAGGCCAAGGTGATGCTGAACACGTGGGCGTGATTTGACATTCTCTGACAGCTCCAGCGAATAAAATGGTCGCCACAAATACACTGTTTGGCAAAGACCTGCCACACTGGTGCCTGTTTCTAATATAAGGTCATGCCCCATTGACCCACATTGGAAAAGGCGTATTTTACAAATGAGAGGCTTCAGGTGGCCATGCCAAAACCGAGCCAATCCATCAGCCCAATTTTTATTTTGCAGCTCTAAAACCCTACCAGGAAAGTATACAGCAACAACAAATTGTTATGTTTCTTTTTCGGTGGGGCGAAGGCGGATGGCTTGGGGCATAATGGTATTGGAAGAGAGCTCTGCGCTGTATTATGTCGAGCTGAAAACATTTTGCAGACAGAAAGAAGTAAACAATAACTGCGTATTTAAGGAAAAAAAGACTCATATGTTCTTACATGATCTGATTACAACGATATGTGCCGCAGAAACAAAATGTTCACGTGGCTGGGTTGCCTGTGCCGCCTTTAAGGGACTGATGCTGGGAAAATGAGATGTCAAGAGTGGTGCTGAGGAAAAAGACTCCATCAGTGATGGAGTTGTTACAGCGTACGAGAAAAGTCTTCATGCTGTTCTTGTGGGTGGGGCGGCACCAAATTCAGTCTCTCCTCTTTTCTAGGCCATATCACAAGAGACTACTTCACACACAAAACTGTGCCTCTAAGCACAAGTCTCATTGCCTCCTCGTCCCAGTATGTACCTTTGATGCTCCGCCTGCCTCACAGGAACCCTCATTTTTTTGGGATTTCTGGAGGTTTATAACCTCCACTTAGCACAATCCTGTGTTCAAAAATGTCCGATATACCAGACAGAAACCGTCGACATCTTACCGGAGCGGGGATCTGGGCAGCAACAGCAGCAGGCCTGTGAGAGATTGGGCCGTCCTCAGGGGGAGTGTGCACTCGACTGGGCTTTCTTGAAAATGAAAATTAATGATGGGAGTTCAACCTACGAAAATGTGTGGGGCTTATCCGCACACATTTTCTAATGCTCGCCGCACAACAAACACATAGTCCAGTGTACAGGCGCAGTCCTCCCTGTCACATTTATTTGACAGGTCACAGCGAGGGGTGCACAAAAACATCCAGAGGAGAAGGGCAACACTGTCCTCCTCCCATGGCCAGCCTAAATAAATATCAAAGGCTCAATGGATCTGCCCTGTGCTACTGTCTAAGTTCTGTGTGGTGGCGGCTCATACTGATGAGAGTTCATTGAAGCAGGCCTGTGAATAGGCCTGATCACAGAACTTAACAATGGGCAGGAAAACCAACACCTCTTTGATATACAATGTGTCAAATTGAAGCTAGCTTCTACCCCTCTGTATGAAGGACAGTGAATGGCATGTATGGGTCCACCATTTACCATAGGCAACCCCTGCAGAGCGGACCCCTTTCAGAGGGCCAATGTTAGTATGTGATTTTAGGGAGACAAAAATCTGTTTTCATCACAAACTTCAAGGGAGACCTGTGCTGTGATCAAGAGCCACAGGGGGCTCAGTTAACCAGAGAGACACATTTATCTACAACGGACAAGAAAATGGGTGGGACTTAAGAGTACATGTGTCACCTCCTACAATTCCTGT
The DNA here is from genome assembly GCF_040938575.1 of Ambystoma mexicanum. Taxonomy (NCBI): domain Eukaryota; kingdom Metazoa; phylum Chordata; class Amphibia; order Caudata; family Ambystomatidae; genus Ambystoma; species Ambystoma mexicanum. Next base: position 96,698,385 of record NC_090924.1, read on the forward strand.
TGCAAAGCACTCGGGTCCTGACCTCACGTGTAACAGAAGATTGTTGGTGGGGACCCTGGATTGGTTCCTTAACGTAGGCTTAGCCTGCACCAATCACTGAGGCCCTTAGGCTTTAAAAGAGGGCTGAGCCCCTCACTTAGCAGATCAGCCGATGACTGTGAAAGGAGTAAGAAGAAGGACTCATTTGTACCCTGGCTGAAGGTACAGTCTGCCTTACATCTTCTGCCAGTGAAGGAAGGCCAGGATTTCCAAGAGGAAACAAGATCCCTCCCCTAAACAGCTCCCAGGGAACAGCAGGAGATACTGACTCAGAGGAACCATCCAGCAGCTCCAGAACTGGTACCCAGCCAGCACACAGCGTGCCTTGCTAGGTTGTGCCAGCAAGCTTCCTAACTGGGCAGAGAGTCTCTGAACAAAGGACAAGGGGGGCCCCGGGGGGAACGCGAAGCGTTTCCCCCCGGGGAGTTTTTGGCGCTGCACACGGCCAGCGAGTGGCTGTGGGAGGTAGAGCGCCTCCCTGGGTATTTAACGGGCTCAGGGAAGGTTCGGGAGCCAGGCGACGGTTAGGACTTGAAGATTGTTGTCAGTCAGGGTCGCCTGCTCCCGAGCCTTCCCTGAGATAGCCAGGCCTAGTTGTGTGGGCGAGTATAGTGCAGGTGAGGTAGGGTAGGGTTTAGTGGGATTAGGAGGTTAGGTTTTTAGTTATAAAAAAAAAAAATAATAAATAAGAGAAATAATTTTATTTTCATTCAGGGGTGCCGTAAATAAGACACCCCTGTTCCTTACCTGCGTGTTGGGGCGAGACGCGGTCGGGAGCATTTTCTGTGTGTTTCGGGGGCCGGGCGGCGTCTCTGCACGGCTTGGGGGTGGGTGGAGGAATTTGTATTTTCTTTTTCTTTGTGTTGGGGGGAGCAGGATTTCTCGCAGGCTTGTCTGGCTTCGGGACCCCGCGTGCGGCTGTGGTGCGGACCGTCTGCTTCTTCGCCTGGAGCGGCACGCGTTGCGTTCTCTTGAGCGAGAGGCACGGTCTTCCTTAAAGGGACCGTGTCTTAATTTTAATAGGGTGCTTTAAGGTTGTGTATCAGGCAGGGGGCAGTGTGAACAATTTTATATCTAAGTATATTTTATCTGGGTGTTATTAGGCAATTGTTATTAGGGGTTTATTAAAAAAAAAAATAAAAAAAAAAAAATTTTAATTTGTTTTTGGGGTAATAATTATTTATTATCCTTATATAGTATTATAAGGTATTTTTGCTTCTTTATTATTTCTTTATAGCAATTTATTTTATTGGGGTTGCCAGTTTACAAGGACATTCCAAGGGTAGGTTCTGGCTCGGGGGCTTAGCTAGTTAGCTTCATAGGGCGGAATATTAGTGCACTCTAAGAGGAGTAGTGCACCATGGTGGGACAGGGAGCTAGTGAGAAGGGTATGGTCGATGCTAGGGCTTTGAGGGAGGCCCTTGAAATTATTAGCCGGGCGTCTAAGGCCCAGCTGGAGGGGGCGGTGGGGGAGGTCACGGGTGTGAGGGAGGTAGGGGGGGCAGGCCGCAGCCTAGAGCCGCGGCTGATGGGGCTCTCGCGGCAGTGGTGGCTTGCACCCCTGCGGCGGGGAGAGGGGAGGTATGGGAATCCAGGGGAAGGAGGTTGAGAAGGGAGATAGACAGGAGGGCGTCTGAGGGAGAGATGATTTCGGGTGGGGAGCCAGTGAGGGAGGAGTGAGTAATAGCCCTAGGGAAGATAGGAGTGCGCAGATGGAGAGGGCTCTTGGGAACCCGAGCGGGGCGAGTGAGGGGGTACAGAGGGGGATGGTAGGGCAGAGGGGAGGAGGGGGTAAATACTTGCAGAAGAGTGCAGGAGGGAGAAGGAGGGAGAGGTCCCCATCAATTGAGGAGGTTAGAGTGGGGCGTGGAACGGCCCCCATGGGTAGGAGGATGGAGGGTGGAGGGCGCTGCGCAGCCCCCGCTGGTCAGAGGGAGGTTGAGGGTTTTAGTACGGCCCCGCCTCGATCAGCACAAGGAGAGCCTAGAGGGAGCAGCACGGCCCCTAGCAATGAGGATTACAGGGTGGAGGACGGAACGCCTCGCCCGAGAGAAGAGGACCAGGCAGGGGTCCCCCCGGCCCCGCCGAGAAGACGTCAAAGGAGTGATGGGGCGTACGCCCCGGGCTCGCAAGAAGAAGATCATCTCAACTCGGGCATGAGTTCGCATCAGCAGTGGTATATAAGGGATGATGAAGTTGGATTGGAGGAATATGTGGGGCAATGGGAGGTAGAAGGTTATAGATCGGCAAGGGAAAGGGGGGAGGAGAAAAGAAGCTTGAGGTGGGATATGGAAAGGCAGGTGCAGGGGGGTAGGGGGGTAGGGGGTCGGGGAAACTATTGGCTGGGTGAGTCTGTTGACATGTTTTGTCCCCGCAGTAGGAGCCCTCTAAGAAAGGAGATGAGGAGCATCGGGGTGGACGACAGACCACAGACGGCAGGCGTGGAAAGAGGTGAGCAGGAACGGGAATGGTCATCTGCATGGCAGAGAGGGGTCACGAGAAGGGTGACGGGGAATGAAGGGGCGAATTTGCATGGGGTAAGGAAAGAAGCTGGTGTGCAGGCCATTGGAGCCGTGGCGGTTGAGAAGAGCATTTGCTCAGTGGAGGTCCAAACGGACAAGGTGATGGAGCCATTGGTGCTCGAAGTGCAAGCTGAAAATAAAAAAGAGGATGAAGTGAAAGGAAAGGAGAAAAAATTGCCGTACATGGGGATAACAAAACCATTGGCGGCACACTTGATGGCAACGACAAGGGAGAAGATTCAGGCTGGGGAATTTGTAGATGTGTTCAAATTGCTGCATAGGGAAGTGAGAGCAAAAGAGGGGTCTAAAGAAGAAGAAAGGGAACTGGCGTCGCGCCCAAGGGTCCCGGTGACTATTGAGAATTGGACGTCGGCATTTATCATTTATGCCAGTGTTTATTGTGAAAAATCTCCAGAGCATTGCGTGGCCCTGCTCAAATATATGGATGTTATCAGGAAGGCTTTCACGAGTTTTGGGGGCTTTGCATGGGTAAGGTATGATGAGGAATTCAGAGCGAGATTGGCGGAGGACAGTCAGGTGGTCTGGGGGGAGATAGACATGGATCTCTGGTTGCAATGGATGGCTCCAACGAGGCCTGCCCCGACGCTGCACACGGCGAGCGGGCTGCCCGTACCTTTCCGGCCCTTTCTTGGTCGCCCCGCCCATGAGGGGGCAGGGGGAGGAGGTAGGGGGCAGTCATCAGCAGCGTGCTGGGGGTATAATAAGGACGGCTGCGCAAGGACCCTGTGTAGGTTCAGGCACGAGTGTAGCAAGTGTGGTGGAAAACACCCTCTCACTCAGTGTTTCCAACAGGGGGACAGGGGGAGGGGGGCAGGTAGAGGGGTTGTGGGGAAAAGCTTTTACTCCAATTAAAGTAGGGGTGCGCGAAAAATGGTTGCAATTTTATCCGGACAGGGAAGGGGCGAAGATTTTGAGTGAGGGTTTCTGTCAGGGGTTCAGATTAGGGTACCAGGGCCCAAGAGTGCGCAGGTGGGCTGAAAATTTGAAGTCAGCAAGAGAAAATGTTGATGTGGTGAGACATAAATTGACCAAAGAAATAGCGGCAGGAAGGATAGTGGGCCCATTTGATGACCTGCCGGGTGATTTAGTTATATCCCCATTGGGGGTGGTGCCGAAGAAAGCTCCGGGGGAGTTCAGACTGATACATCATTTGTCATGGCCGGAGGGTATGTCAGTTAATGATTTTATTGCCCCGGAAGAGTGTGGGGTTGTGTATGCCAGTGTTGACCAGGCGGTGGAACTGATAAGGAAGGAAGGGCGAGGGGCCTTCATGGCCAAGTGTGATATCAAGGCGGCTTTCAGGTTATTGCCGGTGCACCCAGAGGATTTTTGGTTGTTGGGTTTGCAGTTTGAGGACGGCATATACATAGACAAAGCCTTGCCAATGGGGTGCGCACTTTCCTGTGCTTTGTTTGAGCGGTTCAGCTCTTTCTTACAGTGGGTCTTCTCATTCAGTTCGGGTTGGGAGAGTGTGCTGCACTATTTGGATGATTTTCTTTTCATTAGCGGGGCAGAAAGAGTGGAGGATTGTGAAAAAATGCTACAGTCGTTTCAGGAGGTGATGGAGGAGCTGGGGGTGCCCTTAGCGGAAGACAAAACAGAGGGGCCAGCAGTGGTATTGACATTTCTAGGAATTGAGCTGGATTCAGTGGCCATGACCTCACGCTTGCCGCACGACAAGGTGAGCAAATTGGTGGTTTTGTTGGAAAAAGCGGTGGCGGCCAAGAAAATGATGCTGGGTGAAATGCAGAGTTTGGTGGGGCATCTGAATTTTGCATGCAAGGTGGTGGCCCCAGGGCGGACATTTTGCAGGAACATGGCGAGGGCTATGGCGGGAGCGAAGTGCCCACATCATCGGATAAGAGTGTCAGGGACAGTGAGGGAGGATTGCAGAATTTGGCTGCGCTTTTTGGAGAGTTTCAACGGAGTGTCGATGTGGTTGCAGGGAGACCCGGTGACTTGGGAAGTACAGATATTTTCTGATGCAGCAGGAGCGGGAGGTTTCGGAGTTTTCTGGGGAGGAAAGTGGTGTGCGGAGAAATGGCCTTTGCGGTGGTTGAAGGAAGGAAGGAGTATTGCATTTCTTGAATTTTTTCCACTACTAGTGGCATTGCAGTTGTGGGGGAAAGATTTGCAAAACAAGAAGGTGAATTTCAATGTTGACAATGAATGCGTAGTTCATGTGGTGAACAGGCAGTCAGCTAAGGATCAGAGGGTGGTGAGACTGATGAGAGAATTTGTCCTGCGTTGCATGGAATGGAATGTGGTGTTTAAGGCAACACATGTGCCGGGGAAGGATAATGGCATCGCTGATGCATTATCTCGTTTTCAATGGCAGAGATTCCGTGGATTGGCTCCAGATGCAGAGCAGGAGGGGCAACAGATTCCGGAGGAGCTGTGGAAGATAGGAAGCTGAGAGCGCTTGCTCTGGTGGAGGGTTCATTGGCCTCGGCATCTAAGGAGGCATATAGGAGGGCCTGGGAGGATTTTATTAGAGGGGGAGCTTGTAGTTGGAAGGGTAGATGGGACGCGGAACAGAGGAGGAGAGATGATGTTATGAATTTTCTCCTGAGGTGTATGGACAGGGGCTGGTCAAAGGCAACGATTGCGGGGAAGTTAGCAGGGATTGCTTTCTATGGGAAATGGTTTTGGGGTTTTCAACCAAGTGGGGGGGAAATTGCAAATAGGATGTTGGAAGGATGGGCAAGGGAGAGTAAGAGGGACAAGGATAAGAGGAGGCCGATATCGGCGGAATTGTTGCAGAGGCTGATCGAGGTGGTGGGGGGAGTTTGCTGGTCGGTATGGGAAGGGGAATTGTTTGTGACTTGTTTTACTTGGTTATTTTTTGGGGCTTTCAGGGTTTCTGAGTTGGTAGGGGGAAAAGGGGGGGTAGGAGGACTGCAATGGGAAGATATTCGAATTACAGAAGAAGGTCTGGACATCAAAATCAGAAGATCCAAGACTGACCAGAAGGGGAGGGGTTCTTGGGTTCTACTGGGTAGGGGGAGTAAGGATTTATGTCCAGTACAGGTAGGAAGGGTGTGGAAGGAGCGTTGTGGGGGTAGGACAGGCTTGGTGTTTCAGCATGAGGATGGATCGCCGGTGGCAGTGGCACATGTGCTGGGGGTATTGAGGAAGGCGTTGGCGGCAGTGGGTGAAAAGGCAGAGGATTTTGGGACTCATTCTTTTAGGATGGGCGCAGCATCTGAAGGTAGTAGGTTGGGATTTTCCGAAGACAAAGTGAAAAGCTTGGGGCGTTGGAGGTCTGGGAAATACAAGGGGTACGTCAGGGATTTTGATAAGGGGAATGTTTGAAGAAAGGAGGGAAAGGATTTTGGGACGACTGCTTTTATTGTAATGTTTTTGACTTGTCAGTGATTTTTAATTTCTTTTTCAGATGCTGCGCGAAAGGAAGGGGAGTTGGCGCAAGTGTGGATTGTTGGCCATTCAATTGTTAAGTGGGCTGGGAAAGAGGCAGAGAAAAGGGTGCTTGGGAGGCAGCTGGGATGCAGCTATAAGGAGGTGGTGGTAAGATGGCACGGTTTGGAGGGTCTGCGCTGGGATCAGCTACTTCCTATATTAGCAGGGATGAGGGAACACTATGGGGTTCCAGAGGTGGTGATTATTCACGCAGGAGAGAATGACCTGGTGAAGGATACGGGGGTTTCTCTGCGAAGGAAAATGAAGAGGGATTTAGTTTGGACGAGGGAAATGTGGCCTCAAGCAAAGGTGGTTTGGACCAAGTTGTTGCCGCGCAAAGTTTGGAGGGGGGCGAGAAATGAGGGAGCAATAGAGAGGACTAGGAAAGGGATAAACAGGGAAATGGTTAAGTTTTGTGCCTCGGTGGCGGTACAAGTGATGGACCACAAAGAAATAACATATGAAGGGCTCCTTATTTTTAGAGAGGATGGAGTACACTTGTCCATGTATGGGAATAATCATTACCTGGCGGATTTGAGTTCCTGGCTGGGAGACTGGGTAAGAAGTTGGAGGTAGGAAAGAGGAGGGGGGGGAGTGGGGCAGAAAGAACTCCTCAGGGGAGGGTTTTTCTGGTGCCGGGGGCATGGCCCCTTTTGATGTGGGGGGAGGGAAGCACAATGGGGAATGACACGGGAAAGGATGGGGTGGCGCTGTTTGCACAAGCAGGTCACCCCGGGGGAACAGGTATTGAGCCTGGAGGGGCATGGCCCCTGGGAGAAAGCGGGACGCCTGCGAAAAGGGCAAGGAGACGGTAGGCTCCAAGGGGTAAGTAGGGAGGAAATAGCTGAGTTATTTTTTTAATTGTTGGGAAAAATGAAAATGAAAAAGGAGAATGTTTAATTATTTAATTGTTTGTTGAAATATTTATTTAGTTTGTTAGGCCATTGGAGCCAGTTAAGCATTTTGAATTGTAAGCTTTGGTCTTTCACATTAAAGCGACCTTCTCCACTTTTAAATGAGTCTGGGTTTTTGTGCAGTAAGCCAAAAGGGGGGCACCGGGGGGAACGCGAAGCGTTTCCCCCGGGGAGTTTTGGGCGCTGCACACGGCCAGCGAGTGGCCGTGGGAGGCAGAGCGCCTCCCTGGGTATTTAAGGGGCTCAGGGAAGGTTCGGGAGCCAGGCGACGGTTAGGACTTGAAGATTGTCCCGCCCTCCCACCCCTTCATTTTGGGTTTTAGGCCATAGGTCTGTTTCAAGCATGGGAGGGGGTACAGGGTACATTTTGTGGGGGTTTTGTTAGAGGTAGGGGTGGTAGTTTTTTGTGACAGGTCGGGGCATTGTGAAGATGTGATGTAAATTTCTGTTGCTGATGTGGCAGGTCAGGCTGGCTGCAGGTCAGAGGAAAGGGGGGAGATTGGTGTAGAGGGGAGTATAATGGGGTTGAAGTGGTTCTGGGTGCCGGGGGCATGGCCCCTTTTGATGTGAGGGGAGGGAAGCACAATGGGGAATGACACGGGAAAGGATGGGGTGGCGCTGTTTGCACAAGCGGGTCACCCCGGGGGAACAGGTATTGAGCCTGGAGGGGCATGGCCCCTGGGAGAAAGCGGGACGCCTGGGAAAAGGGCAAGGAGACGGTAGGCTCCAAGGGGTAAGTAGGGAGGAAATAGCTGAGTTATTTATTTAATTGTTGGGAAAAATGAAAATGAAAAAGGAGAATGTTTAATTATTTAATTGTTTGTTGAAATATTTATTTAGTTTGTTAGGCCATTGGAGCCAGTTAAGCATTTTGAATTGTAAGCTTTGGCCTGTCACATTAAAGCAACCTTTTCCACTTTTAAATGAGTCTGGGTTTTTGTGCAGTAAGCCAAAAGGCTGTTGATCTGAAAACACTCTCCTCGGCTTTGGGACATGTGCCATGAAAGAAACCCTCAACCCTGCGAAGAAGCAAGGAGGAGTGCCACACAAGCATCAACCAGTGTCCATCTTTTAAGGACATTTTCGAGGCAGTCAAGCCCTCGAACCGCGACCAACTGCACCACTGACTGTCACACTGCAGTCACTAAAGCTGTCCGAGATGCCTCAACCAACATTACAGATCCGCCAACCAGCACAGAGACAATGATTCTTGACCCAGAGCCTCCGTGTAGGTCAGCCTGCACCCATCCAGCCAACCTCGCTTACCGAACTGCCTGCTGCCTGATACCCACAGCTGTCTCCTGTCTTGAACTCTGTCGCAGGAGCAGCAAAGCATCCTGGAACCGACTCACCGCGGTCAAGCATCAAGAACATCACAATCACCAGGTACATTGTGGTTCTGTCCGCCGTGTCCTTCTCCGAAGGCCCCTAGTGACATTTACGACCCCTTGCTCCCTTGGTACTGAAATCAAATAACCTTAAGCAGTTAAGACTGATTGCTTTACCGACTACCCTCATGTCAGTAGCCAGAGTGCATCCCTTTCTTTCATGAAACTGTCTGTCCTCTGTGTTCCTTTACAGGGTGGGTTGTACTTTGTAGTATGCTAGAACTGTCTGTTCTAATAAAGTAGATATTTGTATGCAACCTTGACTGGACAGTCCCTTTTATCATTGGGTAATAATTCTATTTTTGCTATGTTGCAACTAACCAACGATCCACAACGTAGATAAGCTTGCCGTTCGGTCCACCTTACAAAAATTGGACAAGGAGGTTTACAATTGACTTGTGTTCCAATCTGTTTGGATCCCATCTGATGTACTAGAGGTGTGGGGCAGATTGATGGTTTAGAAACCGTTATTTATCCCTGGACCACTGATGGCCTGGAAGGTGATTCATTACATTGGTGGCAAACAGTCGGATCAGTTGGAGACTTGCGCACAGCTCAGTCACCAACGGTATAAATACTGTTGCAGTCAATGTTTAGTCACTGCTAGGTATTAGTAATAGTCATGGATCTTGACATGGAGACTGTAAAAGGCATGACCAAGGATGTTCTGTGTGTCTTATGTCAAGAGAGGGGACTTCCTCACAGCACTAAGGTTAGTAAACCTGAGTTTCTGACCAGCCTCTAAGCTGAGGAAGAAGAAAGGGTGGCCTGGGAGAAGACCCCAGGGGACGGGCTACGCCCTGTCTACCCGAACGGACAACACCCTCTGCAGGGGGAAAATGATGAGGACAACCGCATGAGTAGTGTTTCTAGCCACTCATCCTGCCGGGGGCAAGTGTGGTTTCTCAACATTCGAGAGTTTCAGTGAGGACAGGGCTAGTGCGGTATCTCCAATGTCTGAGGCCTTAGCACAGTCTTTAAGTGGCCCGATAATATTTCCAGCTGTTAATGAGGTAGCAGCTAGAAAGCTCCTGCTCGCGGAGAGGAGACTCGCGCTAGAGGAACAGAAACATCGGGAAAAGGTCAACATAGAGCTACGCAAGCTGGCACTTGAAGAGAAGAAGGAAGCCAACAGATCTACCTCCAGCGAAAGCGACAAATATGCCTCAATCCAGAGTGCCTGGGATAAGCCCCAACGGCACATCCCTAAAGACTTAGTGCAGGATTTTGAAGTGGGGAAGGATGTTTTTGACTGGTTTGAAGTGCTCAAGCTGGCTTTACAGCTACAGGAGGTGGATGAGATACTATGAGGGGCAGCCCTGATGAGTCACTTACCGACAGCAGGGACTGATGCGATTCTTCAGTTAACTCTTGAGGAAAGGCCCATATATGAGAGCATGAAGGCAGTACTCCTTAGGAAGTTCTGTAAAACCCCAGAACAGACTCTCAAGAGCTCCAGAGAGTTCGGAAAGTAAATTGGGCTGACATTTGAAGCGTTCACACACTTGTCATTGGGTGACTGATAACAAAGTTGACACATTTAAAGAGATGTACTATTTGATTGCGTGTGAGCATGTATTGAAACATTGTGAGGTCGACCTACACGACATCTTGTGGACAAGATTATCACTGACCCTAGGGAGCTTGCAAAGGCTGCTGAAAGGTTTGTGAGTACTCAATCCAGAAAAAGGCTCAGGCGAGCACACACACAAACCAGAAGAGAAATCGGCGGACAAAATCTAAATAAGGATGGGGATTAAAAAGGTCCACCCCAATCGTATTCAAAGTCAGGTCCCCAAAAGAACTAAGGGAAATAACAAAACTCTAGTTCAGCCATGCACACCGAAAAGCACAGTGCAGGCACTCCTAACACTGGGGAACCTGTGTTCTCAACACCTAAAGGTTGTTTTGTGCATAATGAGCTGGTCCATAGTAAAGGGGATCCTGCTGGCAAGGGCTTACCCAAGCAAGCCATAGTGAATGTTGGACTCATGGAGACGGCCATTTTTAGTGAGGACTTCCAACTAGGCGAAGGAATGGCCGAATGTGGATTGTTTACACTGATTGGGAACGGTAGCGGGTCTCCAGAAGAGATGCCTGTTCCCAATAATACTCAACTCTATCTAGAACATGTGCATATCAATGGACACAAAACTCCTGCGGACCAAGACACTGCGGTTTATGTCACTGCTGTCATCCGGACGTGGGTACAGGCAGGACAGTATATGAATAGGCCTGATTGTAGCGTAATTGGGATTGATGAAAAGAGTAAGTGCCCCTTGGCGATAGTAGAGTTCCGCTGGGGAGGTGAAACGGCCTAGCACTGTGTAGCTGTGAAAGACTCCATCCCTGTCCCATGTTTGTTGGGTAATGATCTTTCAGATCCCAAAATAGTCTCAGCAGCTACCCAATCGAGGGCCAAAGAGATTGACAGATGGAGCGAGAGAGAGGTCAGCATTCTCTACCATGGAAGGAGATTATCAGTTCACTGTGATGCCCTCCGGATTGAAGAATGCACCTTCCACTTTTCAGCGGAGGGTTAACCAGGTTTTGTCTGGTCTGGAAAACATCACTGGTGCCTATTTAGATGACATTGTTGTCTTCAGCCACACCTGGGAGGATCGCTTATCTCACCAGAAACAAGTGCTTCAGGCACTGCAGAATGCAGATCTGACTATAAAGGCCACGAAGTGCCGTATAGTGCAGGGTACCGTGACTTCCCTAGGCCACCTGGTCGGTGGAGGTAAAAAACAACCTCTCAAAGGGAAGGTACAGGCTGTGAAGGAGTGACACATCCCCACAACACAGATGCAGGTGAGAGCCTTTCAAGGTCTCACCGGGCAGTACCGGTCGCTTATGAGAGGGTATGGGACCATTGCCATGCCCCCGAATGATGTAATTTTGATGAAGATGCTGAAGAAGGTAACGTGGACCCCCGCCTATCAAAACTCCTTTCAGGATTTAAAGGATAGATTGAGCAGGGCCCGAGTTATGATAGTGCCATACTATGGTCAGTAGTTCATTATCCAGACAGACACTTGTGATTTTGGGATTGGAGCAGTATTAGCGCAGTTGAACTCTGAAGGGGTAGAGCAACCTGTTGCCTACATTAGCAGGTGGTTGACAAAAAGGGAAATTAACTGGGCTGTCATAGAAAAAGAGGCGTATGAGGTCGTGTGTGCTGTAAAGAAGCTGAAACCCTACATCTATGGGTCTCACTTTACAATCCAGACAGACCACCGCCCTCTGCGATGGTTAATGGCCATGCATGGGAAGAACCCTAAGCTTTTGCATTGGTCCATATCCCTACAGGCATTAGATATGGACATCCAGGACAAGCCAAGCTCCCAGCATGAATGCAGATGTCCTCAGTTGGTACTTTCACCTTGATGCAGAACCAGACCCTGAGTAGGTGGTGGTTCACATGTTGAGGCTGGGGGGCATGGGTGGGGTTCGACCATCTGCACGGGGAGTGTGTGCTCACCTGGGCTTTCTTGATTTTTTTGAAAATGAAAATGAATGATGGGAGATCAACCTCCGAAAATGTGGGGGGTTAATCCGCACACATTTGCTAATGCTCGCCGCACAACAAACACATAGTTCAGTGTACTTTGGGTGACACAGCCTACAGGAGCAGTCCTCCCTGTCACATTTATTTGACAGGTTACAGTGACGGGTGCACGAAAAGATCCAAAGGAGAAGGGCAACACCTTCCTCCTCCCATCGCCAGCCTAATTAAATATCAAAGACTCCATGGATCCACCCTGTGCTATTGTCCAAGTTCTGTGTGGTGGCGGCGCATACTGATGAGAGTTAATTGTAGCAGGCCTGTGAATATGCCTGGTCACAGAACTTAACAATGGGCAGGAAAACTAACAGCTCTTTGATATGAAATGTGTCTGTAGAGGAGCATCCTTATATATCCACAGGAGATCCTACCCCCCCGCCCTCCCCACCTCCCCTTTATTGGAGCCATGAGACCATGCCCTGTCTAACCTCAACTACTGTACCAATAATATAGCAAGCATATGGAAGACAGTATCCATTGAGATGACCATATCAAATGTATCCTCGAGTTGATGACAGCGTGCAGGAGGAACTCCCTGAAGGAATATGAGGAAGAGTTAAGAAGATTAATTGATGACGTCATAAGAAAGTGTGTACAACATCTTGCGATACCAAATTAAGACAATGTATGGATGTTAGAGGAGAAATGACGAAGTAAAGAATCGAGTGAACTATTAAAGTGTAAAAGAAGAAGATTACACATTAACAAAGGGCTGCAGAAAACAGAAGTTTAATCAATGTATAGACGCTGAAATGCAAGATAGATCAATTCATTGTATAGGCTAGCTTCAAGTAGTGAGGAGAATGCAGGCGGAGCCACCATTGTATAGAAACTGGACAGTGGTATCATGAAATAGTAAACCAAAGAATCTTTGAAAAAGGATGAAAAGCTATGTCGCAGTACAATTAGCTAACTTGACCGTAATATTTGTATTTTGCGTGATTGAGGATGAGGTAGGTCCCGTTTTGTGTTGGCCTGCAAAAAAGTGCTCTGTCACTGTTTATGATTACAGACACACTGAACCAGAAAATGTGACAGAATGCCACCTGGCAATGGTATATTAGCCTGTGCATTTTTGATTGTTATGATTTTTATTACATAACATAATGCAGTTAATTCTGTTTTGGGAAGGGAAGTTTTCTAATAAGACCCACCTTTCAACATTGTTCCCAGCCACAATTATAGAGCAAACATGTGCCTTTGTTGACATAGCCTACAGTCACCCTCAGAATTGTAATGGCAAAGAATAGGTTCAGAGGTCACATGTGTATTCCTGACAGCTGCTAGAATAAAAACTTCGTACAGGCAGAGGAGGCATTTTAATCTTCTGCACCTGTTCCCAAACCTAATAATTGTTTGCCTGTTCAGCCTGGTGGCAAGTGTATCTTTAAATGTAAGTCATGCCTGGTTGTGGCATGGTGACTTCTCAAAGCACAGATTTGTAAAGCCATAGCAATCTGATAGTTTATTGACTAGTGTCAGCTCTTTGAGCTGAGCCCCGCTATCACAGGACAGATGTGTTTTCTGGTCTGACTTTCTCCAAATCTGCCATGTTGAACACTTGCCAAGATGCTGCCTCTTTGATCTACCAGAAGAATGCCAACTCCTTTTACCTAGAGCACAGGTATCTCCACCAGTAGAATGCCTGGGAACCAGTGCTTCAAAGGCAGCACTGCCTTTACAAACCCAGAGTGCTGACCATTGGAGCTCCTTTGAAGTCAGCAGGCACGGGAAACGGGCAAAGTTAGAACAGCCTGGAGGGACAGGTCTTTCAATCTGTTAGGGCTCTCTACCTTCTCACGGCCCCCCATTTTCTGCTGGCAAGTCTCTCTGGGCATGATGTCAGAAGACAAGCAGCACTTGTCATAACAGCCTGGATTCAACCTCTTACCACCGTTCTTAATTCAGACCAATCCCCTGTGACATTTCACATTCATAAGGTGAGCAACTCCTCTCCTTCATGGATTCTTTTTTGGGCTCTTACAATGACAAACAGGATTTACTGGACCTCTGTTGGGAGTATAGCCTGCTCCAAAGTCCTCTGCCATAGAGGTGAAGACATAAGACATGCACGACAGAGGAGAGCTCTTCTGCCTTACATCCACAGGTAACAGTGAAGAATGCCCTGTACGTGCCAGGCAAGATCCCTTCATTGGGAGTGCAAAAAAGAAGGGCTCACCATGCCCTGGATACCCTGATTGGGTTTCCCTGCAACCTAAAAGTCTAGGATCAGCTCTGCCCTGATTCACACATTGAAAGGCTTGTGAGGTAAACTGACCTTGGCATCACCTACCTGCCCAAATCTTCTTCCTGTCACATGCCATTGCTGCTTAGACTAAACAGCAAGTTGAGTCCAGTCAACTAACGCAATGCCCAATCACTACCTAAGGAAGCTAGAAGCCTGGCTCAATACTGGTGAGCCCCCAGAGACAAGTAACCAGAGGTAATGTTAAGAGAAACTGTGCACTGGTCCACTTTTTAGGTATTTTGGAACCGTTGTGCTAAAGTTATTTTGGTTGCTGATGTTATCAACCCATACTCCTCCTAAAGCTATATGAAGATTAAATCACTCTAGAATACAATATGCGCCTAGGAGGACTTCGACCATCCGTACTGTGGGTGTGCGCTCACCTGGTCTCTTTTTAAATTTTAAATGAAATTGAACAATGGTAGATCAACCTCTGGAAAATGTGTGGGTTCTGATCCATTTTTATATTCTCACTGTACAACATAAATATAGACCTGCACACTTTGGGTGGATACAGCCTACAGACGCAGGCCCCGCTGTCATATTTAGTTGGGATATGAAAGGATGTACATGTTGCATTTCCAGAAGGGGAAGACCAAACCCTCCCCCTACCATGGCCAGCTTGATTAATTAACAAAGGCATCATGGATCTGCTCTGTCCTTTTGTTGGGCCCTGCAACCGGTGGCAGCAATTATCATACCATCCATAGGGTCATTAAAACAGGCCCACATGGGTTCTGGCTGCAGAGGCTAACGAAGGGGACAGGGACCCCAACAACCTTTCATATGCACTGTGTCAACCTGAAGCCAGCTCCCGTCCTCAATATCAATTGACAGTGAGCTGTCATGTCTGGGACTGCATGTTTACAATAGTCCACCCCGCAGTGGGACCCCATTCATAAGGTACCAGAATTTGGTTATCAGGAGCCAGAGATTCGGGTCTCCCCACAGCTTCAAGAGGGACCTGCCGCTTTAATCAGGAACCACAGAGAGCACCATTAACCTGAGAGACCATTTAATCCACAACTGATAGGTAGATGGGTGAGACTTCGTATTACATGTTTTCACCCCTTTAACTTTTCTGTTGCAAAGCACTCTGGTTATGACCTCAGGGATACAGGAGATTATTGGTGAGGACCCTGGATTGGTACATTAAACTAGGCTTAGCCTACCCCAAACCCTGTGGTCCAATTGGCTTCAGAAAGAGGGCAGAGTCCCCCTTTTGGCAGATAATCTGAAGACTTTGCAAGGAGTAGCAAGAATAACTCATTATTGCACCCTGTCTGAAGGTACAGTCTGCCTTGCATCTTCCACCAGTGAAGGAAGGGCAGAACCTCCAAGAGGGAAGCAATATCCCTCCTCTAAACATCGCCAAGGGAACGGAGGGAGATACTGAATCCAGAGAACCCTCAATCAGCACTAGAACCTAGACCCAGCCGGCACATAGCGTGCCCTGCTCGGCTCGGAAGCAATATTCCTAGGTGGGAAGTGCCACAGAGTCCCTCAACCCAAAACAAAGGACATGGCAGCTCCCTGCAACACACTCCCCAGCTTTTGGCCATCCACCTTAAAGGACAACATGAGCCTAGTAAAAAAGCTAGGAGAAGTGCATTGACAAGCATCTACTGACGTCCGCCTTAAAGAACATTCTTTGAAGCCAGTCAAGTCCCTCGATCTGCAATCGACTGCAGTGCTAACTGTTGTTATGCTGCAGTCACTTAAATCCATCTGAGACATCTTGACCCGTGCTTCAGAAACACCAACCAGCACTGAGACAATGATTCCTGACCCCAAGCCACCATGTAGGGCAGCCTGCAGTCATCCATCCATCTTCACTCACCGAACTGTTTGCCGCCTGATACCTGCAGCTGTCTCCTATCTCAAACTCTGTCATAGAACCTGCAAAGTGCCCTGAAACTGACTCGAACCTGTCGAGCATCAAGTACACCTAAAGCACAAGAAACATAGATGTTGTGTCCCCCTGGTCCTTCCTATAAGGCCCCTAGAGACATTTTAAGACCCATCACTGCCTTTTGTGCCATGTAACCATAAACTGTTGTGGTTATTAACCATACTGACTACCCTCCTGTCAGTATCCAGAGTGCATCTCTTTTCCTTCTTTGAAACTGTTGCATGCATTCCTTTACAGGGTGGGTTGTAGTTTGTATTGTTACGAGAACTGTATGTTGAGATAATAATAAAGTAGATATTTGTATACAACCTTGACTGGACAGTCCCTTTTATCATTGGGTAATAATTGTATTTTCGCTGTGTTGCAACTAACCGATCAATCACAACCTTTCAAAGATAAGCCTGCAGTACCGTCCATGTTACCAAAATTGGACAAGGAGTTTTATAATGTGCTTGTGTTTCCAATCTGTTCAGATCCCTTCTGGTGTACTAGAGGTGTGGGGCTCATTGATGGTTTAGAAACCGATATTCATCCCTGGACCACTGCTGCCCCGGAAGTTGATTTGTCACACTGCCTTATTGTGAAAGATACTGTATCATTAACACGCAGGGAACAAGGGCTCGTGAGAGGATGCACTACTTTAAAACTCCCTACCACTCCCGGGGGGCGAAAGCAAGGGTGCGGGAGTCACGGAAATGGCTGTACCAGCTGATACTCTGGGCCATGCCCCCTTTTACTTTAAAACTATCTACCAATCCTGCAGTGCCGAAAGCCTGCATTGAGCAAGAGCGCAGGATTCACGCAAACAGAGAAGCTGCACTAGCCCAGGATGGCCTCTGTACCAGCTGATATTCGAGGCCACGCCCCCTCTTACTGTAAAACTATCTACCACTCCCGCAGGGCCGAAAGCCAGCAGGAAGCAAGGTGATGGGAGTTGGGCTCTCACTGGGAGTTGAGCGAGCATCGGAGGAATGGCCTTTACCCGGTTCCATGTGTTAATATCCCCGCAATAATATTGCGATACAAAAATATCGCCATATTTTTGCGGCGATATTGAGCCATGGACCCTGCAGGGGACACTCCTGCAACCCCCGCTTTATTTTTAAATGTGGTGGGACACCCCCGCAATCCCCGCTCCCACAAATTATCCCCCCAAAAATATTGCCTATGGCGAGACAAGCGACCATATGTATGGCGATATATTTGGTGGGGATAATATGTACGGATACCCCTTAACCTGGGGCCCTGCAGATGATTACCTTCTAGAGGAGCTGCTCCAGGTACTGGTTCTGTCTTCCCTCCACCTCCCTTGCTCAAATTAACTCTGAAGCTTATTGGTGGATACTGTGTATACTGCTCCTTTTATCCTGAGGTTTGTTGGTGTAAACCTGGAAGGAAAGGAGCGAGGTGGGGGAGATGGACTGCCCCCTAAGCGATTGAGCGTCCCCCGCTTACTCTGTGAGTGTGATTGCATTGAGGAGGCTGGAATCCTTTGGATATTTTACATTACTTTGGATTATTGACGGTCTCAGTGCCAGGAACATTTCCTAAGGTTAATAAACTTGCCTAGAAACTTGCAAAACCTCAAACCTTGTAACCTGAATTCGAATTCTTTTAAAAATGTTTTTTTTTATGACCCATTTGTTATACTCTTTTGATGTTTTAGTCCCAAATTGATGGACAATTGCATTATATTAGCTTTGATACCCTTGTAGATATTGTATTACAACCTGGTGCTCACTTGTAACCCACTGCTAATAAAGAAATCCAACATGGTTAAAAGGAAGGCAGAAAACGCTAGCGGGGGAGTAGCCAATGCAAGATTTCAAAACCTTTAAACCTATAAATGAAGTCAATCTTTTGAGCACTAAAATTAAGGATTTCCTGTGCGATATTGAAAGTCCCCTAATTACTCAAATCACCACTGAGGTGTCCTCCTTGGACACTGGTACTGCGGTCGGGACTTCTGCTTAAGTGGAGCGTGCACAGAGCCCAGTGAGGACACTGACAGGCCTTTTTTTGAATTGCGCTGTGGCATACAGTGCTGACTTATTTAATTTCCTTCTGTGACAAACCTCTGCTGGATGATCCTTCCATAGGAGGCCAATAAAGGAGGAGGTACATTACTTAAGAAGATCATCTGGTACAGTTTGAAGTACACCTAAGCAAAACTCAACAGGAAAGAAGAAGCTTTGCCCTACCGATTAATAATGCAAGACGGGGCACAGGTACTTCGGCTACAATAATAGTAGAAACCCATTCCGCAGCACCCACCAACCCCTTACCTGTTGTCACAGCGGATGTTGCAGGTGCCCGATCTACCCCCAGCTCTAGCCCTGGTCTTACAATTGATCCCTGCCCATCTCTGCTCCATCTAGGGGCTATCCAAGATGAAGTGAGTCCTGTTATCCTAAATAATGGAACAGTGGGCATTGCAACGATCAAATTAACAAACCAGTTTGATCCCCTTGCTCTGCTGGTTGATAACACAGTAGATGGGGAAAATGTGAGGAGCTTGGGATCCCCATGGGTAAAAGTGACTCAACCTAAGAACCTTAAGGCCCACAGGATTCCACTTGTAGATGAGAAGAGGAAACTGGTGGAGTCGGCTGCCCTTCCAAATCTTAGGAAGGTAACGAGTGGGCGTACCATACGCTCACAGACTCAATCTATTCATACTGCCCACAAAGAAAGTAGCTGGATAAACTCTTCCCTAGGGAATACTACCTCTTCCTTTATGGAGGAAATCACCAAGGTTATAGAGAAGCACCTGATGGAGCTAACAGGTGCACTTATGGATCTCAAGAGGTTGATCAAGGCATTCTTTGGCAATTTCCGTAAACCCAATGTAGTAAGTATGGATCCACTGTATCTAAATAATAATGCGGCTAAACAATAACGCAGCCCCCCACTTCTTAATCCCAGGGGGACCGGACCTTCCCAGAATGGATTGCCTGGCCCTATAGTTTGTGGGCAATCAAGGTTACCTCAGATCTCTAGGGGAAATGGAACCCCTGTTGTAGCTGCAAGGGATGGAGTGCCCCCTACCCGACCAAGATTCCTGAAGGGCGATAGCTGTAGACCAACTGCTGCATCAAGAGGTCTACCTCGTCCCCCTTTGTCAGGTTCTAATCTAATAAGACTAGGAGCCCCGGCGTGGTGGCGTCGGCTGGGAAATCCTACTAATGCAGACAGACGGAGGGGGGATACAGGTGATTCTCACTTTGCAATGCTGAATGTTCCCAAATTGGTATCCAATGGTTTTGAAAATCAGGAAGCCTTGACCAATAAATGTATCGATTGGTTAAGACACACAAATGGTTGCTTTTCAATAATTAGGAGTGACATTGTATCTTGTTCGAGGGGAGCTAACCTCAATTCAGGATATGATTTTATTAAAGTGACTTTGGTTTCCCAGGAGTTAGTAGATGGGTTGTTGTCTTTAGATCTCAGAACTTATCCATCGAAAGGGACTGCCATTGAGGTGAGATCGGGTGATTTCCTTAGGACACTCTTTTTGGGTGCCGTACAGGCTTACTCAGGGGACACTAAGATTTTGACGCATCCACCCAAAGCCGGGAATCCACGTGTGGCCTGCCCGTCTGATTTTGCCCGGTTTGATGGCGATCTCAATGAATTGGACTGACTAGGGGTTGATTCCTCCAAATCTGAAGCAGCTATAAGAGATTATAAACTGCTTTCCTGGAATGTTGCACGGGTGAATCGCCTGTTAGACGATTGTAATTGCTGCTCCTTCACAAGAGCGCACCATGTTGTTGTCCTGCAGGAAACCTGGGCACTTGAACCAACTTTAAAACAAGGCTACCAGGCATATTGTGTCCTGGCAACAAGTGGTGGCCTAATAATTTGAGTTGATTCTTCCCTTGGATGGAGGGTAGAGGTTGTCGAAACAGGTTCTCTCGACTTGCAATCTGTGAAGCTATGGACGACCAATGAAGAAGTCATGTGCCTCTATAATATATAAAACAGACCCCAGCAGGGTCTGATGACCCTGTTATCCTTTCAAAATGCTACAGAAGATAGGCTACAGTCGGTAGGATCTTCCTTCTTCACTATAGTTGTGGGAGACTTCAGTTAGCAACTAGAGCGCCATAATGAACTAATCGGGCTCTGGGATGACCAGGACAAGGCCTGAGACATCCCGGTCCCTAATGTCGCTCACCCTAGCTGCCTGTACCATTATGCTAGGGAGTCCTTGTGTATCTTGGCCAAACTACAGCTGAGGCCATGTAACAGCTGCTTTGAGAATGATCAGCATGCTGGAAAGACCTTTGGTGAGGTCCACCAAATTGATTATAATCTAATCACAGGAAAGGACTCAACTAAGTTGCGGGGATATGAGGTCTGTAAAAGGCCAGAAAGCGACCATCACCAATTAGCAGCGACTCTACAGGGATCCAAGTCTAAATTTCCTGTGGGGGCCAGGGGTCAAAGGAACACACCCTCTAAGGCAGTTAGGACATGCATGAAAGGAGATCAGATGATCGAATCTATTGAAACAAGGCTGTAAACCACCTATGTATGCTGCTATACTAAGTAACATCTCTGCAATTTGTGACCCGGGTAGCAGAGATAGTATTGTCCAGCACGAATTTGAACAGCTCAAAGGGAAGCTAACATCATATGTCACCCTCCCTGTCCGTGAAGTGAAAAAGCATTCTCTGGGGCTGCTTAATCGAGGAGCTCCACATCAGGCAACATCCTGCAAACTAAATATCCTTAAGCGCTTAACAATGGTTAGTCATTTAGACACTGTAAGGAAGCCACCCTTCTACAGCACCGGCGGGCGAAGTTTGGCTCCTCCTGCTGCAGCGACAGCAGAGATAGAGCAGTGTTCAGATCCCGCAGTACGCACTTGGTCCAGAGGACACCCTCGACATCCAACAGGAGAGGGTGCACCCTGACCTGGGTCCGAGCTGCGCAGGCCTGTGAAGGGGTGGAGCACGTGCGTGCCTCCTCCCAGCACCCAGGCGAATACGGACGACGGAGACACCCAGAGCCTGCACTGAGCTGGCACCTGAGGTACTCTTACTGCCTCAGGCGGTGTCGGTTCCTCTTGAGGGTACCAGCGGTGGGGATCGCCGATATGTACCACTGGAGCGTTGGTGGAGGAGACATAAACAACCGCCCCCCTGCTTAAGCCCAGACCATCCATCCAACTCTGGGACCACATACAGCTGCTCGGCACTCCGATACTATCCCTGGGACGTGGGGCGCTCTCTCTCCCTGTTGCTCTCCCCGTGTTGGACAGCGCAGCACCACATTGAGTGCCCATGAGGGTGTGTACCAGCTGAGGCACCCATGGGTGGTCTCCTCCCCCATGGCCCCTATCCCCCTGTTGAAAGAAAACCTATTGTGACACAACTTGGGCGTTTCACTCACCCCCACATTCTGTATGCTGCAAGCAAGGAAATTAACATCAAAGACGGTCACTTGCAATAAATAATAAGGATACCAGGACTATATTGGGACGCAGTACTGCAAAACAAGTAATTTGCTGCTAATAAGCACCAGACTCAGGATGGGGCAGATGGAGACCGCATAATATTGGATCCAACAATGCCTCCATACGTATATCATTAGATCTGTGCATCACGTACACTCTGCTGCCCCCCACCCACAATTAAGACCACAACAGCCAAAGAGGGGCCCGTGGGACACTGCTGGATTCCATCAAGTTCTTGTGTGCAAACCTCAGAGCCCTCGTAACAGGTGCTGGTGGGAGGTCTGACACAACACAAAGCGATGCACATATCCACAAAACCTTCCCTCCAGATGAACATCAGCATATACGCCATCTGGCCGAGAGAAAGTGATCTTCAATTATATGGAGTATTATAAGGAAGTGATTACCATATATGCACAACAGTGATGCAGGTGGCAGTAGCGCAGAGTGCATATACCTGTTGCAATGGGGCCCACAGAAGGCCTGAAATCAGAAAACATATAGCTGGCCTACATCTGCAGTAAAGACTGACAGAGCCCATGGGCGCCCTCGACTTTCCAACGCAACAACTGAAAATGACAAAAGGCACTGGAATGGAAAAGGGCCCAATGGATTCCTTTACCAGCTCGCAGAGCCCCACCCATGGGGCGACAGACCCACCCCAGGCCAGCAGGTCAGAAACTATGGATGGCAATTCGCATGAGGATCACCTGTTGACCACCATGGATTTATGGGGGTAAACGTAAAATCTGATGACATCGTTGCAACCATGTGGTCTCTTAATGGGTGCATAAACGAAGCGGAGACCAGAATCAACGCAGTGGAGGACAAGACTGGACAACATGATTGGGACATTGCCAGCTTGAAGATGGAACTCAACAAGGTGAAAGGAAAGTGTGATGATCTTGAATCACGTTCACGCAGAAACAACCAATAGAACCGTTTAGCGAGACACTGCTTAAAACCCTATTAGAACCCTATTCGAACCAACCACCTTCTCCGCCCACTTCATCCCTGCAACCTAGCTCCTGTTCTGAGGCCAGGGGCCCCAACAGGCACAGTCAGCGCTAAAATGCTTAATTACAGAGACAGAAGAGGTTATTACAAGTTTGGCGGTAAGGGGTTAACGGTGCCGGTAAAGGTGCCGGCGCCGCCATCCCCTTACCGCCTTATTACGAGTTCTGCCTGGTAAAACCAGGCGTCCTTAGCGGGTCCTGCGAGCAGACCAGGGTGCTAACAACGGGCCCATTATTAAAAGGCCCGTTGTTAGCACCCTCCCCATTCCCATTGAGACCTATGGGGCTCGAATGGGAATGGGTTCCTTGAATGAGGAATTACCGGGCCCTCAAAGGTCGGAATGGCCCGGTAATTCCTCATTCAAGGAACCCATACCCTTTACCGGGTAAGGGGGTAGCCATACTGCTAATAGCGGCATGGTTACCTCCTACCTCATAATGACCCCCAGAAATGTAATGCTGAAACTATCAAGGGAACAGGGAACCCTTCGCTATGAGGCAAGCAACATTCATATATATCCAGATTTTTCCACCAGGATACAAGGCCAAAGTAGAACCTATGATCCAGTGAAAAGGCTACTGAGAGCGAGAAAGGTGCCATACGCATTGATGTTCCCGGCAAAACTGCAAATACAACATGGCGGGAGACACATTTTTTAAGAAACCGACAGATGCCATGAACTATGTGGAGTTGACCATGTGACCATTCCTCCCCCGTGGCCTGACATTCGGCGGGGGACCGAAACCAGGACCTGAGAGCAGGGGGAAGTCAGATGTTTCTCCTTTGGCCTGTGTGCTAGTTAATGCCAGATCTGCAGGCGCACAAAGGTAAAACCTCTACTCTGTATTGAAAGATAGTGTGCTGGACTTCTTGTGTATTACAGAGACTTGGTTCTCTGAGAGCTCCGACCCCCGATCTGTGCCAACTTATGCCGTCCTCTCAGGCTGTACTGCATGCTGATAGGCCTTCCCTGGGGAGAGGTGGAGGTCTAGCAATTATCTATTGTGATTTGTACGAATGTCTTGACATTCCGGTGGTTCACTCCCTGCTCTGTGAACTGCTGCTGATTACAGCACGTGTTAATGCTAATATGATGATCCATTTCTTGGCACTATACAGACCACCTCCAGCTAGCCTGATATGATATGATATTTTATTTGTATCGCGCTCGTAGACAAGTGTTTCCGAGCGTGAAAAAAGCCTGGTAAATTTTGCAATTAATTTCACTCAACTGGTGGCTAATTTTAGCCTGGCACACTCTAATCTGTTGGTGCTGGGTGATTTCAATCTGCATCCGAAAGATCCTTTGGACCGTGATGCTAAGAATTTGGAGACATGCTTACTTGAACTTTCTCTGGCCTTGTGTAATCATCTTCCCACTCATGAGAGTGGTAATGTGTTGGACCTCATTTTTGCGGATACAGGAATGGTCTTTAGTTGTACTCCAATCTCGGTGACCTGGTCTGACCATTTCTTGATCCCGTTTTTGGTCCATGGTGTTCAGCTACGCAGAAGGTGGCATAAGAATAACCCGCTGACAGAGTTACTTTCTGAGGCAAGTCGAACACTTAATGAGAGGATCACAACCCTCTGTTCTCTTTTCTGAATTCTCTTCATTTAGTAGCTGATAAAGTAGCTCCTATTCTTCCTCATTTTGGAAGACTCAGGCCCTCTGAGGCATGGTATTCTCCTGAACTCAGGGCCCAGAAACAGGTGTGCAGGCACTTGGAGAGGCACTGGCGACGGAACTACGAGATAGATTCTCACAACTTGTATAAGCAAGCAGTCCTCTCTTATCATCGGATGATTCGCGCTGGCAAAGCCAAATATTACGCCACCCAAATAACCGAGGCAGCATGTGCTTCCCGTGATTTATTCAGAGTGGCTAAAGAGATTTCAGTCTGCCTTGTAGGTAACCCTGTGCCGCCTCCAGATGCCCAATTCAGATGCAATTAAATAAGCACCTTTTTTTCTGAAAACATTCTTAACATTCGAAAGGATATTGCGGCTCGGCAATTTGGGGGGTATTTTGTGCAAATTGGCATTAGTAATGGTAGGCTTAGCCTTTCCTTCTTCGGCTAATGTGTTTAAACTCGATTTTATTAGTGAGGAAACTATCCGGGCTGCTCTCTCTGGCCTTAAATCAGCT
Source organism: Ambystoma mexicanum (assembly GCF_040938575.1). Classification (NCBI taxonomy): domain Eukaryota; kingdom Metazoa; phylum Chordata; class Amphibia; order Caudata; family Ambystomatidae; genus Ambystoma; species Ambystoma mexicanum. Next base: position 96,723,050 of record NC_090924.1, read on the forward strand.
TCACCAGCCAGTGTCGTCCCTCTTCGCATCCTGAAAGCCCTTCCTCAACGCGCCATGGGCAGGCTGGCCGATGCACTACAATATTCTTTTCTATGGGCATTGTGCCAGCTGCCCTTAAACACGCAGTTGTCCTGCCGCTACTAAAAACAGCTAACCTGGATCCTCGAGTGCCTGCCAATTTTAGGCCCATCTCTTTGCTTCTTGCAATAATGAAGCTGATGGAGGCGGTGATTACGTCTCAGATCTTGAGGTTCCAGGAAAATAACGACTGTCTTCATCCGTATCAGTTGGGCTTTTGTCATAATATCACTGCTGGATGATCTTGTGTTACTCTAGGACCACAGAGAGACTGCAGTACTTATTCTCCTGGATCTCTCCGCGGCTTTTGATGCTGTGGACCGCCAAATTCTTTTGACTAGGCTGGAACTTGTGGGTGTCACAGGATCTCTTTTGGCTTGGTTTAGGTCTTTCCTGGAGGGTCACTCGCAGACGGTTTCCTTCCAAGGGTGCTTATCTTCTCTTGTCAAGCTGCTTTGCAGAGTCCTGAAGAGATTGGCCTTTTTCCCCTTTTCTTTAATCTGTAAGTTCGGATGTTGGCTGACCTAATTCCAGATTGTGGTGTACTTTTTTATTCTTACGCGGATGACACGCAGCTGGTTTTCTGGCTGGACTCTCCACAAACTGCATCTCCCAGCCAGCTGTGTGATTGTTTGGAGAAAGTTTGTTGCTGGATGGTGGCCAACTGGCTCCAACTAAATGGGAATAAAACAGAGGTATTAGTGGTTGGGCCACAAGGAAGGGATCACCTCTGGAATGCACGAAACTGACCTGATTCCCTGGGCCCTTGTCCTATGCCTTGTTCTTCAGTAAAGAGCCTATGTGTGAAACTTCCTCCAAATCGCTCACGTGAAGCCCAGATCTCTGTTATCTGTGGGGCTGGTTTTGATAAGTTGAAAGTTCTGAGGAAAATTCTTTCCTTCTTCCATTGGAAAACTGCACTACACTGGTGACATCCTCAATGATGTGGTCCCTAGTTTACTGTAATGGTATTTATCTGGGACAACCGAAGTACCAGATTTAGCGACTACAAGTTCTCCAGAACGCAGCTCTGCAACTGGCAATGAAAGCTCCTCGGCTGGCTCCTGCTACTCTCCTTCACCGGCTACATTGGATCAAGTTTAAGATTCTATGTATTGTTCACCGAGCCCTCTATAATGTTGGTCCTCAGTATTTGAGAAAGAAACTGGTAAGGTACTGTCCTGTTAGAAGCCCTCGTTCTGAAACGCAGGCTCTCTTGAAGATTCCTAAATTCCGATGTAAGCCTCTGGGTGGCCGCTTCTTTTGTGTACTGGCCCCCAGCTTCTGGAACGCCCTCCTGTTGCATCTGAGAGCTCAGACTGAATAACTTCCTTTCAGGAATGTATCAAAGACTTATCTTTTCGTTTCTGCTGCTTTTTAGTCTTGAGGCCTGTTCTGTAAAGCTGTTCTTTTCTGTTTAGCACCTAGATGCCTTCGGGACACAGTTCGTGCTTTATAAATCCTATAATAATAATAATAATAATAATAATAATAATAATAATAATAATAATAATAATAATAATAACAATAATAATATGGAGCGGAGGACAGATGGGAAGCCGCTGGCGATTGAGCCATATAAACTACTGTATCCTTAAAGTAACAATACACATTTAGCTATAATGGATAAGCACCAAAATGGTTCTTATAAAGCCTGTCTGGTGGCACCCGATTAGCAGTTCAAACGAAAGTAACTGCTAGCGACGTGCCACAGGGATATTACACGATTACTCGATGGGGACATCATCAAGTTGGGGTAGATTGTGAGGGAGGGGGGAGGAGTGGAGGAGTGTACAACGTTGAATGTGTTTGAGGGATGTTTGGGGGAGGGGTTGGGAGTTGTGGAATATTTTAAGCTACAAAATTCAGGTTGGCGGGAAGCAGGAACGGCACAAGATCACACAGTGGAAGCGAGTTTTCTTTTTGAAAAAAGCAAACTAATGTCCATGGTAAAACGTGATACAATAAATGGGTGAGTCGATAGGCCTGATCTCATGGAAAGTAGGAGGCATTAATAACCCCATTAAAGCCAGGAAGATAATGGCATATGTTGACCGACACTCACCCAAAATTTTGATATTGCAGGAGACACATGTCACGGGAGTACTAAACAAAGCCTCTAAACGGGGTGGACAGAGATTTTTCACCTCCTATTCATCCCAGTCCAGAGGGGTGATAATACTGGTACGCTGGACATTTCCCTTTAGCTCCCAAAAGGTACAAATAGAACCAGAAGGAAGATACATAATAGTAACAAGTGAGCTGGTCAGGAAAAAGGTTATACTGGTTAATTCATATGGGCCTAATAGAGATGATCCAGGTTTCTATAATGGGATTGCCAAGAAGGTGGCAAAGGAAGGCGAGTTCCACATCATATGGGGCGGGGACATCAATGCGGTTTTAGATGTGGTAAGGGACAGAACAAGCACCACCCAATGGAAACTGTCTAACGCTGCACAGATGGTAAAACAAATTATGGGTCAGTTGGGGATGATTGATGTATGAAGGAATCAGCACCCAAACATTACTGAATATACATATTATTCCTCTGCACATGATGCCATGCCTCAAATTGATTTGTTCCTGATATGTGCAGAATGGGCGTCTAGAACACAGGGTAGCAAGATTCAACCACGCACTCTATAAGACCACTCACCAATAGTGGTGAAACTATTAATGAGGGAAATACCGAGATCTCGCCCTCTGTGGAGAAGGCCACCAGCTGTACTACAAGATGCCTTACAAGTCATAACGTCCGAGAACAGAATAAGGGTTTTTTCCAAATCAATGAGGGAACTGTAGCTCAATATGCCACGGTGTGGGAGACGTTTAAAGTGTGGCTAAGGGGCACAATGATCTCCCCAACAACCGGTGTACTAAAAGACAAGACCAAGGTGATCTTGAAAAGGACATACAACACTAAGAAAACCAATATGACAACACCAAATATAGGGCTCTCTTAGAAGTAATCAAAGAGAACCTGACAAAATTCTGCGACCTGGAGGACCAAGAAGTAAGGTATATGGCCAAACCCTCCCAGGCCTGCAGGTATGGGGAGGGGGGCTGACCTGGGAAATGGTTAGCTGGAGTGGTGAGAGGCTAGCGTGGGGTACAAACCATCACCGGTATTGTAGGGGAAGTGGGTCAGTTGATAATGGCAGACAAGGAAATAAACAAAAAATTCAGGGAATATTATAAGGCACTTTATGCCAATTTGGATACAAGTACATATGAAAAAACAGAACAATACGTAGAAGAGAGGTCCCCCACAGGCCTCTCAGCAGATGTGAGGAAAGAAATTGACAGGCCAATTGAGCTATGGGAAATAGAAGAGTCCATAAATACACTGGCCCAAGACAAATCCCCAGGCCCAGATGGACTTGGCATCAAATTATATAAATAATATAAGGGAATACTTGCCCCCAAACTACTGACAGTATGTTAAGAATTATGCGAGAATGGGTGACTCCCACCATCGTTTGCGGAAGCTACCATTACTGTGCTACCTAAACCTGGATTCCCACCAAGTGAGATGGCGTCCTATCGACCTTTATCCCAAATTAATACGGATCCCAAGATTTTCACAAAAACACCAGCTATGCAACAACTGGCACATCCATATCAATCGGGATTCATTCCTACACGATTAGCGGGATTGAACCTTAGACGACTATTTGGAAAGATTAGCCCAGAAGCTAGAGTGGTATCGGCATCACTTGATGCTGAGAAAGCCTTTGATTCAGTATCATGTAAATTCTTATTTGAGGTACTTAAACAGTGCAGGATGGGTGAGAACTTCATCAGATATATCTGACTGTTATATACAAACCCAACCCCAGAGTCAACACAAATGGGACATTATCACAGTCGTTTGAACTGGCCTATGGTTCTAGACAGGGCTGTACTTTATCACTGTTATTATTTGACCTCACAACAGAACCCCTGCCCCGGAGAATGCGCAAAATGCACTCACACAGAGGAATACATATCGAGGGGGCCCTCAGATAATATCCCTATACGCAGATGACACACTGCTATACTTACGTAACCCTGAAGAAAACCTCAAGTCAGTCATGGCTGAAGTAGCCGAATTTCCGACACACTCAGGATATAAGATCCATAATGCAAAGTCTGAGCTATTTCTGTTAACCGAGAACACAATTGCACCTACCGATTTGTTAGGATTCAGATGGGCCCCGATTAGTCAGATACCTTGGGGTAATGGTCCCTTTTAAACAGGAGACACTGTAAACACTGTAAGCATGCACCAAATTCCCAATGTCTCCCATACAGTAAACTATCTCTACTGAAAATGTCACTTCGATCCTCATAGGGCCAGGTCGTAGATTTTTCACCAGACTCAGATCCATGGCGATACAATGTGTTTGGGGAAATGGGGTACCTAGGATTAGCTGGGAGGGACTGTTGGAACCATATGAACGGGGGACTTTGAGTTATATTACATGGTGGCACAGGCACAATATGCAGGCCATTGGAATTCACAGACCCCAGCCCAAGCCAACCTAGCATTGAAACGATATGGAGTAGCCTCTACTGACCCACGGTCCGTAATCCTTGAGGACAGGTATATAGAATCATGCCCATTCAACCCGGTGTCCACAATGTTTAACGCATGGAGGCGGATACATAAAAGACTGAGTACAGACATACCATACAATAGCAGAATAACACTATTGAATTGCCCCAGAGTACCACCAACATATGATCCGGATATACAGAAAGCCTGTTTCCGGGAGGGACTTTTGTAACTCAAGAGGAATTCAGGGAGAATCTAGGGGATAACCCTGTCAAATTGCTGCAGTACGTCCGATTACGGGCAGCAGTACGCCGCAAATGGTCATCCTTCCCACACGAGCCTGACCCCTGTACACGCATTGAAATAATAATAAATGAAGAGATGCCCAGAGGACTGGTCTCCAAATCACAAGTCAATTCAGACGGGCCAACAGCAACAAAATAAAGCTAAACTTAATAGGGAAAGAGATCTAGAAATAACCATTGATGAAACCAAATGGCAAACATATTGTTTGTTGACTAGAGAGGTATCCCTGAATGCCCGGCTGAGACTTAAACAGTTTAAAATATTGAATCGATTACATTATACCCCAGTGAGGGTAGTGCAATTTTATTCTGGTACGACAAATTAATGTATGAAATGTGGTTATGAGAGGGCAGATTCAATGCTTGTGGACTGGAATTGACCAAATATCACACAGTTTTGGCGCAAGGTATCTGGGTCATTACATGATATGACCGCAGTTTCCCCCTACTCACACCATTAAAATATCTGCTTGGAGACATGGGTAAAGTATCCATCAAAATACAAAGGCTGTTTAATAATGGTTGTTTACTTGCAAAAAAAATGCATATTGTTGCAATGGAAATCCCAGAGGACACCAACGTCCCAGGAGTGGTTAGGAGAAATTACATTTGTGAGTGAACTGGAGGAGGGATACAACTGGACGAGCAATGTGTCGAGTAGACCCAAAGACATATGGGGCCCACTTAAGGAATACCTTACCAGAAAGGAAATGGAAGAAACATGAGATGTAATATACATGAGAACATGGCAATTTGTAAAAATTGTACATTTGAGATGGAAATCTGCTGTAATTGTGTGGTCTGGAAGTTTGTTGTAACCTGCTAACCTGTAACCTAAATAAAGAGTTTTAAAAAAACATTCTCAGGTTAGAGGTGGGTGGTATGATGAGGTTTGCCAGAATGCCAAGCGAGAGCTAATAGATTGAGTGGCCTCTCCCTCTGGGAATGATAAAGCCTGGTTGTGGCTACTACGATCAAAATATAAAGTCCTATTAGCCAAGAAGAAGAGGGACTATGCAGCTGAAAAGTGGGTGAAGCTGCATGGAGCTTTAAATTTGAGAGATGTGTGTGCATTTTGGAAGTTAGCAACAGAAAAGGAGCTGAATGGAGAGAACATAACACACTGTAATATTAGCAAGGCCGCTTGGGCTTACTTTACGAATCTCTATAAAGACGACACCCACTATAACTCTAATCAGCCTAGTTCTCAACTTTCAACATTGGTGACTTTCTCTTTTACAATTAAAGAAGTAACAGGGTCACTCACCACCTCTAAAAGTCAGTATGCGTCCCAGCCAGATCAAATTCCCTGAGACATTTTTAAAGATGCGAGCAGGATATGGGCCCCAGTACTGTGTAGATACTCTTTAATGTTCTGTTTCGTAAAGGAGGAAACCCTGAATTGTGGCATAGGGTAATCATAGTTCTTATTCATAAAAAAAGTGGGCAGAGATAGCCCGGCTTACAATCGCCCAATCTCTCTCCTTCTCCTTGATGGAATAGGGAAACTCATTGGCAAGCTTCTATTGAAACACCTGCAACAATGGGCAGACGGTGAAGAGGTAGTCTCATATTTAAAGACTGGTTTTTGACCTAAGAGGCGTACCCTGGACCAATGCCTCATGTTTTCACTGATCATTGCCAAATACAACACATTAAAGAATATGTATTTATATGCTGTGTTCTGTAGGATTGTTTAGCGTGTTTTGGGAGCACAGAGCGGAGCACCACTGCATGGGATCAATTTATAGCATGTTTTTTTAAGTGCAGCGCCACTGCATGGGTTTGATGCATTGATATAATGTGGTACAGCAAGACATGTGTTATTGAGCATTTTTTTTTTATGCAGTGCCACTGCATGGATTTAATGCAATTGCTTCACGCTGAAGACAGGCTACACAGGTTAAAAACAAACCATTTTCTCATTTAAAAGCGCATTTTATTTTTCATATTCAAAATGCACACAATTTTTTTTTCTTTTCATCTGAAATGCCTATGTTGCAAGACACACATTTGAAGATTAATGAACTAATATAATTAACCGTACTAACATGATTCTAACTTCTTAATAATATAATGTGTTCTACATTGCAAAATGAGGCAGGCTGAAACTCATTTCAGACTGTGTGCAAATGTTTTTTTCTTTCTTCTTGTTTTTTCTGTGCTGCTTTGTCCACAGTATTTTGCAGGAAGCAAGGATTCGAATAGCAGGAAATCAGTTTTGCTACAGTTGCTTACTGTAAAAGATTTCTATTGTGCGCAGAGGGTGGATAGGGCATGATAGAATTTCATTGGTTAGGATCCTTTGGTAGGAGGTAACCAGAGTTTTCTTGTATAATCTCGGGGAAGAAGCTGGGGAGACGACATCTTGACACAGCTCGGAGAAGGACTTGGTTGATAGCTGGGGATGCCTGATTCCTAAAGCAGATTCAATACTGCTACAGAGGCTGGGATTTCCAGTCAACAAGTCCCAGTTTGAGTGACAGCAAATGCTTGTCCTTGCTGGGTGAACCCCTCCAGAAGGCGACCAGCCAAAGAAGTTACATGCTGAATAAGCCTGGTAATTATCTCGCTGAAGTGTGGGAGCTGTGCGTATGTGTGCAAAAATATCCAGTCAGAGTAGGAGAGGAGATTCCTGTGTTTTAACCACATGTTAATGTTGCAAATTGAATTCTTGTTCCTCGCCACTCTCCTTTCATTGGGTTACAGATAATTTTGTTACTGTGAGCATTCCATTTATTTCAGTAAAAAAAAAAAATAAGGCCGTGTTGAAATGCAAGTTTTATAATACAAAAAAATTATCTGAAAGTAGGCGGGAAGTGTGTTTCATTTTATCTTGTCCTTTGTGCATCTATCATTATAACACTGGGAATATGGGAATATCTTTGCACAGTGCAATTGTCATTTTTAAAAGTTGCTAAAAGATAAGACATGGCAGTAGCTGTGTACACATGAATCCATTCAGTATATGAGTGTGTGTGTGTTTGAATGGAACATAATAGTAACAAGATGAAATAGCTGGCTGCCGAAGGTCTATGAGTCGGCAGGAAGAAAGGCCCTGGACATAGCTCACCAAATGTAAATAAGTTGGTGATAAATACCACATATAGCTTGCCATCGTAGATAAGTCAGTGAGAACAGCCCATGGTGGCATTCCAATTGGAAATGTGGTGTTTCTGAAATGCAAGCCTGAGGTCTCTCTAGTGATCACACGAACAAACTAAACAAAAATAAGGGGTTCTGGATATTGTGGTCACATGTATAAAACAAAGGATTTATGCTCACCCATAAATACCACCAATAATGCATACCAACATAATGTATACCACTAAATGTATCAGTGTGCTGAAATAATGTATGTATACTATAGTACTATATACCAAATCTAATCTGAATGCAAAGAGTGATTATTACTGAATTATTTTCATTTTGGCGGTAAGAAAATACTGCTAGGCCCCAAATCTATACAAAATACCCTACATATTTATGGTGCATTGCAGGCCGGGAAAGTGATCACAGAGCACCTACTGGGCGTGACAAGTGTGTCTCACACTGCCATCTGTACATTAAGGGAACCCATTTTATAATAACAGTGTGTTACTAAAAACGAATTTCAGAATGTCACAAAGGGAAACCACATTCTCAGACCTAGTGCAATATTTAGAGGCAAAGTTGTTTGCACATGGGACGTGGTCATCGAACACTACTTTAGAATGGCATGACCGCATTCAGGGTGAGGTGCAGAAAGAAAAACTAGATAATATTTTTGCAGAAGGCAGCATAATTCAGGTCTGCCTTACAAGATTATTGAATGCAGCCGATAAAAGTGCAGAGAAAGACTGTTTAATACGGCTATGCGCCAAGATCTGGTTTATTTTGAATAGGTCCCTGCGAATGCAAGAAAATGATAACCAGCTAATTAAGAGGTTAAAGACTGATTTAGATGGGGCAAGCAAAAAAGAGGAGATGTTAAGAGCAGAATTGGATGTATGCCAAAAAGACATGCAATTAAAATGCAGAGATTTTGATGCTCAGTTGTCCAAAAGCAAGAAACAATTTGAGGACAGTGAGCAAGAATTGGTACACTTAAAAGCCTTAGTGGACCACATTAGACAGGATAAAGATGAGATTGTTTCAGAAATGCAGATTTTACAAAAAGAACATTTTGAAAAAGAAAGTGATCTCCAAGGTGCAGAGCAAGAAATGGTTAAAATGATTCAAGAAAAAGACAAGAGAGACAAAGAATTCAATGAATGCCAAATGCAAATGTGCGACATGCAGGAGGTAATAAATAAAAGGAGTGATGAAAACAACTATCTGCAAAATGAAGCATGCAGGCTCCTTAAAAAGTGCAAAGACTTAGAACAACAAATGTGCATTCCCAGGTGCCAGGAGAGGCGGCAGGGCACTACATTCAATGGAGTGGAGGTGAATTCTAGTTCTGCCCAAAGAGCTAGTGCTCCAGTGACTGGGCCGGTGACTGAACTTGGTTGCAGTGCCCTTGGGGGATTTGATACTCCCACTGGGGGCCGCCACCAATCCCATACACCTGGAACCAGGGTTGAGTCACCAAGTAGCGCAATTCCATGCATTGCAACAAGTAGCCCCATAAAGATAATGAAATCCATCAAAGTCCTGATCAAACCATTTAAAAAAGGGAGGGGAATGCTGCATAGAGGATCACTTAGAAGCGGTGCATGACATTTTTAAAGCCCTCCAGATACCTAAGGAACAGTACAGGCAATATTTTCATTTAACCTTAGATGCCCCGACGGCCAGCATCATAAGGGGATTAAATGAACAGCAGAATATGACATGATTGGAGTTTGAAAAGGAAATTAGGCGTCATTTTTATCCTTTTCAGTCATTGCAGGAGGCAAAGAAAGTCGCTTACACAATCACTGCTGGGCCTAACACATTCCCTCGCCAATTTTTACAGGACTTAAAAAGGGCATTTTCTCGCTTTGATGTATCTTTTGACCCCAATTCCAATGAGTTTAAAACTGCCTACTTCTATGGGCTACAGAAAGACATCATATCACAATTGGTCCGTGCATTTGACCGTGACAAGTCCCTCGAATGGATTGTACATCAAAGCACAAAACTATATGAGGTACTCTATGGTCAGGGTAGAGAAAGTGATAAAACGAAAGATACTAGACCTAAATCTAAAGAACCCTCAGCAACAGTGATGGAAATCAGGTCAGCCAAAATGTCTCTTGAGTCTGCTCAAAGTCCAGGCAAAAATAATTTGGCACCTGAACAAAGGGTTAATCAACAAAGGTCATCACACTCTGCACCAATGTTCCAATCACATGATCCTAGTATTAGGGAGAGCTACATCAGCCCTAGGTATTTAGGGGATAGATCCCGGGCAGGATATCGGCCTGATATGTCAGGTATGAATAATAACCAAAGACAAAATCAAGATCAAAGAAATGAGGGTCCCTACCAGGCATTGGGGACACAGAGCAGATTTGATCCCAACACCATGATATATGGTAATCAGGATAGACCCCGATATGTGGATCGATTTGCTGATAATGGGAATCAACATAGGGGTCAGTACCCACAACATGAGAGACAGGACATGAGACAGAACATGAATTATACTCCACGTCAGTACAATGATTCCCCACCAGGGGACTACAACCAAAGGATGAGTGCACCCCGCTCCTCTCCACAAATGAATCAAGAGTTCAGGAACCATCCCAATAGAAATCACTCACCTGAGAGGTATCAGAATAGATCCAATCAGGGGGAAAACAACCAATATCGACCTGGCCACAGAAAGAGGATTCTAGAGAGATGGAAAGGTTCCAGTGCCTCGAGGTCCAAGTGAAAATGTTAGCTGAGCAAATAGGGAAGCTCTAAACAGCACAAAAACAACCGTCAAAAGAGGGGGCTGATGGCCATAGCAATGACCGGGGGGCTTCTTCTGAAAAGTGACTAAGTACTCATGATACCTACAACGCCGAAAAGACAGATTGCCCTAATGTAATTTTGCATAATGACTCTGAGATGCCTAATGATGTAAAAGTGAAAGCACCAATGAATGAACATCTAATAGAAAGTGCAAATAATTTGAAAAGAGAGGTACAGTTTAACCTAGAGCTAAATCAAACATTGGAGATTTGTACAAATAAAATAAGAAAACCTGAAACTCCAAGAGAACAAAGAGACAGATTTAAGAAAAATGACTCATGCATGGGGAATACCAGTGAACAGGGAGTAAGTGGGGATGCTGTAGCTCCTTCCCTGGACAGTCAAAACGGTGCACAAACACAGACAGAAAAAGGAAATACTCAAAAGGAGGGTACAAATCAATCACCTGAGGAATTCTTTGAGCCACATATTTTTGAAGAGGCTGAAAGGGCTGGTATCACACTAAATGATCACAAATGCACAGAATTAAACAATGACAAATTACTAAATGATGTTGTTACACATGTTCAGTTGGAAGGTTGTAATGTGGTCCCTGATGATGCCCAGATGGGTGGGCGAACAGTGGCCACACTCCAAAAAACCTCTGAACATGGAGAAATGAATAAAGTCTCTCGCGCAGAAATGGGTAAAAAGGAAGGAAAAATGTTTTTCCATTTACCAATGTGCTTAGCCAAAAGTGAAAAAGGCCTGAGAAAGGTGAGCCCTGAAATCAGTAAGAATTCACACTTTTTATGTGTATTAGAGGAAGTTGAGGACAGATATTATGCACCCATCACTGTAGAAGAAAAATGCCAAACATTTGCTATGATTGACACTGGCGCACAGGCCACAATTATGTCCAAGGAGCTGGTAAAGAGTATCAATGAGGGGACACCCCCAAAGAATCAGATCACAGTGAAGGAAAATCAAGGTCCAGTGCATAACTTTAATGGGGAGGAGGTGCCTATCATAGGTGTAACTGAGGTTGACATAAAAATAGGAAAGCACAGAATGAAACAAGAGGTATTGATCACATCTATTTGTGAAATTCCATTACTGATGGGGACAGATTGCCTGAAAAGATTGTCTCCTCTCATAGATGGGGTGAATGGAGTGCTGTGGTCCTTAACCAAAAAACCATTGAGACCTAAGAAACTAAAATCACAAAACAGCAACATAAATGAATGTCACACCGTTTCCAAAACAAATGATGCTGTGGAGGTATATCTCCAGAATAGTTGCATACCTAGTGTCACGGTTATATTAATGTGTCAAGACAAAATGCAGAGCAACAATGAAAAACTACCTGTACAAATATACTTGGACCCAAGGAAAAATTGGCAGACTGCCATAGATGAGCACACATTACGTTTTTATTTAAAAGAGAAAATAATCAAACAGAATATTGCTCCTAAAATAGATTCAGAAAAACACATTACCACTCTTGCTGAAATACACATGGAAGATGAGCAACCATGGGTTCATGTTGGTATAAATGACTGTTTTAAATCAATAAAAGCCACTTTAGCGCTTGAACAGGAGAGGAGCTTCATTAATGAGAAATTGTTGCAAAAGATAATGGAGAGGGAAGAGATCCCGAAATTTAGGATTAAAAACCAATATGTTTCTGGTTTGGACAGTCCAGACTTTGAAAACCGAATTGCAGGCAGATGCATGCTTAAAATTAGCATTGGGCAGAAAACAATTTACCATAATGTATGGATAGTGAGTGGAGCACAAAATGACTTTTACATGGGCAATGACATCATGCACAGAATGTGTATGGTGTTAGATTTCCTTAATCAAAAAATATGGTCACGCCTAGGTGGGCCGCCACCTGAATTTGAAGACAAAAGAAGGGCTTATCATTCTGCACAACTGGTTCCTTATGCAATCGAATTACAAATGAGGAAAGATACTATTATTCCTGCATTTACAAAACAGTTTGCAATAACACTGAAATGCAAAAATGGACAGCAGATGAAATACTCTGATGCATTTGTATGCCTGAATGAATCCATAAAACAGCAAGGCCTGTATTATGAATACATTCCATTGGTAGATATTGGTGAAGGATCTGTAAAAATTATGGTAAATAATAAAGGTTGTCAGGATAATAATTTAGAGGAAAACTCCCCATTAGGAATGGCCATACAAAAATCACATTATACGGCAGATTTAAATAACATGGTGATTGGAAATATCCCTGAAAAGTATGTAGATGCCAAGGGTGAGTTGCCAGAACACCTGGACTCTCAGCCCAAAGGAATATTTAAAATTCATTCTGTGTATCCTTATGATTCAAATGAGAGAGTGTGCTGCCATCAAGAGGATTGCATACATTTAATTTAAATGAAAATAAAACAGAAAATCAGCCCATTGAAGTGGAAGCTGATATGCCAAAATATTTAAAAGTGGCAGCTTTACAAAAAGACACAGCCACACAGTTAGAGGAAAGCGCCGATATTCCGTTACCAGAAGATTTTCCAGAATTTTCCAAAATGGTAGAAGAGCAGATCTCCTTAGCGGATGCGTGTGACAACGATGAGGATAGGAACGAACTGAGAAAGATATTTATGGAATTTAAAGATGTATTTGCAAAAGATGCTTATGATTGCGGTTTAACTGATTTACATGTGGCCACACTTCCGGAAGGGTGTAGCAGAAGTCCAGTATTTGTACGCCAGTATAGACTACCGCTGGCATGTTTAGAATCATTAGCAGAGATTATAAAGAATTTGGAAACTAGGGGAATCATCTGGCCCATTCATAGCACATCCAATACACCTATTTTAGGTGTGTTAAAGCCAAATGGTCAATGGCGGCTATGTGCAGACTTGAGCAAGTTAAATGAAAGAGTGCCAGTATCCAGATGGCCACTGCCATTCATTGATCAGGGCCTAGCTCAGCTACATGGTTCAAAAGTGTTTACCACATTAGATTTCACCTCTGGATATTGGTGCGTGCCACTGGCAGAGGAGATACAGAATTTATTTTCCTTTACATTTGACAGAACTTAATACGCCTGGCTAAGAGCTCCGTTCGGGTACATCAATAGTGGGAGTGAATTTGGCATATTTTTGAGAAAGGCCATGCCAGATGCAGCGGAAAGAGGAACCATAGTTTATGTGGATGATGTCCTGATAAAAAATGAAAGCCTGAAAAGCCATTTTGATGAAATAAGACATGTGCTTGGCCAATTGCAGAAAGCAGGCGCCAAAGTGTCTTTACAAAAAGCACAATGGTGCAAGAAAAAAGTGAACTTTCTAGGCCATGAAGTGACTGAACATGGGCTAAATCCACAAAAGAAGAAAATAGAGGCCATACAAAAACTAAAGGACCCTAAAAATGTGAAAGAGGTAAAAAGTTTATTAGGGATGACAGGCTATAACAGAAAGTTCATTGAAAATGATGCTGAAATTACTCAACCGTTGACTAAACTGCTTAAACTGAATGCACCCTGGATATGGGAAAAAGAGCAATCTGAGGCAGTAGCTAAATTGAAGGAATGTCTTGTAAAGGCACCATGTTTAGCATATCCCATAAAGGGTAGGGATTTCTTTATAGAAATAGGGATCTCTGAACATTGTATGTCAGCAGTGTTATCACAAAAACATGATGTGAATCACAAAACCATTGCATATGCAAGTAAGGCATTTTCCCAAGTTGAAATGAAATTCAATGAATGTGAAAAGGCCCTATTAACCACTGTGTGGGCGCGACAACATTTCCACCCTATTGTTCAGGGAGAAAAGGTGATTATTGAAACAAATCATCAACCTTTGCAGTTTTTAGAGAGTAAAAGAATTAGGTCAGGTAATCGAGCGCAGACCAGAATCACTTCATGGACGCTGGCATTTCAAGGTTTTCGTGTAGAAGTGAGATATGGACAAAATAAAAAGAGCCCAATTGCTCAAGGGTTAGCTGACTTACATGACTGTGCAGCTGAACAAGTATCAAACGAAATGGAAGTGGAACCTAGTTTGCAGGAATTTGAACAATCACCACACAAAGCTTTTGATGAAAAAACATGCAAGGATCTGCCAACTGTATATGTGGATGGTTGTGCTTTTCACATTGAAAATGACAGTAATAAACAATTAGTGTCAGGAATAGGGAATGTCTGGTTGAAATGTAAAGGCGTCCCCAGTGTAGGGATGAGGATTGGAGCTAGAAGCAGTCAAGTGGTGGAATTGGCGGCCATTTATAAAGCAATTGCTACTGCAGTTGATAATAAATTCAGTGAAATTGTCCTGGTGACTGATTCTGACTATGCACGAAATAGCTTTGTGGAGTATTTACCTGGCTGGAAAGCGAGAGGCATGGTTACATACAACAAAAAGCCACTTAAACATGGAAAAATGATACAAGCCATAGACAAATTGGTGTCAGAAAATGATTTGACAATATACTGGAGAAAAATTTGTGGGCATTTAGAAACACCCGGAGAGGATAAGGAGGGAAATGATAAGGCAGACCACCTGGCCAAAATTGGGGCTGTGATGGGAGAATTGCTACCTATAGATGATTTACTGGGTGAAATACAAATTGATGCAATAACACGTTCTAAAGCACCAAAGGAGGTAGATCAACCAGTGGTACAGTGGGGTCATGATATGCCAGACCAAGATTTGATTGAGGCACAAAAGAATGATCGAATTTTGAGAATCTATTATAATCATTTGATAGACCCTGAACAAAACCCTTTAACAGAAAATGATTGTATGGGAAAAGAAGAGTTGAGGGTGCTATTAAAGAATAAAAAACGAGTTAGATTGCAGGATGGACTCATGATTAGAGAGTCCATAACAGGACAAATACAGTGGGTGGTACCCCTTTCATTCAGAGGGCTAATGCTACAACATGCACATGATGCAATAACTGCAGGCCACAGAGGTTCACAAAAAACATTGGAAATACTAAAAGATTATGCTTACTGGCCACATATGTCCCAAGATGTGGAATTATATACTAGAGGATGTCTAGTATGCACCCAATTTAAACCTGCTTCACCAATGCATAGAGCACCATTGATGAAAAGAGGCCTAACTCTTCCATGGTCAGATTTGCAAATAGACTATGTAGGCCCTTTAAAAAGGTCGAGCAGAGGAAACTGTTACATTTTAAGTGTGATATGTTTGATGTCGAAGTGGATTGAATGTATTCCTGCACCAGATTGTAGTGCGCAAACAGCAGCCACATTGCTGGTGAACCATGTGTTCTCAAGGTTCTGGGTTGCCACAAAGAATTGAGTCAGACAGAGGAAGTCATTTCACAAGTACTCTAATGAGTAAGGTATGGCAAATACTGGGTGTGAAA
Organism: Ambystoma mexicanum; assembly: GCF_040938575.1. Classification (NCBI taxonomy): domain Eukaryota; kingdom Metazoa; phylum Chordata; class Amphibia; order Caudata; family Ambystomatidae; genus Ambystoma; species Ambystoma mexicanum. Next base: position 96,739,214 of record NC_090924.1, read on the forward strand.
AGGGAACTACATATCGCATATCCGGCAGCCTCTTCAGGTGGAGTTGAACGAGCAATAGATCTGTTGTGGACATATTAAAGAAATTTGTGGCAGAAGCAGGTTCCAGCTGGGATTTACATTTACCGTTGGTTTTGATGGCAATCAGATCAACTCATGCCAAAGCAACAGGTATTAGTCCACATGAAGTCTTAACAGGTAGGAAAATGGTGTTACCACAACACCTACTACACAGAACACATGAGCAGACACTTGTGAGTGCATCCACAGTTCATGAGTACATTGATGAATTGAGGAAGCATTTGCAACATGCATTTGCTTTTGTGCAGAGAAATCTTGAAAGAGCTGCTGACAGTGCAAAGTCATACTACGATAAAAGAACACCAGTGAGAAAATACAGTGTAGGGGATCAGGTGTATAAGTTTCATTTTGGAAAAAGTAAACAGAAAAAATCTAAATTTCTAGCAGCCTGGCAGGGCCCATTTCGAATTATAAATAAGGTTTCTCCTGTAGTTTATAACATTTTAAAGACTGAAGGTGAAACAGTAACTGAACAGTTTGTGCATGTAAATCAGATTAAGCCATGCCATCCCAGACACGAGATCAGGCAGCTTGAGTATGTAGAAACAGATAAAGTCCCTTGAACATAAAAAGGTGGAGTGACTATGTCTAGTTAGGAGGCAGTGACAGAGAAGTTAAGAAAAAAGATGGTTGAAATGGTACATAAACACTGTAATATATGTAAATATATATAAAATATAAATAATATAAAAAGTAAATAAATAAAAAATATATATATATAATGGAAGCTCATGGTCGGTGTGCAGAATGAAAATGCATCAAATATTGAATGTTGTTTTATGTATGCTTGTTCTCTATAACCTGTGTTTAATTTCAGAAGGCGAAAGAAAAAGGGCGAAATGTTTTACAAGGCGTGTTTTATTTTGGCAAAAGGGTGAAATTAGTATTGTGCTATATACTTAATCTGTTTCTTTTCTATTTGATTTAGAATATTAACATATTTGTACCGGAGGTCACGGGAGACGATGGAGTCCTGGAGTCCCCTGGATGAAGACCAAAAGATGCCTGCCTCCGGGTGGAGGTGAAGACAAAATAACCGGAATGCCAAAGAAAAGATGACTTTTATAGAAAAGGATCCAAGAGTACCAAGATGAAAGAGTACCCGGATGAACCAAAAGAGGCAGACAAGTGTCCTGGCATATGGAGTTCCACGTATTTATTATTTTAATTAATTGTTTTAATCTGTTATGTTAATTATTTGTTTTAGTTAGTTGTTTTATTTTATTATTTTCAATTGACTTCAAGTATAAAATTGAAACACTGGACTATGGACACTTCCACTTGGAAGGCAAATGTAGAACATTTTATAAGAATTGATGAATTCAGATGAATTTTAATATTATGTTGATTGAACAGTGATTTTTCAATTTTCATCTTCAAAACAAGAATGTTAATTGTATTGGATTGTTACATTTTGAAAAGAAGAAAAGAAGCAGGTTGTTTTTTTAAAATTGGCTTGGATCGTAGCCAAGTTCTTAAAAAAAAGGACGGTATATGTAGGATTGTTTAGCGTGTTTTGGGAGCACAGAGCGCAGCATCACTGCACGGGATCAATGTATAGCATGTTTTTTGAAGTGCAGCGCCACTGCATGGGTTTGATGCATTGATATAATGTGGTACAGCAAGACATGTGTTATTGAGCATTTTTTTTTTTATGCAGCGCCACTGCATGGGTTTAATGCAATTGCTTCAAGCTATGTGTTGCCAGTGCAACATATGGATATGTAAATGAAGCCAGGCTACACAGGTTAAAAACAAACCATTTTCTCATTTAAAAGCGCATTTTATTTTTCATATTCAAAATGCACACAATTTTTTTTTCTTTTCATCTGAAATGCCTATGTTGCAAGAGACACATTTGAAGATTAATGAACTAATATAATTAACCGTACTAACATGATTCTAACTTCTTAATAATATAATGTGTTCTACATTGCAAAATGAGGCAGGCTGAAACTCATTTCAGACTGTGTGCAAATGTTTTTTTCTTTCTTCTTGTTTTTTCTGTGCTGCTTTGTCCACAGTATTTTGCAGGAAGCAAGGATTCGAATAGCAGGAAATCAGTTTTGCTACAGTTGCTTACTGTAAAAGATTTCTATTGTGCGCAGAGGGTGGATAGGGCATGATAGAATTTCATTGGTTAGGATCCTTTGGTAGGAGGTAACCAGAGTTTTCTTGTATAATCTCGGGGAAGAAGCTGGGGAGACGACATCTTGACACAGCTCGGAGAAGGACTGGGTTGATAGCTGGGGATGCCTGATTCCTAAAGCAGATTCAATACTGCTACAGAGGCTGGGATTTCCAGTCAACAAGTCCCAGTTTGAGTGACAGCAAATGCTTGTCCTTGCTGGGTGAACCCCTCCAGAAGGCGACCAGCCAAAGAAGTTACATGCTGAATAAGCCTGGTAATTATCTCGCTGAAGTGTGGGAGCTGTGCATATGTGTGCGAAAATATCCAGTCAGAGTAGGAGAGGAGATTCCTGTGTTTTAACCACATGTTAATGTTGCAAATTGAATTCTTGTTCCTCGCCACTCTCCTTTCATTGTGTTACAGATAATGTTGTTACTGTGAGCATTCCATTTATTTCTGTAAAAAAAAAAAAGTAAGCCCGTGTTGAAATGCAAGTTTTATAATACAAAAAAATTATCTGAAAGCAGGCGGGAAGTGTGTTTTATTTTATCTTGTCCTTTGTGCATCTATCATTATAACACTGGGAATATGGGAAGATCTTTGCACAGTGCAATTGTCATTTTTAAAAGTTGCTAAAAGATAAGACATGGCAGTAGCTGTGTACACATGAATCCATTCAGTATATGAGTGTGTGTGTGTTTTCTGAATGGAACATAATGGTAACAAGATGAAATAGCTGGCTGCCGAAGGTCTATGAGTCGGCAGGAAAAGAGGCCCTGGACATAGCTCACCAAACGTAAATAAGTTGGTGATAAATACCACATATAGCTTGCCGTCGTAGATAAGTCAGTGAGAACAGCCCATGGTGGCACTCCAATTGGAAATGTGGTGTTTCTGAAATGCAAGCCTGAGGTCTCTCTAGTGATCACACGAACAAACTAAACAAAAATAAGGGGTTCTGGATATTGTGGTCACATATATAAAACAAAGGATTTATGCTCACCCATAAATACCACCAATAACGCATACCAACATAATGTATACCACTAAATGTATCAGTGTGCTGAAATAATGTATGTATACTATAGTACTATATACCAAATCTAATCTGAATGCAAAGAGTGATTATTACTGAATTATTTTCATTTTGGCTGTAAGAAAATACTGCTAGGCCCCAGATCTATACAAAATACCCTACAGTTCCTTGACTTGAAAAAAGCTTTTGACACTGTGTCAGGGTTATTTCATGGCAGGGCAGATTTTGTTATACAAGAGGGCTGGGCCAGAGCTGGTAGAAATAATCCATTTGTTTTACTCATCCAACACAGCTTCCATTAGATATGGACTGGGGGGAGAGCAGACAAAGGAATTTGGGGTGGAAGTGGGGGTGAGGCAAGGGTGTGGCTTGGCCTCACTTCTGTTCTATATATATATATAAATATATATATATGTATATATATATATATTGGTAATCATTGACACTTTTTTTAGTGGGTGTCAGGTACCCCAAGCTGGAGGCGGATAAATATCCAGAGCTTTTCAATGCTGATGATGCGGTTCTGTTGGCTACTTCTCCCCAGGGATTAAAACATTCTTTAAAGCTATTTGCCTCTAAATGCTTAGACCTAAAATGAGTCTTAAATCTTGCCAAATGTAAAGCTATGGTTTTTAGACCTCTATATGCAAAACCTAAGCAGATAAAATTATCAGTAGATGAATTCATGTTGGACCAGGTCTCCCAATTTGATTATTTCAGAGTGATATATGAGGACTGCAGTAGTTGGGGGCCCCATGTAGCTAAAGCTGCAACAACACTATCTAAATAAAGTGGGGCATACAGTCTTTCTATGGAAACCATGGTAGAGGTGCAATATCCCTGGCGCTTTAGTTATATCATAAACAAGCCAACCCTGTAGCGATCTATGGTGCTGGGTTGTGGGCGCACGCAAACATCTCTAAGTTATCAATTTGTGAGAATACGTTTATAATAAAGTTGTTGCTGCTCCCCATGTCGGCTCCCGTGGCCCTAACTCATCTGGAATTAGACAACTCAAGGATCATGGCCCAAATCTCTTTGAGACAAAGACAACAGGGTAAATTATGGCTCAAAGAGCCAGGATGGCAACTGCCTTCCCAAACCGTAGGGAATAACTGGTACACAGGGAACGGTATGCTGGGGAAAAAAAAAAAAAATTCATCAACTTGCCGGTAAGGGCAAGACCAAACAACTAGTGATATTTCTATGGACCGTGGTCCTGTCCTCTTGGACACAGGGTGTGAAGCTGGTCTGGTGCGGGGATGAAAGTGAGGACAACCAGCACAAATATGCAAAAGTGCGAGAGGGGAATAGTCATGTAACTTTATTTTAACACTAATGACTAGAGGGTTCCTTGCAAAAAGGGTAGTTAGAGGCCAATTCATTCCCTCTCTGCAATTATGTTTCTTGTGTCTCCCCTCCCAGGATCCACTTTGCAGCCTGTCATCGCTGCCCTACTAAGAGGACAGACACCATTCAATAGCACATGAAGATTGATCTTGTCCTGAAGAAGATGGTCGGTAATCAGTCATGAACCATCGAAACCGGTCGACCTTACCTGTTGTGGCTCCACCACAACATTTTATGATACCCCCAAGACCAATAGGGGTTACTGCATGAAATTGAGAGAAAACCCACAAAGTATTGGTTTTCCCATCCCACACCAAGTGGGACAGTGCATTTTTTTAGCGATTCGATACTTTGGTAATCACCCTCTTGGACAACCACCCTTTTTGCAAGGAACCCTCTAGTCATTAGTGTTAAAATAAAGTTACATGACTATTCCAATGCCTTAATCTTCGCAGTTTTGATTGCCAGCTGCCTAGATTTAAAAATGCGAGATTGAATTCCCCTCTCGCACTTTTGCATATTTGTGCTGGTTGTCCTCACTTTCATCCCCGCACCAGACCAGCTTCACACCCTGTGTCCAAGAGGACAGGACCACGGTCCATAGAAATATCACTAGTTGTTTGGTCTTGCCCTTACCGGCAAGTTGATGAATTTTTTTTTTTTCCCCCAGCATACCGTTCCAAATCTCTTTGAACCACTGTGGTTTTGGGCCAGTAACTGGAAAGAGGAGGGCCTTGACAAACATGTAACAGCTCATTTTGGTGTCACCGGTTTGGACGGGGAGAAAAGTTTACATTGGTTTGTCCACATAAAACAAGTCTTTCTCAAATTAATGAATTTGAATTGTGGAATAACCCCACATAAATACAGCTGCAGGATATTAACTCCCTGAGGTCCAAAGCTTTTAAGCTAGCACAAGATCAATTGGTGGTAGATGCACAAAAGCTACATGTGGATGCATCCTATTTGGAAACTGTGATGGACCCAGGGTTTAAGAGATACTTAGATGATATATTTCCGCCTTTTGAGAAGTCACTATTTACACTTTAGATTAGGTATTCTGCCCACAGCAATTTCCACCGCTAGGTGGCAGGGGTCAACGAGTGTCCTCTGCCCAATGTGTGGTATTGCTGAGGAAAATGTCACCCATTTCCTATTGTTCTGCCAAAAAACCAAAGGACTGAGAAGTATGTCTATCAAACGAATTTTAAATAATCTGGCCATTCGACAGGTAGACATTTCCATGAGATTCTTAAGACAATGCCTAGATGTTTTCGGATACGCGCAATTTGAGGCTTTGAACATGTGAATGGGATCTAACCCTGGCAATTATCCATTTTCTGCTCTGATATATATGGACTTCTAACCAGGACGGTTGAACATTATCTGCTAAACAGCATCCACAATTGAAATGCAATTTATAACTACTATACACATTAAGATTGGGACCAATACTTAAGAATTACAAGGATTGACTTCCAGTTTGGGCCTTGATAAGGACCAAGCTGGTCGAAACACATGTCGGCTGTTTCTTGAAAATGGAATAAACACAATGTATCTACATCAAAGAATCTGTACATGGATGGACTTGTTTTTTAATAGACACTGAAAGTTATATTTGTGCAAACAATATGTTTTACTGTGCACAAATATTAACTCTGAACCTCATTTAGCTATTTTCATATATTAGGAACCTCTGAGGGTGGTTTCCTTGTTTTGGAGGTTTTTTTCGCTGGCAGTTCTCCGGAAATTCTATTAATGGAAAATAGCGCACAGTAAAATTGTATCAAACCCTCGCCCCAATATTTTTAGATGTGGTCTTTGAAATATCTTGATGTATTCATAGGGCTTTGCTGAAGTGATCCATGGCACTCAAGAGGGGATTAACTCTTGTTGGAAAAGTAGAACCAATAATCAGCATTGCGAGTATTGACTCTCCCTGATTATTAATTAGCTTTGTATTTTTCTATTGATATGTATGGATTAGTTTATATTGCATTATATTGTAATATTAGATTTTAACAATAACATTATGAACTGACATTTTAAGCTTTGGATGAAACTTGCTAAATTAATCTTTATGCTCTGGTTGCTTTATTGTAAATTGTTTAAATAACTTGAAGGTCTACACTGAATAAAGGTTTGTTTGACTTAAAGATGACAGTAACTCTTGTGTACTGATCTTGTTTGAAATTCTTTATTGTGCAAATTGGTTATTTAAAAGCTTATACACACATATTAAAAGAAATATTAATTTCATGAAAAAATATTACAATTAAAAGGAGAAACATGCACAATACACACTATGTAATAAAATCATGAAATCCATATTAATCATGTATAATATTATATAAAATCTTCTTCCATATATAATATGCTCCTCCAATATATACCTGAGATTGTTCAGCATAAATAGCAGCACAGAATTGTTCCCCAGATTTCACATCCCGATTGCCTACCAGGTTTGAATATCCCTTAGAGTATAACACCCAAGTTTAGAACACCCGGCGAGTAAATGTCTCACTGTTTCTACCTCAATACCACAATATCGGCATCTCCTGGACTCAAATGGAACCAAGCTCTATCCCTCTGTATACTCTTTGCAGGGAAGAATGTTTAAACCTAAAAACATAATGAATCTCTTAAAATCTGCTTTTCCATATCTTAACAGATAATCACATGGCTTGCCAAGCTTAAAGCCTTGAGTAACATAAGAGGCATATCTTTTTTAGTACTCAAATAATCCAAACAGTTGATCATATCACACTCAGTGGCTTTTCTTTTGATTAACATGTACTAAGGCCATTATTACTTAAGATAATATTCAGAAGAAAACAGTTCACCATCTGCTGCAGAGTACTCACAAGGGTGTTCATGTATCCAACGCGAATAGAATTGGCTATGATGCCAAAGAGACTTGCGGGTTGAGCTGACCGCATAACACTATTATAAAGTTTAACACAACGCATTTTCCTAAGAGTAGACAGCGAAACCATTTCTAAGTCACATTTGATTGCTTCGATCAGGAGTTTTCACTGGAGTTTAAGAGCTGGCTTCCAACACCCTCACTTCCCCAAGTTGATCCACCCATTAAACATATTACTTGTTTAAAACTTCAAGTGCATAAAATGCTCCAGGGATAATGCTACATTTATATATTTTTGATAAAGCTCTCAATAAAATAGCCAATCCCTTACTGCAAGAAACCTTCTGATGACATTCCAACCATTAATCATCCTACAAGATAGTATACTGTCATACATAGAGGCAGTCGGATGACTAACAACAGGCATCCCCAGTTACGGGTAAGTGTCCACAGCCTCCAGGCATTCATTGTTAATTTTCCATGAATACGATTTTGTTTTTTTCCTAGACTGTGCATATACCACTATAACTTTTGTGTTTTTAATATTAATAACTAGATCATTATTGGAAGCATATACACATTAGGCCTCCAACAATCTTTGTAGGCAAATATGGGTCTTATTCATAACACTAGTATCATCTGCACACGATAGCCATCTTACTCCCACCACGCCTATCTTGGGGGGAAAACAGTTGATAACTGATAGACTGCAATTCACATCTGCTACATACAAATTATATTATACGGGGCAATTTTGCATCCCTGTTTTAGACCTCTGTTTGTATGCACTGGAAAAGTGAGAGATCCACTTCTGTCAACACAAATTGAAATGTAGATTGCAGAATACATAGCTCTAATTAAATGTAACACCATGGGACAGATTACCCATTAATGTAGCTTCAACCAGACCTTAGCCCTGTTCACACAATTGTCACTATCTGATGTGATTAGTAGGGTATCAGCAATGTCAATGTCCACCTCCGCTTCCTCCTCACCTGTTTCTTCCGAGGGGAACAACAGCTGTAGGAGCTTCTTCTTTGACTTCTTCTTCTTTGATAAGAGATACCATCTTCTGCGGTAAGAAGCCACCCTGATTCCCTGCTAAAACAGGGAAGCAGTTGACCCACTTCCCGCAGAGGCCAATCAGAGAGGAAAAAAGCAGCCTCTAAAAAAAAACTCTCAGTGTGTGTTTGTTGCGGCGAATGGCTGACAGTCTTGTATAGTCCAGATATAAAAGGGAGGTGATCCGGAGCGGGCGTCCTGAATGGTAAGTAGAGTGTTGTTGCTGCGGAAAGCTGAACTCAGGTAAGGCAAATTTATAAGACGCAGCTTGGTGGGAGGTAGGGTCCAGGTAAGTCGCTGCAGCAGGAGGATGGAAACAGAAGAGGACTCCAGAGGGCTGAAACAAGCAGTCCGAGGAAAAGAATAGAAAACGGGAAAGGAAAAAGGAAAAGAACGCAGAATGAGAAGGTGCAGAGCACAGAGCGGCGGAACCACGAAGAGAAGTAGGCGAAGAGCAACTGAGAGTAAATGAAGGTGAAGGGGAAAAGCAGGGAGAGGGAGCGAGTAGCGAAATGCTCGCAAACAAGGAAGAGCAAGAAAAGAAAAACAGAGGCAGTCAAGTAGAAAAACAAGGCGTACGAGCAAGAGAGAGCAATGCAACAGCACAGTAAACAAAGTTGCAATGCACTGAGCCGGAAGAGAGGGCGGGGCTAAATAGGGAAGCGAAAAGGACAGAACGAAAGACTAAACCGCACACCCAGGAAGTGAGGAACCAATATGGAACAGCCTAATGGCGCCGCCACCGCCAAGCGTTCCAAAGCCGCCAGCGGCGTCTGTGAGTTGGCGGCATGACAACAATCAAATGCTCCACTATAATCTATGAAGCATAGATATAAATTATTTTCTAAACTACTTAAGGTGTCAGATATAAGATAGTTAAGCGTAAACATGTTGTTCAATGTACTGTGTCCAGGTCTAAAACCAGTTAGCTGATAAGGAATGATGTTTTGCTCCTCTATCCATGTATTAATGATCTTCTATAAGAGGGTGCTAAAAATGTTACAAAACTTATCTGACATGGCCAATAGTCTGTAGTTGGAAGGTGTCGGTCAGGATCTTTTTTTTTTTTTTAATTGGAGCTAGGTTGGACTTCCTCCAACTTTCCAGAAAGTCACCACTTTCCCATATCGACATAAATAGTTTAATTAGTAAAGTGGCCCACTTCATCATATTCCGTTTGATCACAGCATTGGCTAGCTCATCAGGGCCAAGATGCCTTAAGCTTCATGATGACCCTAACAATGTCATCAGTATTAAAGGGGAAAGATCTCAAACATCCCCGTCTGGTAACAGTTATAGGGAGAAGTTTGTGTTTCACATTAAAGTAATAACCATGAACATATTTAAGACATTCTTCAATACTGATTTCATTGACTTCATTAAGGTTATCTTCGCTCCATATTGTCTGTAGAGGTACCAGAACCGTTTAGAGTTGTTGGTTCTCAATATCTTAAAGATCATTTTCCAAGTGGCATTTCTAGTATCACATTTATAATGGCACAACCAATTCTTATACTGCATACCAAGATTAATCACCATGCTATTCTTCTCTCACTCAATAAATCAGTGTGTTTAATCATATAGATGTCTTTGATCAACTGTTTTTCCTTGCATGAATGGAGCTATAATTATAGAACTATATAATTATTATAAAGCTTTTTACCTGATTTTAGGTTAATCTGGCATTTGGGTGGAGACGTAAGGATAGTCGCCAGCAGCTTACCAATATCATTATTAGTCAAGGGGGCAACGTCATGAGATTCCAGTTCCAAGGACGGAAATTGTCTCTTAAATCATTTAATATTCTGATCCGTCCAGACTATCTGATTGCCACCAGCATTTACTTGCAGACCCATGTACTTACATTTAAGGGGCAAACTCATTTTACAACTCAGGATACGTTTCAGGGTACCATGGTCACTTAAGCAGGTGGGCACATAGTCCATATCTTTTATAATGTTACCCAGACCATCACTTATGAATCCATAATGTACCCTGGATGAAACCATACGATTTGACCATGTATCCCAATTACTTTCATCATTGAGACTAGAAGGATTATGATATTTCAAGCCGTGGTTGTTAAAGATCTCTAGCCACCTCATATCATTTTTGAGTTGAATACGGTTTCTGACTTTTTTTTGGTCAGAGGAGTAGGACAAGGTAGATCATATGGTTCACAAACTTCCTTTCATGCATCCACAACTAGGTTACTGATTAACTTACAAAGAGGAAATCCACATTTGGAACAATTTTCATTTCATTGTTATTTTTAGATACATTTAAGGAGAAGGACTTTTTTGTGCTCAAGGAGTCACTAAGGGAAAAGCACAGCGAGAGAAAACTACAATTGAATCAGTGTTTATTGTTAATACAAATATTTTTTTTAAAAAAGGAGAACCAAATAATAGAATCATACATCAAAGTTTGTTGAAGGCACATATATAATTGAAACATACATGTATATTAGACTGATTCTAAATAAAACAATAGAACTGAATAGAACCAGTGAAAGAAACAACACATTTAAAAAACAAAACGTATAGAACAATGAATTCTCAAGTAAAAGAAACAAAAGAATAAAGTAATCATGGCAATCATCTAACAAAGTTGTCTGATTTGCATAGTGGAACTATTCCTACTATTACGAGCAAAGATCAGGGTATTATTTTATGTTAATCCTGATAAAGTATAGAGATTTATTCTATACTACAGACATGTCTATTGATCTGCCACACTTCCAACGTGTGATTGTTATAAATCTAATTGAAATTACACAGTGCTGCACAGAGAATACTGTTGGAATAAAATCCAAAGTTGGACGGATGTGCGCAGAAACACGTTTCGGCTTTGCCAAAACTGCGGCATCAATATACAGCCTTCCTCAGGGCAAAGGAACTTCTTGTCCCTATATAGGAGGGAGGCAGAAAGGAGATACATAATATCAGTGTTGTGTGTAGAATACTGACACTCTGCTATTTTTTTAAAAAAAAACGAATCCTAAACCAATTAGACTGCTTGAGATTAAAAACTCAAAAGAGAGATCACTGAAGACTCACCCTGTTGTTTAGACAGGGATAAGTGGGACGTGTGACCTCTTTTTCGTAAGTGCAGAGTCGCATGTAGTGATCAGACTGGGGGCCACTCTCAAGAACACTGCCACATCTCAGGAGAAAAAAGGTAGCAGTAAAGAAGTTATTTTATGAAGAACAGTATGAGTGGTACTGTTGGTTATTGGTTCATCAGCACAAAAAAGGAGGAGGAGGGGTGAAGCTAAATCATTACCAATTTAGGTGTCCACATTCGGGTGCCTTGTGGGATGGGAATCCTTGAATGGCAGCGCCAAGCTAGGGGCCTAGTGGTCTCGGACCCAGGGGTATTGGATTGTTCTTCACGTGTAGAATTGGAATAGACAGAAATGCTGTCGTTAAAAATGGGGTCTGTGTAGGCCGTCCACCTGTGCCTGACTGTGGGTGATATACCTTGATGCCCAGACAGGACTGCATTTAATGATGAAGTGTGCGCAAACAAACTTCAAAGATAGTCATGTCAGCTGAAGTGAGATAACAGTGACTAAGGTGTCGTGCACCGGTCAAGACCACACTTTTTTCCAATGGCCGCCACAGTGTAGTCTTTCAGTGTACCAAGATTTAATTTTCCTATTATAATGGGACATAGACTGCTGACTAATGACCGCTATTAACTGACTAGGTCTCTCAGTTTGATCATCGGTATGCATCATAGAAGGATTAGTAAAGGATAACCCAAACAGGCATTCATATATTTTTTTACAAATTATGATCTCAAAACCTTTGCTCAGTAGATGAGCTGAGTGTATTCTTATTTTATCAACTATAATCGATTATACAAACTGTATAATAACATAATTGTCAGAACATTCAAAGTCAGGTAATTCATTGCATTCAATGCCACTCAAGGTTATCATGCCCAGCTCGGGGTTACACTGTTGGAAGAATTTCCACAAGCTTTATAGATTTACCCGTATGTAGTTACCACACAATTTCTCCTTTCCACCCAAACTCAGGGTATTACAATATAAGCCAAGGCCCCCACTGTCCTGTCCATCATCCTCACTACATTTATGTGTTTCCATTTCAACATTCCTGTCTTCAGTAGCAATCTAAGTAGTAAGCAAAGCCAAAGACGTTGAACACAATCTTTACATCCCACTTAGTCGACGTCTTAAAAGGTGGTTTTCCAGAAATACCTTTCGTATGGTTAATCCAATTATCAATTGGACCAACTTCCTGTTCCCCAACACCCTTTTTTTAGTAGAATTACTACCGGCAGGAGACACTTCGTATCGAGGACCCACAATGGTGCAAACAATATTATTAGTATTTGTTTGGGGCAGGGATAAACAATTCTCTTTGGCTATGTTCATTGAGGATTCCTTACAATACTTTGTTTTGTTATTAGAATTTTTCCTATTGTTGCACTTTCGTGGCATCCTTTTCATTACCCCATAAGTAGAAGCTTCAGTAAGCAGGATGTTGAGGCTTGCAGTGTCTTCAAATGATCTTTGTCCCCCCCACCCTGGATCCCATCTACCCCCATTCACCTGTTTCTACAGATCCCGGCGTGGATAAGGAAGGGCAGGCCTTTGAAATCTAGTCTCTGGCAACTCCACAATAAGGTGGGCAGTAAAGCAGGCAGAAACTGAGGCTTTGGAATGCTTGAATGCCAACTGTGTGTGGTCCACCCAGGGGGAATAGTGAGGTGGTGTTGGAGGGAAACTGCTGCCTATGTTCTTTGCAATGCAGCGGCCCAGTTGTTGGTATGGCACCTGGAAAAGAAGGACTTGGTGAGAAGGGCCATTGTGGCCATGGTGAAATCAATCAACATGCTTTTTTATGTTGATTAGACAGCAATGGCTGAAGATGAAAGATGTCTGGATTGAATAGTTCTGTTTCACAGAGTGTTAAGTGGGAGCAGGAATGGAAAACCATGGAGAAGACCAGGAAATATATAAATACATTTGAAGGTTTCGCAGCCGGTGGCAAATTGAGCTGCTAGCACACAAGGGTTTGAGGAAGAGTCCTTTGGAGTCTTCATGAAGGGTGGCATGCATCTCTCCTATATCCGGAATGAGGTTTGGTTGGTTGGAGTGGAATACATAGTGCTGAAATATATGTTTAAAAGTAATAGGTTGTATGTAGAATAGAGTCCCGTTAGTGCAAGGGAGAGGCTGGTAAATTCAGTCAAGACGGTGTGCTTGAGTGATACAGTTGTAAATGTAAGTTTGGTTGGTCAATGTTAAAGGTGGTTTTGGAGTTGTATAGATTTGTAGTTTTGTAGTTTAGTGAAGATCATTGAAGGAACAGATAAGCCTCTATGTAGTATGGTCAGGGTAGCACGTGGATACGTTTGGAAAGGCAGGAGCATGTCAGGGTATTGCATTAAGTGACACAGGCTCTTTGGGGAGTCAGGGGAGGGTTGGGTTATGGATTATTAGCACCCACGGAGGGATTTCAGCCAGTAATGTTGATTGATAATGGCCTGTATCCACAAATACAAGCTTAGATTCTAAGCAAGCTGAAGCCCACCACACCCATGGCTCCCCTTTTTAAAAAAATAAAAACCAGAAAATATATCCTATTTCTTCTTGTTCCTGTTTTGTACTTCTACTGTTGCCCCTGGGATGTGCTAGTCTTCCCTTACCCTTTCTTAAACGAGTGCAGTGCAGCCCAGGATAGGGATAAAGAAAGTATGCCAGGGAAATGTACAGGATGCTAATGATGATCATACCCAAATGAGCAGTCTGTCCCAGTCGGGTTTGCACTCCGGCCTCTGTATTATCATCTAACTGCAATCATAGGGATATTTTAAGTCGGTTAAAAGAGACAAACCGGGTTAGCGTTAACATTAACTTCATAAAAGGCAGCCTGTGGGCCCCTCAAATCGTTTTGGCGTGACTCGTTTAATCTGAAAAGCGTTTGGTGGGTTTTAAACTTGGTTGAGGGCCTGTTCAAATTTGGGGGTGGTTTTCCGTGTGTGTTGCGTTGATTTGTGTTCCAGTCAGGAGCCTCGGATCTCGCATCATGCCTCAGGCTTATTCTTTGACTTTGTTCAGACAAACATTTCTCTTGGGCGGATTTGATTAATTTATTCAGCAAATCAGAGGACTCAAATCTCCCAAATTATGTTTTGAACTCTATAACAGGCCCAGCTCACTTCCTGTTCCTTTGTGGGGCTTGCTAAGAGATTAAGGCGTTTCACAAGGCAGGGTCACACTGGTGCCGTTCTAGGAGAATTTTGAGCAATTTACGGCACACATTTTAGACGTTGGTGTCTTTATGTAGTTTGTTGTGTGCAGAACTGGTGTTATTTCTTTGTGTACCCCTTTGTCTGCTTGGAATTTGTTCTGTGTATTTTAGTTTTCTTCTGATAAGAAAGCACAAGCAACTCTGTCCTTTCCTCTTATGCCTTTTACTTTTTGTTTCCCCCTGATAACACTTTCAAAGCCAGTGTTCCCGTTCCCAAAGAAACAAAATGTTTTTTTACCTGTAGAGGAGGAGCCAAATGCCTCTACTGGAGAAATCCCACCCCTATTTTGCCTATATGTTGAAAGCCGGAAATTGCAACAAGCACAATGCTGATAATCGTACCTATCGCACAAAGAATCCTCAAAATAAGGCATCCATTGAGAAAGCCCTATATGATGTCCCCGCAGAGAGATGACAGTCTCTTAGAGGAGGTTCCTGAAGAAATATAAAGATGAATGAAAGAGGAGATTGATGATGTCACATGAAGCAAAGATGACGCGCCAAGCGGAGATGCCAAGAGAGAAGGCAAATGGACCTTATAGAATATGATGATGAAATAAAGAATCAAGTAACATTTCATGTGTGGAATGAAGATTGCACGTTCGAAGAAAACTGAAAAAAATACAAGTCGCTTTATAATTGAACAGATGCTGCAACTCAAGTAGATTAAGTAACCATGAAGGCTGGCTATACGTAGTGAATAGACTGCAGGTGGTGCCGCCAATATATATATATGTGTATAGAATCTGGATGTTCCACGTCCCATTTTAGCAAACTAGGACCTCAGTAGCAAAAGGACTGAAAGTGTGGCGCAACAGAGAAAAGCAGCTGAAGATGGACGAAGAATCGAGAAGGCTTGTCGGGCCCAGTGTCATCGGTTGAGGCAGCCAAGAAACTGGTTATCTATTCGAGAAGATATAATGAACGTGAGAAGCGAAGCGAGCTCCTGTTGAGGTGCAATGGAAAAACACTGTGAGTGCAACGTTTTATTCATTTAATAGTATTAAATGCGAAGAAGGAGCTAAAACACAGTTTCCTGTCACATGGGGTAGATGGAAATAGACTTTGGGCAAGCTACATCGAGACTGAAGATAAGAACGTGCTCACACTCCCTGCTAATCTCAAGCGCAGTGATACTTTGCAAGGCTGAGTTCAAAGACAATTTGAATGGCAGACAGCAGGAGTGATGATGGATGATGGGTTAATTGGGTCGGGAGGCATGGTCAAGTCACCCACAAGCACCTGGGATACCAGCTTTCGTGCTGCTAGTGAGTGGAATATTCCAGAAGGGTACAAGCATGCCAACCAATTAGGGAGGGCCACGTAGCAAAGAGCTCTATAGTTTGAGAGCCAATGAAACATGTATTTGATGACAATGAAAATTACTTGCACTAAGGGTGGGCAGGGTTGTCTATCTGACTATAGAGACCCAATCATAATCCTATCCCCCATAGCAAGTATACCTAGATGTTCCCCATAGAACAATCACAATCCCAGATAAGTTTTCTTCAGTTTGCCATGTAGTATGACGTCAATGATGACAGGGTTTTGCTATAAAAGTGTATTTCTTCATGTAAAAGATTGAGAGAAATATGCTTTGAGATGTCCGTTGATGTCCGTTGTACTCCCTGTTTTGGAAAATTGATTTTAAAACAGCTATGTTTTGCCAACTTGCTGAGTCGGTCTTATTATTGGTTTAAGAGTAAATAGTGTATCCTCATCCATCCAATAAAGCGTTACCTCATTAAAAGGGCCAACGGGTTCATACCATTTCCAGGTTTCCCCCTATATGCTTGTTTTTGCTGTCATGTCCCTATGTGCTTGTTGTGCGGGCCTTCCTTATTTGGACATGTACTTTCCCGTGAAACACAGATGCTTTTGCGGGCTTCTACAGGCCTTGTGTGTGCCTCCAGGATGTGGACTGGGATGTCTGTTCCCAATACACATCCTGGGTGCCAGAGAATCTAGTGTGTCTTGAATGCCTGGGACCACCGTGGTCCGTGATAAATCCACGTATGGTGTGAGTGTTTTGTGAGCAGATCTCCCATTGGGTCCTCTCAGTTTGGCGCAAAGGGAACTCTGGATAAGAGGAGGCTGGAAACACCACTACCATGTCGATCTCCTGAGTTCTCACGAACGACGGATACAGGAGCCAAGTATCCTGCAACCAAGAGGTTAAACCGAGGAATCGCTGGTGACCCGCTGAAGGACTGCTCCTCTGCACGGCTGTCGCTCTGTGAAACCATTCTGCCCCTGATCGAACAAGAAGGCCTGTACTGGTACTTCGACCCTTTGGAATAGTGGGAACAACTATTCTCGGCATCTTCATCATCTCCTGCACGTAAGCCTTCGGAAGCGTCTCTGGGCCATCCAGTGGACTGACCAGCTTACCCAGGAGTCTTGCTCTGTAACCGCCATCAGGTTGCTGCTGTATTCCGAGTCCTTGACACTCTCACACGATTCGTACACTTGGCATTCCCAGGTCTGAAGTGAGAAGTGTACATTGGGCTGAAATACACACGGCCGCTTCGTTGCCCTGCTGTGGTAACAATCTGTGTGGGTTCACTGCGTTTGGGACATCTTCAACTCTAACTTCTGCTGCCGCGGAATCTACACGACGCCGAGTTGTCCCCGGCTCGCATCTGAACCTTTCAGCACTGAAACTGATGCGGAGAAGCCTGGGTCTGCCTGCATCGGGGACCGGTGAGTAGCACCGCTAGGAACTGGTCACCCTCCTGCAGTAGCCCGTAGCTTTTCCTCGCTGTGTTAAACAGCACACCTTTTTTGCACTCGCGCTCTGCTTCTGCCCGCAAGTGGAGGCTGCGCTTGAGTGGCAGAGATTTGTTCGCCCTCCTTTGTTCACCGCTCTGAACTGCCTGACTTCCAGGAAGAGACTCCCCTTGGCCCATTGGCACCAGCGTGTGCAGGTACTTTTGAGCACAAGGCTCCACTCTTCGTAGGGTTTGGACTTCCTTCTAGTTAGGTGGCCTCTGAAGGCGAACTGGGTCTAACGATTACTTGCACTGCCTGTTTTCCTCCCCATCTAGGTGGTCTGCATATTTCGTGCTTCGAACTCTTTAGACCCTTCGGTAATTGTATATATATTGTATTTGATTGTGATGTGTTGGTTTACTTGAGTTTTATCGTGATTCTTTGCTATGGTCAATATTACAAAGGCCTTGTAATAAATGTGTCTATATTTTTAATATAACACCTGCTTGGAGTAATTGGCCTTCTGAACCTCTGCCCCTCCAGGACAGAGTTCAGAAATCCATTTTAACAAATTGGTGTACAGCGGTGGGATACGACTGAAGGTATCCAGTGTTGCGCACGAGCGAAGGCATTTCAAGTTATTCCTACCAGGACACGTAGTGAATTGTCGTAGTATAACTTTTAAAAGGCCATAGTCCTATCTAACAGTATGGAAACAAATACCTTGTTAACTTTAAATGCTTCTAAATCCAAAACATTGAAAAAGATGTGTGCGGAGAGAGGTGTATCCTCTCAAGGCACCAAATTGGATATGATCCAAAGAATCGTGGCGTGGCAAGAAGCTCAGCTTGACGCTATAACTTCTGAGGACAGTGCGGAAGGAAGTGCGGCTGCTCTCACTGGTAAAACCGACCTTTCTGCCGCTGCACTGGTTCACCGCGACCACGAGGACAGGGAGGATGAGATGTCTAATGTTTCCTCTGCCAGTGTCGATGGGGAGGCCATGCTTGAATTCAAGAAGCAAGAGCTGCTATTTAGGCAGAAGAAGCTTGATTTCAGTATGGCCAAGCTAAAAATCGAACATGCAGAAAAACAGAAAGACAGGGATCACCAGTTGGAACTGGCCAAGCTTCAGGTTGCAAATGGATCCAAGGGTCCTGGACATGGGTCTGGGGCCTCCTCTCATCCACGGTTTCCAAAAGATCTGCTCAGTGTGTATGAGGAAAAGAATGAACTGGCTGAATATGTTCGAGTATGCATGTGAAGTTCAACAAGTTGACAATGCTGATAAGATTGCCTGGTTACTCAG
Source organism: Ambystoma mexicanum (assembly GCF_040938575.1). NCBI lineage: Eukaryota > Metazoa > Chordata > Amphibia > Caudata > Ambystomatidae > Ambystoma > Ambystoma mexicanum. The sequence goes on from NC_090924.1 coordinate 96,758,045, forward strand.
CAGACTGCCCCATTCTGGCTGTAGTGCCATTATGGAAATGTCGAAGGCTGAGCGAGCGGATTTTGCAATGTTGAAGCAAACTCTCATTTTAAAGTTTGGAACGACTGCTGCCCAATATTTAAAATGATTCCGAGAGTATAAGAAAAAAGGAGGTGGTACTTGGGTATCTTATGTAACCGAATCCTTAAAAAACTTGACTGGCTGGGTCGAAGGTTATAAGGTTTCTACCTTTGAAGGCATGATAAATCTTGTCATGCTGGAACATATTTTTGCATCTTCTTCCCCGGAGCTTAAGCAGCATTTGGCAGATTCAAAGGAGATATATCCTAAGAAGCTTGCCATTGCAGCAGATTTATGGGTGTCACATCGAGTGTCCCATAAGGACAAAACTCATCCTGGTAAGCAGGAGGAAGGGCAAAAGTCCAAAGATAAGGAGGGTGGAGAATCTGATAAATCTTCTTCTTAAAAGGCCCACAAAAAGAAAAATAAGGGTAAGACACAAGAGAACTCACAGGGTAGTGGAGGTCAGCCTCCGAAACAGAACTCTGGTTACAATAAGCCTCCCTATGTAAACAGACCCAATGGATCTTGTTTTGCTTGTGGAGCAACTGACCACGTGAAGTGGGATCCCCGGTGTAAGGTTAAACCTTTGGGGGTCCACTCTGCTAATCTGGCCTTCTCCTCCTACACGGAAGAAGAGATTACAGGAGCATCCTTCTCCTCAGACTCCTTCCCCAGTGGGACAGAAGCTGAGGTAGTTTTAGTTTCCCTGGGTTCGTGGGAGCCTAAAGTCGCAGAGGCTTATGCTAGGATTCCAGATAATACCAAGCACTACTTCAAAGACAGTGTGCTGATCAATGGAGTAGATACTCCAGCTCTTAGGGATAGTGGGTGCAGACGAACTGTAGTGGATTCTACCTTGGTAGACTCAGAGGAAGTTGCCAGAGCTACTCTGATGCCCACTAAGTTGGCTGACGGCCCACCTCGCATGTTTCCAGTAATACCTGTAAATCTTACTTTAAATGGTACAGCAGTCAGGATTCCAGTGAGCATTCAGAGAAACGTCCCAGGAAAGGTCTTGTTGGGCAATGATCTCAGAGCTTTAGGGCTCGTAGGAGACACTGCTGACAGACCCTGCACACGTTCTCAAACACGGGCAGCATTGGCCAAGACCAATACGCTGCCCCAGCCAAAGGGGAAACCCAAGGCTAAAGGAGTACGAAAAGCAAAACGAGGGAAAGAGAATATTCCCCCGAACTCGCCTACCACTGCGGTGGAGGAAGTTGGTCAATCGCCCGGGCCTGACGAGGAGATGGCGATGCCTGAAGTATTTGACCCCAATGACCATCCTGAACTAAAAGACTTGTTAGTAGAAGGTGGTCCTGACAGGGAAGAATTCAGTAAAGTCCAACGTGAGTGCCCATCTCTGGAAGGCCTAAGGAGACAGGCCTGCTCCCAGCTTGAGGGTGAACCTCCTGGGAAGCATTGGATTTATTGGGAAGGTGGACTCCTGTATAGTGAGCCCACAGAGTCTACAGAAGGAGACCATAGGAGGTTGGTGGTTCCCCTTGCTGTAAGACCCTTCCGCCTGCAGCTGGCGCATGAAGTGGCCCTTGCTGGTCACCTTGGTATTAAGAGGACCAAGCAAAGGTTATCCTTGCACTTCTACTGGCCCAAGATGGGGGTGCAAATAGAAAGTCACTGCAGGAGTTGTGCCTGCTGCCAGTTATCTGGTAAGAGTTGCTCAACAATTCAAGCTCCACTGGTACCACTCCCAGTTGTGGGAATACCATTCGAAAAAGTAGGGATCGACATTGTTGGTCACCTTGACCCGCAGACATCCTCAGGCAATAGGTTTATCTTGGTGCTAGTCGACTATGCTACCAGGTATCCTGAGGCCATCCCATTGAAAACTGTAACTGCCAAGTCAGTTGCAAAAGCGTTACTTGGCATCTTTACTAGGGTTGGCTTCCCTAAAGAAGTTGTGTCTGACAGAGGCAGCAACTTTATGTCAAAGTATATGCAGGCTATGCGGATAGAATGTGGGGTCACCTACAAGTTCTCTTCTGCATACCACCCCCAGACCAATGGTCTGGTGGAACGTTTCAACAGAACGTTAAAGAGCATGATTGGGGCTCTGGAAGAACCTCAGAGAAGAAAATGGGATCTTCTTTTACCATGCTTACCGTTTGCCTACCGAGAGGTACCACAGGAGGGTGTTGGCTTCAGCCCCTTCGAACTTCTGTTTGGTCACCCTGTCCGGGGACCCTTAGCCATAGTCAAGGAGGGAAGGGAGATTCCCACTCCCCCTGTTACTACCAACGTAGTCGACTATGTGCTAGGGCTCAGAAAACGGATGGTACTTCTGATGGGCTTGGCTAGTGATAAATTGAAGGCAGGACAAGCACTGGTGAAACATTGGTACGACCAGAAAGCTTCCCTCATCAACTTTACACCTGGTCAGCAAGTCCTGATCATGAATCCCATAAGGCCTAGAGCTTTACAGGACAAATGGTCAGGCACTTACACAGTGGTGGAGCCCCTGGGTGAGGTTAACTATTTAGTGGACCTTGGAAGGCCTGGACAGGCTCCAAAGTGTGTTCCACGTAAATAGGCTGAAGGCTTTCGTCCCAAGAGTCGAAATCGCAGCACTGCTACTGGCTTCAGATGTTGAGGAGGAGGAGTCTGAACCTCTCCCCGACCTGTTCCAAAGCGGTCCTTCAGATAGCTCCTTTAAGAGTGTCCGAGTAGCCCCTCACCTGACTTCTGATCAGCAGGCTGAGGTGAAAAGTTTGCTTAGGCACTTTTCCCCCCTGTTTTCGCAGTCCCCTGGTTTGACACCTTTGTGCAAACATAACATAGACACAGGAGACAGCGTTCCTACCAAAAGTAGAGGATACAGGATGTCAGACAAAGTACGGTCTTACATTTAGACAGAGGTCAACAAAATGTTAGATCTTGGGGTGATTGAACCCTCTAGTAGTCCTTGGTCCAGCCCTGTGGTTTTGGTTCCAAAAGCAGGCACTTCTGAATTGAGGTTCTGCGTGGATTACAGGGCTCTGAATGCTGTCACCAAGACAGATGCACACCCCCTGCCTCGAACAGATGAGCTGGTGGATACCTTGGGTGCCTCCAAGTACCTCAGCACGTTTGACCTCACTGCGGGCTATTGGCAAATAGCCTTAGCAGAACATGCCAAAGAGAAGACAGCGTTTTCCACTCCAGACGGTCTTTACCAATTCAGGGTAATGCCGTTCGGGTTGAAGAATGCACCTGCCACTTTCCAGAGGCTTGTGAATCATGTGTTGAATGGGTTGGACGAATTCTGTCTTGCATATCTGGATGATATAGCAGTTTTCAGTGCCACCTGGGAAGACCATTTGAAACACCTCGGGATTGTGCTACAGGCTCTTCAGAAAGCACACTTGACCATAAAGACTAGTAAATGCCAGATTGGACAAGGCTCAGTGGTTTACCTTGGACATGAAGTAGGTGGAAGGAGGATACCGCCTCTTCAAAGTAAAGTACAAGCAGTACAAGACCCCACTACACAGACCCAAGTGAGAGCCTTCTTGGGACTCACAGGGTATTACCGCAACTTCATGGCAGACTATGGCACCATAGCTTCCCCTCTGACTGCCCTCGCCACTCCGAAGAAACCAAAGAAGGTAACTTGGACCGACGAGTGTGAGAAGGCCTTCAACGGCTTAAAAGAATCCTTGTGCCAGGCCCCTGTCATCAGGGCACCTGATTATCAAAGACCTTTTATTGTGCAGACAGACGCCTCTGACACTGGGATAGGAGCTGTACTATCACAAGTAGGTGAGAAGGGTAAGGAACACCCTATTGGTTTCATTAGTCGCCAGCTTAAGGACAGAGAGCTCAGATGGTCCACAGTAGAGAAAGAATGTTTCTCTGTTGTGTGGGCCCTACGGAAGCTGAGGCCCTACCTCTATGGGACCCACTTCACTGTGCAAACTGACCATAAGCCCTTAAAGTGGCTAATGACCATGAAGGGAGAGAATCCAAAGTTGCTTAGGCGGTCCATAAGTCTACAGGGCTTTGACTTCACTATTGAACATAGGCCAGGTGTCCAACTTAGCAATGCTGATGGGTTGTCCAGAATGTTTAACCGACCTGAACAAGAGACTTATCCAGGGGTGGATTAGTTCCCCCTGTCCATAGTCTGGAAGGGGCGAGTGTTAGGAAAGATTTCTTAATTGTGGGTAATTTTCCTTCCATGTGGCAACCCCTAAACATTTTGCTGTTGTTTTCACCCTGATCTAGACTTTGCCAGAGAAGCGCAGCCTTCCGCCGCACTCCTCTGGGCTTTTGCTCCATTCTTACGGGGAAACTGACATGCCCTTAAGACAGTCAGTACCGGGAAACGTTGTTTTCCGTAGTTCTTTTATCATGTTGCAGCTTTCGCGCAACATGACACAAGAGGTCACTGTATGCTAAATTACTGCTCTCTTGGGTCTCTAGTCACTCTACAGGCCCTAGACACTCTCTTTGGATTGTTAATGAATGGTGCAAGTGAATCACGGACGGGACTGGTGGCAGCGATCGTTTCTTTGTGTTTTGAGCTACTTTTGGCTGTTTAAGCACGTTTCTCACGCTTAGCCCAAAATGGTGGCCTGGCTCCCAAAATGGCCAGACCACAAGCCTCTTTGTCCTGCCCGCTGACCGTCTTGCCCCCTTCACCTTCCCCGGGTCGAGCCGACCCGGGGCATTCCTTATTTGGACATGTACTTTCCCGCGAAACACAGATGCTTTCGCGGGCTTCTACAGGCCTTGTGTATGCCTCCAGGATGTGGGCTGGGATGTCTGGTCCCAATACACATCCTGGGTGCCAGAGAGTCTAGTGTGTCTTGAATGCATGGGACCACTGTGGTCCGTGATAGGTCCACGTATGGTGTGAGTGTTTTGTGAGCAGATCTCCCATTGGGTCCTCTCCAGTTTGGAGCGAAGGGAACTCTGGATAAGAGGAGGCTGGAAACACCACTACCATGCCCATCTCCTGAGTTCTCATGAACGACGGATACAGGAGCCAAGTATCCTGCAACCAAGAGGCTGAACCGAGGAATCGCTGGTGACCCGCTGAAGGACTGCTCCTCTGCACTGCTGTCGCTCTGTGAAACCATTCTGCCTCTGATCGAACGAGAAGGCCTGTACTGGTACTTCAACCCTTTGGAATAGTGGGAACAACTATTCTCGGCATCTTCATCATCTCCTGCACGTAAGCCTTCTGAAGCGTCTCTGGGCCATCCAGTGGACTGACCAGCTTACCCAGGAGTCTTGCTCTGTAACCGCCGTCAGGTTGCTGCTGTATTCCAAGTCCTTGACACTCTCACACGATTTGTACACTTGGCATTCCCAGGTCTGAAGTGATCATGTACATTGGGCTGAAATACACACGGCCGCTTCGTTGCCCTGCTGTGGTAAGGATCTGTGGGGGTTCACTGCGTTTGGGACATCCTCAACTCTAACTTCCGCTGCCGCGGAATCTACACAACGCCGAGATGTCCCCATCTCGCATCTGAACCTGCCAGCACTGAAACTGACGCGGAGAAGCCTGGGTCTGCCTGCATCGGGGACGGGTGAGTAGCAACGCTAGGAACTGGTCGCCCTCTTGCAGTAGCCCGTAGCTTTTCCTCGCTGTGTTAAACAGCACACCTTTTTCGCACTCGCGCTCTGCTTCTGCCCGCAAGTGGAGGCTGCGCTTGAGTGGCAGAGATTTGTTCGCCCTCCTTTGTTCACCGCTCTGTTAAGATGTCCCCATCTCGCATCTGAACCTGCCAGCACTGAAACTGACGCGGAGAAGCCTGGGTCTGCCTGCATCGGGGACGGGTGAGTAGCAACGCTAGGAACTGGTCGCCCTCTTGCAGTAGCCCGTAGCTTTTCCTCGCTGTGTTAAACAGCACACCTTTTTCGCACTCGCGCTCTGCTTCTGCCCGCAAGTGGAGGCTGCGCTTGAGTGGCAGAGATTTGTTCGCCCTCCTTTGTTCACTGCTCTGAACTGCCTGACTTCCTTGAAGAGACTCCCCTTGGCCCATTGGCGCCAGCATGTGCAGGTACTTTTGAGCATAATGCTCCACTCTTCGTAGGGCTCGGACTTCCTTCAAGTTAGGTGGCCTCTGAAGGCGAACTGGGTCTAACGATTAGTGCACTGCCTGTTTTCCTCCCCATCTAGGTGGTCTGCATATTTCGTGCTTCAAACTGTTTAGACCCTTCGGTAATTGTATATATATAGTATTTGATTGTGATGTGTTGGTTTACTTGAGTTTTATCGTGATTCTTTGTTATGGTCAATATTACAAAGGCCTTGTAATTAATGTGTCTATATTTTTAATATAACACCTGCTTGGAGTAATTTGAAAGCGTCCTTCCTCTGTGTGCTCATTGCCGGCTTTCAGTCACCCTCACCCCTCTTGAGACCTATTCTTGACCGCCGCGATCACAACCTTGATTGGTCTGGCTTGTCCAGAGGTTACTCTGTTCCAAGATACTAGGCTGGCCTTGTGAACCTCTGCCCCTCCAGGACAGAGTTCAGAAATCCATTTTAACAGGCATGGAGGCTGAGGCATTTAGGAGTGGTCTCAGGGGAAGAAGTAGTGGAAGGAGAGGCATATCTATTCGAGGGGGGCCCCTTGGACAAAGAGTCAGAGGGGGCAGACCTCTTGTCTAAGCATCCAGAGAGGCAAGGGTGGCAGGGCACATTGTGGAGGCTCCCATAGAGGCAGGGCTTGTGGCAAAGCAGGGGAAATGCAGGTGGTGCAGAAAGAAGACATGGGCATGCTTCTTATGTGGAATGAAAGGGTTGTTGCTGTAAGCAACCAGAGGGGCACAATGAGATGTTTGTGGACTGGGTGGGACTACTTCAGAGGAGGAAGTTGTCTTCACCTAGCAGGGGGGGAGGTCCATGAGGATGAGCCTCAGCAAGAAGATTAGCCTGCGCGGGTACCACAGCAGGCAGTGGACATACCTGAATGGAAGGAGGTAGAAGAGGTAGACATGAAGGTGGCATAATAGGTGCCCCACCCTGCTCCTACCACTGCAGAGGGTAAACAGCAGTCTTAGGCGTCCCATAGAGCAGCGACCTCTGCCGGACTGGGAGATGAGACATGCAGGCAATTACTGCTTTTGTTGCATGGGACATATCAGCTGGGGAAAGCTGGATTCCATGGAAATTGAGACTGCCGTGGAGAGGAATTTGATGTAGCGCCATCCTTCGCTCCAGTATGAAGCTGTGTGGTGGGAAAGGATTAAGGCAGTCATGGGAGAGTGTCTGTCTTTTCAGCAAGACTCTGCACACAGAAAAGTGGCAGTGCTCTGAGGGTGAGCCTATGAATTTTAGATGGCAACTGCACTCCGCGAGAGAGCCTGTGAATGTTAGGGGGTGAATGCACTCTGTGGCAGAGCCTGATATCTTTTGTAAGGGGGTAGTTGTGATTGTAATAGTAGGACCGAACACCGTACTGTCACAAAAGACAATGACATGCTGTTATCAGCAAGTGAACAAATAGTAAGGGCCTTTCAGTCCCTAGTGCAGCTATCTGTTTTCAAATCACACCAACCACATCATGATCACACTCCCCTTTTTCCGGTGTTTGACAAGTACTGGGTAACAACTAATCATCATTATCTGAGCTGGTGTGTTGGCTACAGGTAGACTTCATTCCGTAGTCTTCAGTGAAGTAACTTTTCATTTTAGTAACTGTCAATGTTCCAAAATGGGGAACTGAGAGATTTCTCCTCTTGTTACTGACAATAGCCCAAGACCTACTTGCCAGGACCTACTTGCCAGGCGCGATTCAATTGCAAATTGCACAAGTGACGACAGTCAGACGGACCTCTTGCTGTACCAATACTGTACTCGGTCATTATCCCTTCCCACAGGTAAAGTGTGAAGTGTACCATAGATTGCCATCAAGGATCTGTGCTTCTGATGGCCCGCTGTCTGTTCCTGTTAATGACCAGCCTGCATTCAAGATGCCCAATGCACTGAGTATGATGCTCCAAAGCATCTGCTCCCCATATGCTGTGTCTGCACTGCTCGAACAGCTTTCAACAGGTGTTGTGATGTACTCTCTGCTAATGCCAACTATCGTAAACTGGGTGCTACTGGTATAGTTGATCACATTCGGGCTGGCTGATGTTATTCCTGCTGCCTGTGTTCTGTCATTAATGGTTGCAGTGAAGACTGAAGAAATGCATACGTTCAAATTTGCACAGTTTTTCCTCCTTGCAATTTCTGCTGCAAGTCCTCCCCTGACATGACACATGAGCATGAAATGCGACTATATTTTTTCCTGAAATGTGGGTTTACAAAGAAACACAGGTTTCATAAAAACATACCATTAAGTGCAAGATGTGGTGGACCTTCAATTGGTGCAGTGCTTTTTTGGCATGCTAAACCTGGAGGAAATATGAGCGGATCTTCTGGGCCACAACGAACATATCCTTCAGAATCCTGAAGATGATTGACCAAGCATATGACGACCTGGTGAAAGACATGCATATTGTCTTAAGGCAGCAAGGGCCTTCAACTCATTGTCTCGTGCTGCAAAGCCCAATTGCTAACTGTGAGACCTTAACAACTATGCCTCACCTTATCCCAGATGTTAAGCTTCCTGTAGCTTATGCCCTGAAATCCTTGCATGTACAACGTTGCCTGGTGTGGCCTGTCATTCACCTGCTGCCCACTTGCATTAATACAGGACCACTCTTGGCCTACACAGGAAGGAAAGGTAACTCATGATGCTGCAATGGCCACGGGATCAATGCTTTGACCACTGCACCAAATGACCATGGTGAAAAAGATTGTTAGCCCCACAGACTGCTGTAGTACACACACCACTGCAGTCCTAACCTTATCATACAATTCCGATGCTGTCTTGCAGGACAAAGATCAGCAGCTACAACCTTTGCAGAGAGGTTTTGCCATAAGCCTTCAAAATCCAGATTGTTTCACAAAAGAGTAGGGTAAGAAGTCTATTGCCAACATTAAAGCCAGGTTAACATTAAGTCAGCGATGCCTGTCATGTGACGTGATATTTTTGGCTCAGCTCAAATGATTCCAAAAGAGTGGCCAGGTGTGAAGCAGATCACTAATGGGAATTACTGTGACTACGGTTACGGCTTGGTGTTCCAAGCAATGACACAGATGTAGTATTTCCAGGGGTAACTCTGCAGATTGGTGTTGGCTTGAGGATGCTTGATGGCATAGGGAGGTTTGCACCGCAGGTCATTTCAAGACTTCCTATCTCTGGACATGTATGTGGAACCACATACATGTGGTACAATGTTGGTCCCTGCCTTCCCTTGGCACACTGTTTGCCAGCAGAGTGTGCACATGCCCAGATTAGACGGTTTATTCTGTGTGAAGTACTGCCACACTTGCGTGGGGGTTACCAGTCAATTGGTCGAAAACATTTGGTCGACAGGACAATTGGTCGACACCATTTGGTCGAATGCCAAATGGTCGATTTTTTTTTTTTACCCCTTTTTTGTTTTTTTTTGGGGGTGCCCCAACCCCCTTTTTTTTCTTTTTTTTTTTCCCCACACGAAAACCCACAAAACACATATATATAAAAAAATTCGACCATTTGGCATTCGACCAAATGGTGTCGACCAAATTGCAGTCGACCAGTTTGTTGTCGACCAATTGACCGGACACCTTGCGTGGGCCAACAGCACACAGTTGGGCTCATCTGGGCACAGTGGTGGTGGTGGTGGCGTTCTGACATGTAATGATGTGGTGGGGCAGATGCCATGTAATGACGTGATGCACTTTCTGATCTGTGACAAGAAAACTGTTCCTTAAATACACTATACACACCTGGGGATGATCTTATACTACTACGACTATAGCCTCTGCACCTGTGCTGTTAATCACATCTTCTTCAGTGTCAATGCTTTCCAGCAGCAACACACATACCTGCCTGGAATCTGATTGATCACAATCTGTATCTTGATCATCATCCATGTCACTGTCATCATTACTGTCTGACTTATCAGTGGAAGGTTGGAAACCTGGAATTTTCAAACACCTCCCACTGTACAACCACACTAGATATTCTTCTTCACGATATTCAGTAGAGCTGCACCCATTAGCCTTCTGTCCTTGCACTAGTGGATGGAACCAAAAAGAATAATCTCCTTTGTTGGCCTTGAGTGATGTTCATCAACTTGGTGCAATACAAAGCATGTACTTGCACTGGTGCATGTACTCCAGAGCGACCTGTGACAGGGGGTGTGGAACATGGTTTGACTGGGAACTTTAACTGATCGAGTGCAATTTGGCATCCGCAGTGCACACCGAAAGTTCTGCTGTAGATGAGAAAATACCACAAGCAGCATGGTGTAATCTGCAAACGTGTGCTTCACTCACTGAACAGTATCTCACAGACCCTTGAATCTTTTCTATTTGCCGGCACAAACATCATACAAGGTGTGCGTCTTGTAAAAGCTGCCACCCAGGGTTCTCTGCTCCTCCTTCTGCTACTCCCAAGTGTCACCTTATGGCACGTGTCTAGTTCACTCACTTAGAGAGAGACAACACTGACTGGTGTATGTCCCATCTGTATTAATCTCTGCAACTTTCTCCCACAAAAATCATGCAAGTGTGAGTCTTGGACAAGCTGCCCTCAGGTATTCTCTGCTCTTCCTGTCCTCTCATGTTTCATAATATGGCACATGCCCTGTTTACTCATTCAAAAGATGGCCATTGACTGGCATATCTGACTACCAGCCGTCATCAATCTCTAATCATTTATCCCCCAAAAATCACATCAAAGTAAATCTTTGACAAGCTGTGCTCACAGATCCTCTCCAGATTCTGTGATGTGTCAACAGATGGCATGTATGTTGTTCACTCAGTTCAAGGAAAGGACATTGACTGGTGTATCTCTGCCACAAATATTATGTGAACGTGACTCTCACACAAGCTTCTGTCACGGAGTTCCCCCCCTTCTCACCTGAGACCAATCCTTGCTGGACTCCATGGGCGGTGTCTTCTTGCGGACAGACCTGGACTTGAAATAGGCTGAGCGAGTCTCTTCCGACTCCAGCGTGCGTTTAAGATTCCGGGATGCAGCAATCCCGGGATCCGGGAAACGAAGTAGATGTGCTAATGGCGCACGAGTCCAGGAAGCAAGAGGAAAAGGGGAAAGGGGCAAGGAATGGAAGTAGAAAGCTAGGAACCAGGAAAGCAATACTGCGAACTACGGAGCACACGTCTGATCGCTACTTGGCAATAGCATTGAGACACGCAGAGCCGCGGGGGTGCAGTCTATTAATAGAATACGTTACGTCCAACGTATAGACTGCAGAAGGCGTGTCACGCTGGACGGCCATGTTGGGAGCGTCAGGGAATGCAAGGCCCGTTGCGATAAGGACCAGAAAGACCAAAAGGGGCGCGTCCTGTGGGTCATGACAGCTTTCCTCAGGGATTCTCTGCTTCTCTTCCACTTGAGCATCACCAGATTGCACAAGTCACCTTTACTCACTTCAAGAGACAGATCCTAGCTTCTTTTATCTTTCGTCTCCTAGAATCTCTGCTACTTTCTCTCTCAAAAATCATCCATTCCAGTCTGACTCCACATGCACTCAGGATGTTTCTTCTCCGCCTCACAATCATCACCCAAAGGCATGTGTCTTGCTAGCACATTTGAAGTTAAGACCACCTACAGGTATATCTCCCATCCCCTGAATCTGTTTCTTTTTCTCCCACAAAAATCACATAAGCGTGACTTTTGCACATGCTACCCCTATGGATTCTGTGCTCCTACTGCTCCTCCTCCCAAGAGTCACCCATGGCATGTGTCTCATTCGGTCACCTCACGAGAAAAACACAGGCTGATGTATTTTCTACTTCTCTGAATCACTTCTATTTTCATCCACATAAAATCATGTGAGCGTCAATGTTGCAGGGACTCAATCCTCCTCCTCAAAAGTGTCATCCAATGGCACATGTATTGTTTGCTTACTTCAAGAGACAGATACTGACTATTGTATCCCCCCCCTCCCTGATTCTCTACATTGCCTCTCAAAAATCACACAATCACAAGGCTTACACAAGGTGCCCCCAAGGATACGGCTTTGCTGTCTCACCCCCCCCCCAAGTTCCACCTGATGGCACATGTTCACTTGCTTCAAGAGATGGACACTGATGATTTTTATACCGTCCAACTAGCTGAATCTCAACTTTTTTACCCCACTAAACCACACACAAACATGAGTCTCACACAAGTTGTGCCCAGGGATTATCTGCTAATTCTGATCTTCTGCTGAAGTGTTCCCTGTGGGAACATGTCTTGTTTGCTTCAAGAGATGGATCTTGACTGTTGTATCGCCCTCCTCCATAAATGTTTGTACTTCCTACCACTAATATCATGCAGGCATAAGTCGTGCACATGCTTCGCTCAGAGATCCTCTGCTCCTCCTAAGTGTGAAGCACCATCTACACAGTTCTATTTTTTTTATCACGGCACATGTGCCACTTGCAGAAACATAACAGAATTCCTATTATCTCCTCCTACCTCCAGCAAACTCTGGTAATTTCTCTAGACCGCTGTAGGGTCACTCAAAATCAAATGTCAAGTACGTGTGTCTCATGGTCACCCTATCTCCCACTTTTAGTAATCCTCTCTCCTAAACTCCCGAGATGGCACTTGTAGTGGCCATCCACTTCAGATCACTGAATGTGTTACACAGAAAATCTCTGAGTCCCAAGTCACTCACTGTTTCTCTCCACCCGTCTTTCTACTAATCTTTTCCATCTCCAGTCTAGTTTATTAACGCATCCCTACATTTCCCAAGCCTGACTCCGCCAACAACCTCCTGCCTCTCTAAAAGCTGCTCGAGACTGAAAACAAACTCTAGCCATGTGTGCCCCTTTAAAGCCCATGAGGCCGAACTGCTTAAAAAGGTAATCGGTCATCTTAACTAAAAATCGAGTGATTCAAGGTTCCATAGAAATGGTTCACCCAGCCAAGAGGTCACTCCAAGAGGTCACTGTCACCTTGCCCAATTTGGACCCAGGAGTAGGGAGGCAGCTGAGGGTGGGATATTGGGGACATCTGACCAGAGATTATTTGAAGGATGCATGGCATGCTCTAGAGGACTTCAGAATTTTTATAGTAGATTTTAATCACACCACCCATCATTCATTTAAGGTGTGTTGTGTCTTACAATAAAGCATTAGTCATACGTGCCCCTCTACGAGACCAAACAAGGCCCATTGACCTGTTCTTTCGGAAGGTACCCATTCGAGAGTCTGCAGCCACACTTTAGCTCACTGTACCTTTCAAAGAGGAGAAATATCCATTTGCATATCAGTCTTTGTCCCGCCCACATGGGTAATGCAGCACCAAAAGTCTATGGCATACTCTTCTGAACAAGAGTACTATCATCAACCCCAGACACTTGTTTCAGCCTTGCTGGGTCTCAACAGTGAGGTGGAGCTGTGCCTCTCTGAGCACAGTGAGCAAGGGTGTCCACGTCTGGATGACCCTAGGAAACATAGGCTGACTAACCCTAAGCCCCCTTTCAAGGCCCTTGGAGCTCTTTTTCTGGTAAGCCCCATATCACTTTGAAAATTCGGCAAACAAAAACCCCAAGCATTGCTAGAAGTAAGAGTTTGTTAAAGCCCATGCCAGTTTTTAAGTTTCAGCAAGCCCAAGACAATCCACCAACTCAGTACAAAATACAGTGAATAAGCCCTTCCTTGTCTCTCACAGCCACTCCTATCTCTTCTCCACACTCCAGCCCTTTCTGGTATATCACATACAGATTCTGAACATATTTCCCCTCCTATTTGGCAATATATGAAATGATATGATGTGATAGTTTATTTGTATAGCGCCTATACACAATGTGTTTCAAAGCACTTCAGGCAATGGAGGGAACAAGGGAAAAATACAAAGACATTCTTACAGGCCATGAACAATAAGAATGTGAAATTAACTATCATACTCGGCCTGGTGACATGTCAGACTACCGTACTAGGCCTGACAACATTTCTGCTCGAGCCAGAGATTTACAAGAGGTGAGGGAGAAAGGGAGCAGAAGGAACAGAGGAACAAAACAAGTGACTATCGTACCAGGCCAGACGACATTTCAGATGTGTATGGGGGGCAAGGAAAAGGGAAGTAAGGGAAGGACGAGGATACAAAAGGAGGAGGATGTCAGCTGTTACCACCCTTCCCCTTTCATGAAGTCACTTCCAACTTTATCATGTGTTGGAACATTCAAGCACATTCCAGTACCTTCTAGCATCAATTCACCCCCTTCCAGTTCAACTTTAAGCTGCATTCCTGCTCATCATTTCTTCCCGTAGCTCAAAGAGAAAGGACACTTTCTCCCATCCTCCTCTTGCGCTTGCTTAACAATGACATTTTCTTTTCAAGTCTCATTTTTGCAGTATTTCTGAAACTGGCAATGGTCAGCCAGCATGTTGGTTGTGCACATGTCACAGTGTTAGTGTACACAGAGTCTGTGGCCTACAAATCTAGCCCACACAAACCACTTCTATATTAGCTGTTAGTACTGTGGGATATTTTTACTCACTCAGCGGTACTTCCCCACATCACCAAGCTGCACTTCAGCAGTTAACAGCAGAATGGCTGTGCTGGCTCCTTTGAGCACCAGGGCCTTGCATCAAAACTGTGTTTTGTAGCTACAAAATAATGGCTGCACTGTTTTGCCAAGCACCTCTTGGGCAGGATGGAGCAAGGGGGCACACTGAGAAAGCCTGCCAGTCTGTTTCTTACATGCACCGAAGAAGAAAATGGAAAAGCAGCACTGCTTTGCTGCTAGCTCTACATTTCCCCTTGAAAAAGGGACATATTTTACATTTAGAATGATGCCGCTTTGATGCTCTTTTCATCTGTTCTACATTAATCTGCTTTTATCAGTGTGGCCCTGCCATGCCCATCCATATTCAGATTGGGATCCAGCAGAGAGAGCCTTATTCCTGAATGGCAGGCTGTGTCAGACCAAGTCTGGGAAATCAACAGAAACTTTACTTTCAACCGCATGGGAAAAAGCTTAGCTTTTGGGCTTCTCAATGTCAAAAATCACTGCTTCAAATGAAACCCTAGCTCTCAGGGCATATGTCAATTCCAGTGGACCGGTGTCTTAAACAGATTGCTGTATAAGGGAAACTGACTAGGGCTGCAAAACAATGTTTGGAATCCAAATGAGAGAGAAAAAACGAATTTGAAAGGGAAATCCCAGCAGCATTTACCACGTGTCAAAATGTGTTTTTGCAAATAAGGAAAAATGCCTGTTTTAAAAGTGTAATGTTGAAAGAATGCCTTGTCTTGGCATAGCAATGTAAATGTTGCTGGGAAACATATATGGGAGGTTTTATTTCAACAGGATTGCTGCTGATTCAAAACAAAATAAAATAAAATAAAGAAATACATGTTTTTGGCTGTACTGGGAAATCAGCCCAAACAGGTTTCTGCCATGGCCCAAGGGACATTTGGGTGCTGATAACAGCAGTGCCTTACCCCCAAGAGAAGCCAAAAGGGAGATCTGGGATACATACCTGTTAACTGCCGCCCTTGAAAACTTTGAATGGACCAAGAGAAAGAAATATCACATGCTCGTCAGACTTCTGTCTGAGCTTCAGCTTGAGACAATAGATCTGGGACACCTACATGTTAATTGGGGAAGAGACAATAAACCTTCAATCAAACTGGGAAACACCCATGGCAGCTCTGGGCTGAACTGACATTTGGTGGTAGCCGAAAGAAAAAAATTGTCCCAGTGGAGGACAGAGGTCCGTCATTTTGGCTCTAAAGACTAGTTTATTAATACAACTTTGAGACTTTTATCTCTGCAATTGGACAACTCAGAAATGCAAAAGTTTCCCAATCTAGATGCAATTTTGGTGGCTTTAATTCAAGACGTGGTAGCCTTCAGTGGCATATAAGGGACAGAAATGGTAGAGAATTGGATATTCTGAGGAAAGGGTGTATGGTGCCACTTTGAAATTCAAAATTAACATGCCTTATCATAATATGTACACATGTAAAATTATAGAATTTTAGGTATGACATTTCTCACTGAAAAGGACGAAAAGTTATTAGACGGACGAAACAAAGTCATACAAACGAGAGAATTGGACTGCCATGCTCTGCGTGATATATGTAATTTGCCTATGTAATTGGTTAAAGTGCCACAACTGTACAAATGTGTAATTTATGTTAAGATTGATTTTGGCAAATAGGACTGTGGGAAGGCTTTGCACCTCATAAAAACACAACCCCATAAACTGGGTCTCCTCATAGAGGAGGCAACCAACATTGGCTGCCCTATCCAGTTCTTGGGGTAGGTCTAGCCCATTACTGCCCATCAATAAACCCGGTGATGTCACCCACTTTTATATAAAGGGTGGGATCTCACAGGGACAACACTCTCTCTTGAATTTCCAGCACCAGAGTATCCAGACATTCCAGATCCATCATTGCAAGATTCCAGACTCTACTGCAAAGCCAAAGCATAGCTGACCCTATCCCAGCAAGGCCAAAGCATAACTTACCATATCCAAACAGGGCCTATTATCCAGAAAACCCCACAAAAATCCCAATAATGAAGGGGGAAAAGCTGTGGTACCCTTGGGGAACATCCTGTGTCCAGACTAGCCTTTTTCTCACTACCTGCATGCCCGCTGTACCCTTGCCATCCAGTGACCAGACTTGCCCAGCTGCTTGCTGTTAGGAGTGTCCGCCACTATCCTGTGACCAGAGCTTTGGAGTCTAGAACCTGTTGACTATCCAAATCCCCAAACTCAAGTGCAGATTGTGAGTGTTTCCCCATCCCATAGCCACACATAGGCTACCCCATCTTGATACTTTGTCTTTGTTCCACTTTTTAAGTAATCCTATCCATACGCTGATTCCTTGTTAAAATTGTAAGAATTCTCTGTGCATCTTGTCATTGATCTCCAAGCGTTAGCGCCACTTTTCTATTAATTTCTGTGTTGCATAGATCAAATGTCCTTAGTCATATTTGGTATAATCAAATTCATTCCCACATAAAGTTGAACACAGGGTGAAAAGGTTGACGTCGCAAATCAATCTTTGAACGTACTGTGTCTTTCTTTAACCATATAGTTTAGATAATTTAGTTTAAGTAAAACTTGCCTTTCCTTGTTAAAAACGATTTTCTTTTCTTAACTGCTTTATTTTACCTAAACCGAACATCATTTCACCTTAGAAATCTCATCCAATTCTTCAGCTATAGTCACTCTCTCACTTCCATAGTGTACTTGTGATATGCATCTACCACCCAGCCTAAAAAAATGTATTTCAATTCTGTGTATTTCACCTGTTTTTTCTTAAAAAACGTTTTTGACATTTAAAACTGAAAAAAGAGAAAATTGCAACTTTTCAACGTGTGAATTTGGCTGCACTGTGTTTTCATTTCAAGTAGCTTTTTTGAACTGTATGCCTTTTGTGATATCTTACCTTATAGTTGCTAGTGACTTAACATCCCTGAGACTGTGATCAAGCATATGTAGATCATTATTTAAACACACATATCATTAATTATTTGTCAAAATCCAAGTGTCATTTTAGGCCATTGCAAAGAATTTGCTAAATTTTGGGTTGAGGGAACATTGCAGGGGGAATGCTTAACTTGGGTGCTATCTATCCTAATTGAAAAAGTGCTCCTATTCACTTGTGCTTTGGGTATGTTCTTGTAGAAGGTCACTCCAGTGTAGTGAAGTGGTTTTCATTGTAATTATCACCCCATTGGTGATTTCTGCCCAATAATAATTGTGTGGTTTTCTTTGAATGGTAAAGAAATATTGTGTTAGCACCCAACGGCCTGGTTCATGGTCCATTGTGACCCGGGGTATTGCTGAAAGGTGTGTGAGACGGGTTGGGTATCGGCTCAATTCAAATTAGTTGAAAATGAAGAAAAAGTGTTCTAATTGTGCACTACATCTAAGGCAAAGGGGCGAAGGTCCTGGTCCGGTGTGTGACGCCCGATTGGAATCCTTCACAGTACCCACAATTCACCCCCTTTCAATTCCTAATGCTACATGTTAGTACCCATGTTAGTGATCCATGCTAGTAATCCATGTTAGTAATCCATGTATTACACTACACCCAGCACCTGCTGCACAAATTCTTTAGCACATGGCCCTTTCTACAGGCTTCATCAGTAAGGTGCAGCTTGTTTCCCTATGGCACAGCGGGCAAGGCACCCATGTCTGGGCATACCCTCTCTCACTCAGGGAGACAAAATATAACCAAAACACTACCGTTTTGTAGCCCGTCTGCGCCATTGCAAAAGGGGTCCAGTCATTAGAACTTTTAAGATTTTTGAAAACTATGAATTTGGTGGTTTTATTGAAGACTCAAAGTAAGTAAAATTTTGGTGTTCTGATTCTAACCAGCCCGATAATGTTACTGTAATATGAAGCAAGAAGATCTCACTTTGTGGTCTTCAGGATGTTTTAATGTATATAAGGCGCTATCACTTTAAGCCTCTGATTTTTCTGGATGTCCTATGAAATTGCGACTTGTATTCATTTTGAAAATGTTGCGA
Source organism: Ambystoma mexicanum (assembly GCF_040938575.1). Classification (NCBI taxonomy): domain Eukaryota; kingdom Metazoa; phylum Chordata; class Amphibia; order Caudata; family Ambystomatidae; genus Ambystoma; species Ambystoma mexicanum. The sequence goes on from NC_090924.1 coordinate 96,776,615, forward strand.
TTTATCTGCCCTACTATGATGCTGAGATATGAATTTTTTTTTATTTGGTTTTATTGGGCATTTTTCAACCAGACAGCGGTGTAATTCAAACACATGGTTATTAATAGAGAAAAAAAAACAACAAATCCGAAACATCCCCCCTCTTTCACCTGACCCTCCCCCTCTCCAGTGTTCAAATGGGAAGCAAACCCCATTCATCTCGATGAACCTTTAAGATTCCTTTAAAGTTATTAACTCGGTGGTCTTAAGGAATTTCGTGTGCAAAATGTTTAATGTGTTAATTCTGATAATGTGCCTCATTAGGAGGTTGGCGGAAGCCGTGCCTGTAATACAAGCACGGCTGCCGCTGCTATTTTCTTTTTCCGGCGCCCGCGAATGGGCAATTACCAGGTCATTACAGCCTTCCCAGAGCCGGTATTTGCCCATTCCTGGGTGCCGGAAAATATTCTTCCCCATTCCCGATAGGGCTCAATGGGAATGGGGAAGCTGAATGCATCAGCAACGTTATGAATGGTGCTGGTGCATCTGACATGCTCTGCTCGCGGGTGCCGGTACGCCTGCCAGGTCAGACATGGCAGCCACAATGGCACCCGCAAGCAGAACTCGTAGTTTGTCGGTCCGGGAACTACAGTACCGGCATGCTTACCGGTACCATAGTTCCTGTACCGGCAACCTTGTAATGAGCCGAATGTCATGTTATATGTTTTTTGTAATTAAATTATATTTTTGTTACATTTGAAATGTATGGACATTGCTGTTGTGCAAAACGTTTATTGCAAACTAATATGCATGTTAATAAATAAAAAACTACAAAAGCCTTTTGTATATCATTTCCTGTGATGCTTTAAAATCAAATCACAGGGATTTCCCATTTTCCTTCTGCATTGGCCTGCGTGTGGGTGCTGAAACGTCCTGCTCCAGGCTGCTCTGTCCGTATGTGCGAGGAGGCGCAGGAGCTCCCCCTCGGACATACAGACATGCAGTGCCCCAGCCAGCATTTCCAATGAGCTATGCAATGCTGGCGAAGCAAAACGCCCCAGCACTCGCATGGCTCAGTGAGCATGCGCGGCTGTGGAACTAAACTGAACTGTCAAAGGGAAATAATGTTTCCCTTTGACAGTTCAGCCAGCCCAGGAGCACCCCATCAGCTGGAAAAAGCAGCTGAGGGAGTGCTCACTGTTTCACTGGGCTGGCTCCTTAGCTCCTACATAATGGGTGAGGGCCACTGTGTGGGCGCCCCCTCGCTCATTTTGATGAGCCGCCATGCTCGGACTGGCCTATAGGGCAATGCCTCTACCAAAAATGTAAAATGCTAGTGTGGGCCAGTCAAAATGGGCCACCATTTTGGCCAATGTGGACCGGTTTGATGAGTTACATTACTATGCAGTTAGTAATTTTGACCATTGTTGCTGAATATATCACAATTTACTTACATTTTAACACAAAGCACCCCCTTGGGTACAATTGAAACAGTGAGCCTCATTACAACACTGGCGGAACCTGTGCCGGTAAAACCGGCACGGCTGCCGCCGGAGTTGCATCTGGCACACACAAATGGGCAATTACCTGGTCATGCTGAGTTAGGTGGATCTGATTATTGCCCTTTCGCGGGTGCCGGTACTGGTAGATCCCCATTCCCATAGGGCTCAATGGGAATGGGGAGCTCGGATGCAACGGCACCGTTAATAACAGTGCCGGCGCATCCGACGAGCTGTGCTCGCTGGTGCCGCACAGCCTGCCAGGTCAGACCTGGTGGACTGTCAGGCACCCGCGACCACAACTCTTACTATGGCGGTACGGCAGCAATGGTGCCTGTAGCTTACCGGCACCGTTGTTACCGTACCACCATAGTTGTAATGAGGCCCAGTCTGTGACTAAAGGAATGACTATTCATTTACAACTGCGGGCCACTTTTTCATTGTTGCCTGAGACAGTTTCATGCTTCAGCCCGACCATGTGAGCCACCCCTGCCCATTTCTTCCAATCTATTAAAAATGAATGGCTCAACATGGCGTCATGGCACTGAAGCCGTGATGGCTTTGAGCTTGAAGAAGGTGGTCTCAGTTGTGGAGACAGTGGAGCTTTGCATTGACATTGAGTGAAGCTTCGAGATGTGAACGAGGTTGAGCAACAAAGCCTGAAATTGCTTCAGTGAATCCTTAGATGTAGCGGGGATAGCGTTGAAGGCCCCCAAACTGGCGTTTGACACGGTTCAGTGATGCAGGAAGAGCCAGAGCTCAATTTGTTGGTTCTGTGGTTGCGGGGAAACCCTGTTCAGAGCGTGATGGGTAAGTTGAGACCTTTGTTCTGCCCTTCCTACGCAGGAAGACTTGTAGAGGGCACCTGCAGGTACTCTGTCACTTCTATTGCTAGGGTCCTGGGTACCAGTGCCTCCTTTGCAGTAGGCCCTGCCCACACAGCAGTTTTACCCCAAATGTGCCCCTGGGATGAGTAGGGAGAAGAGCTTCTCTCTTCCTTGGAGCCTTCTTTCTTCATCTCGATGGTAGAGGACTTTGGAACAGACGGTATACCCAATAGAGGTCCCGGGAAATCCATCTTGTCTTTAAGTGCAAAGATGAATCAACCAACCCTCTTGTATTGGAACATTTCCACAGCCGATTAGTACAGAGCAAACATGGTGTTAAGGGTCAAATGTGGGCTGCTGTACCAAGTGTTTTTTACCTACTGATGTAATACTCAGCATGTTTTGTCTGTGGGGAGGTGGGCAGGAAATCTGGGGAACTGTAGCACTCCAAGTTGGTGAGAACTCACTGTGGTCTGAACTTCTCCGCTGGGCTACTTTAAACCCGCCCCTTCCTCTGTCTTCCTCCTTCAAGAAGACTCCAGCAATCAGCATGCTGATGTGAAAGAGTTTTTTTTATCATTTCAGGACTGTTTTTGAGGCACTTGTTCCCAGAAGACCTCCCAGGGAGGGTTCCTGTCCCATACAGGAAGGTGTTGAATCTCCTCAGGGGGGTCAAATGAGTCTTCCTGTGCTGGGTCGGACATGGCTATTGTGGGTACACCCAGGTCAGACAACCACTGCACACCCAGCACTGACATGACATATTCACTCCTAGGCAAGCAGACAATAAGATGACATCAAAAGCTTGTGTCTTTTAAATTATGTAACTTCAGTAGCCACCATGTCAAAACCAGACATGGCTTACATTATGATTTTCATAAAAGCACTAGGTTGCTAGGACAAACAATTATCACATGTTGAACCAGACGTACAGATGCTTAAAAAGAGATCCCCACCTGTTGTAACATTGAGTTCCAGCAGCAGTGTTCATTGATACACAAGTGCCCTTCGTCCCTCACCTGTGCCCTTCGTCCCTCAAGGGAAGTTGTTGAGGGTATCAGCACAAGGTCCCAGCAAGTAATATGTGTTCTTTATGCTTTTTGGCATGTAGCATTATGAAAGTGGGTTCTCGATTGGCAGATCTCACTTTCAGAAACAGAATTACCTGCATCAGTGTATTATTAAAAGTCAAAAAGCCTTAGGCTAGCCCGCCCTCACTATATGGTATTCTGTCACACTAATATTCTGTTAACACGGGTTATTTATTGGCAAAATAGATGAATATCTGTTGGTTTATATGTCTACACCCATGTTTCAAATGATAGCATACATGAAATGCAATTTTAAAATAAATTGAGTTGGGTACGTAGCGGGTGTAAATAGCTCAGGTGCACTGCACCCAATACTGTCTATGTAGCGCTTGGTATAAATATGGCCTGCAGTCACACCGACCAATTAAGTGATATTTTAAAGCAAGTGGCATTTATCACATACTCATATTGAGGCTCTAATTGCTTTATGTGTACCTTCTCAGGCTGTGCGACGCCCTGCCTCCGCTGGCTGGCAATATCACTATGGAACCATACAGAAAGCACTAACAGAACAAGCTATAAAATACTAGTTTGTTTTTTAAACAACTTCAATCAGTTTGCTGTAAGATTAGAACTGAGGGAATGCATTACAAACATTAAAAATGCGTCATGATCTCACTAGCGTGTTTCTGAATACTCCTAAAAATCATGATGATTCAATCATAAGGTGCAAAGTGAGCTTAATTTGGAGACAATCACGTGCCAGGTTGGTAAATCCTTGTTGCTTCGTTGCAAGGTGCAGGTGTGCAAGGACCAGCAAGCCCTTGTCCCTGTGTAGATGCACTTAGCAAGGTACTCATTTCGTTTTTCAAGGTAAACATTTCTTGGTAAGGTGAGTGCAGGTCTACTCTCTCTCTATACTTACACTATTATTAAGTTGCCGAGATTAGGGACCACGTGGTGCACCCCTCGGAGCTAATATGATGAAGAGAGTGGCCACCCATGTCAACTATTTTATGATGCTACGTTTCTAACTGGAGAGGTCAAGAGGTGGAGTCCCTTTAACTTAAGTGTGGGAGTGGGAGGAGCCTACAATGATTCCTTTATGGGAATTCAGGACGAGCATAGATGGTCTCCAGTCTCATGACGTTGCCTCTGTCATTGCATGAACCTGTGGAAATGGTATTTGTAGTCTTCCATTCAGGATGAAGAAAACCCTGCTCTTTCTGCTTAACGTGCTGAAGCTGAGAAGGAAGGTGGCTGTGCCTGAAGTGTAGCCTTCACTCAAATCCCGGCTTCACCTCTCAACTAAAGTGTGTTATCTTGGATAAATCATTTTATCTCATTGTGCCATAACTGATTAAATTGGGTCTCCAGGTATAGGATATATGCTGTAGGTGGTGTGGAGGCAGAGCATCACGTGCAGGTTTTGTGTTGGATATAGGGAAGCATGATGTAAGTTCCGGGTCTTGTGTGGTGGGATCGGTTATGGATCTTCTGTTGGGTGGGGAGGCCAGAGGCCAGGTATCCAGAGGTGGAATGAGAACCAAAGGAGGCCCTGGAAATCATTTTCAAAGTAGCCTCACATTACACATTTCAGCAAACCCAACCGTTTTCCTATGACAAATATAATTGGAAATAAAATAGGTTACCACACAAAAGAGGCCAAGGATCTGAAGGGCAAGGTGAGACATTCTTCTGCCCTTCCTAAGCAGGAAGACTTGTAGAGGGCACTTGCAGGTACTCTGTCACTTCTATTGCTAGGGTCCTGGGTACCAGTGCTTCGGTTGCAGAAGGCCCTGTCCACACAGCAGTTTTACCCCAAATGTGCCTGTGGGATGAGTAGGGAGAAGAGCTTCTCTCTTCCTTGGAGCCTTCTTTCTTCATCTCGATGGTAGAGGACTTTGGAACAGACGGTATCCCCAATAGAGGTGCAGGGAAATCCATCTTGTCTTTAAGTGCAAAGATGAATCAACCAACCCTCTTGTATTGGAAGATTTCCACAGCCGATTAGTTCAGAGCAAACATGCTGTTAAGGGTCAAATGTGGGCAGCTGTACCAAGTGTCCATTACCTACTGATGTAACACTCAGCGTGTTTTGTCTGTGGGGAGGAGGGGAGGAAATATGGAGAACTGTAGCAATCCAAGATGGTGAGAATTCACTGTGCTCTGAACCACACAAAAGAGGCCAAAGGTGCAAAGGCCTATGGGGAAGCCTCCAGAGTTCCCTATAGGCCAGCCTGCCCCTGCAGGCCTCTGTTTTGCATTGTGAGGGTTGGGACTTTGCTCGCTCACCCGATGTTTAGCTGTTACAGCGAGCGATGCTTGGCTGTTACAGTAAGCAATGTTTGGCTATTACGGCAAGCCATATCCATCAGGTGCGTTGAGTTTTGGTTTTCCTGACAGGGGCCGGTGGGTGCCATAAAAAACAAGTCCTGTTGCAACGTATAGAGACTTTCACAAAATGTGCCTTTCCCTGGGGGAGGGAGGTTGGGCTCCGGAGCACCCACGTACTTAGGGCCCCTGATACCCACTGTCTCGGCCCTGGATCGGCTCTACCTATGAAATCTCTGGCTCTGAAAATACTGCCTGTTTTTCCAGTCACTGCCAGCCTCCTAATGACCCCCTTTAGTCAGGTGCAGAGGGCAGCGTGCAATTAAGGCGTCCCACTCTGCTGTCCCATTTTTAACTGTGGAGGGCCACACACTGGAAGAAACCCTCACCGTGCAGACAGACTCTACAGCGCTGAATATCCAAATCCCAGAATCCTCCCACCTAGGAGCATAGTGTGTGTTAACTCCTTGTGTTCCCAAAAAGGTGTGTTCTAAGCTTGGTGCAGCAAAGGTGCCCAGCATTAAAAAAGAGCGGCCAACGTGGAGCTCACGTGACGAACGTTATAACGGTTCTTACTTCATGCAAACGTACAGGGCCCTAGGGATCCGCACATGAACCAGCGTGGGTTTTGCTTTATTTGTCCGCGGTCCACGGTCCCCCTTCCCCCCCTCTTTACAACACATTATCCCATGTCTGGCTGGCACACAGCGAGGCTGGGTGTTTTTTGAAGTTGTCACCGCTGCTGATGACATCACACGGCCGATGTGTGTCATCCATGCAGCCCGCATCTGTGGGCAACTTTGATCTCGGCGCTTAATGAGGCAATAATGAATTGCACCTGCAGAAAGAATTCCAAAACGTCTCAAGATGTTTCCCCGGCTCCTCCGATCCTTGAATCGTCATCCTCCTTCAAACAACAAAGGCAGACAAAATTATTACAAAACAATTCTTGTTATTGTAACTTTCATTTTTCCTCCCAAATGCTCCGATTTTTCCCTTTTCCCGTTTGTGATTCAACTCAGATGGTGGAGCTGGAATGTTGGGGAGTCTGATCAAACCACCAGAAAGATATTTTATAAGCAGGAAGTAGACACACATTTAGACCAAATTTGATAGTGGTAATATCCCGGTTGTTGAAATCATGCATGCGGCTTTGTAGTAAACGCCAAGGCCTCTCTCTGCTTGGGAGCGGCGCTGCTGAATTCCCCTGCACAGTTTATACACTGATTTGGTTACGGATACCCCCCTGGATCATCTGGGTAAGGGTTAACCCATAAAGGATTGCCTGGGTATTTACAGTAAACGCCTCTTATCTGGCACCACTGCCAACCCAATGGTGCCGGATAACCAACAATGCCAGATGATGGAATATCTAACACCCGGGATGCAGAGAGGAGGAAAACAGAGCACAAAGGCAGGAAATCTAACCTTTATTGACCCTTGACCTCTGAAGACATCACAGGAAGTGATGTCATTTGACCTCACCCCGAAGTGACATCGCAGCAAGCGATGTAACGCGACCTTTCACCCCTAGACAAAACAGGAAGTGGCATCACATAGCATTGTTTTTTAAGTACACTACGAACAATATGGTTAAGATATCACTGTGAAGTGATATACATTTCATACAAGAATGGATCACCATATGATCCGTTAATACCAGTGTGTATGGGCCCATATTACCAAATCACTGTGAATGCAAGCAGACGTCCAAGGCCAAACAATAATATTATATAGCACTTACACTTAAGTGCTTCATAAAGAAAAAACATATAAATACAATATCACCCAACCTGTGCTGGTACTCATTTATCAACCTCAGCAGGATGAAAGGCTGAGTTGACCTTGCTGGGAGTTGAACCTCCAACCTGCAGATCACACACACATTGCAGCAGCCATCGCTCGACCAACTGAGCTATCTTACCGGCTATAGCTATCAGGAAACCAGCCACTCCAAAAACAAAGAGCCACATGCTGCTGGCCACAGCCCATGAGTCTCAATTTTTAAAATGTTTTAATTTTATTTTTAAGGGTAGCAAGGGAGACCACAGGGGTAGCAAGGGAGACCTCAGGGGTCACAGTTGCGACCCCTGGCGACCCCTAATGACATCCATGCCATACACACCTTAGCCCTCCCTCATACAAACGCAATACCTGGGTCCTGCCTTTCTTCCACTACATCCCCGAACACTGTGTTTTACAACTCTACCATTGACACTGACATTAAAGACCGACCACTACTTTCAGCCATTCCCCCCCAGCTCTATGCACCCTCCCCTTTCCCATTGGCACTTCTGAATAGACATGCCCAGGACTATGGTCATCCCGAACACCACCTGCACACAGCTTTGACTGCAGCAATCAAACACAAGAAGGCATCTGTTGCATATTATTTAACACATTTTATTTAACAATTCAGTAAGGGTTAATTTTATGTTTTATACAAAAGTTGTGCAAAATAAGCAAGGTGAAAGTGCACATAGTACAGAGGTATCTAGAGCACGGTGGGGTTCAAATGCAGTACATAATCATGACAAAAAAATAGATATAGCCCGCAATTCATCATATTCAATAGGAACACACACTCCACTCATACAACAACCAATCAAACATACTACTGATACAAAACTACATAACATTCTAAATGATTAACTCATCTCGATGTGCAAACAACAACAAAAACGTGCAAAGAAGCTCTGCAACTTGAACACAAGAATATGCTTGTTCAGATAAGGACAGGTAGGTAGACATCAAACAATAAACACAGAGTACCACTACTCTGCTGCAACATGGCATCAAAGTTAATGTATACCTACACACATAAAATACACAGCAAAATAGTTCCAACAGGAGAAGAAACAAACAATAAGCAACAATTCCTTCTGACTACTCGAGTTTCGGCCATATAGGGTTATAGATGTTAAAAAAACACCCAAGACTTCATCAGGGCAAACATGATATCTTTAATGAGTAGAGAACCAAAATTCCCACCATCTATAAGGGATCTAATAAAACCCCAATACATTTGAAACACATCACTGTCTATAACTTAACTGCTTAAAAACAGAAACGTAGGGAGTAACAGGTAGGTGTGCTGGTCTCCAAAAAAAGAAAGGTCAATCACTTTTTGTCAAATGCTGCAAACACAACCCCCTTAAGCCAATTTCCAAAATTATGTATACATAAAAGGTGTGTTGTAGATCTGTGCAGAGACCCAGTAATTACATTTAACACTGTTAGAAAATTGAGCAAGTCCAATTGAATCTTATCCAATCAAGATATCATTGATTTCCACAAATCAGATTTATTGTATCAGCCAACACGTGTTTTGGCCACCGGTCGTTTTCAAGGCTGATTATTCACATAGATGCATCCAAAATATCAATGCAAAAAATGAAAGATGAACAGTATTAATCAACAGTGGTTGACAATATAATAAAAAATAAGATAAGAAATGAAATAGGTACTTACCAAATTTCAAATCATGGCAGATGTGTTGAAGGGAAGCAGGGTGATACATAAAATGAAGAGGATTTAGAAGGATAACACATGAAAAAATCCATTAGATGCAAGTCATCATCATTAAATAGGAGCATTTTCCAACTTATTTTCATGATGCCTTTGCACACAATATATGCAAGCATAAAACACATTTTAATTTTGTCTGTTCCCATCCATGTTCATGAAGACTGCACCAATATATGTCAGTACTACCATATAATAACATACTCCTGTTGGCTTTACTGGGACCAAATGTCATCCGGCAATAAGAAAATAGGTCCCGACTGGACCGCCCACAACAATGTGGGCCAGTCCCATGTAGGAATACTCATACTGTCAAAAAAAGGAAAGAGCCTTAGGTAAGGTCCCTTGTGTCCCCTGAACAATCACAAAACTGAAAACAGTCAAAAATAGTCCTGATCTAAACCAGGAATTACTTTAAACAAACAATTGTATCATCAAAACAATGGTTCATGGGCACTTATGAGTAGATACATTAGAAGAAAATTCCATCAGACAAACATTTAATAATTTAATTAAATAAACAATAAGGGGCTCAATGTGTTTTGGGTAATCCCCTTCATAAGGAGCGTGAATTAAGTTATCAGTTCAACAGTTTCTATCCTCCATACCCACCTTGATACGAAGATCTTCAGTATAAGGAACCCACAGGACAGCCCAAAGAATCCCTGTGTGTCCATCGTTTTACCTAACAAGGAACACTCACCTTCCTTAACATAAGACTTGGTGGCTCCGGTGTCAACCATGAAAGAAAATGTTTGGTTCCCTACATGCACACCTATCCAGGGTTCCTCTTCCAGATTGGTGGTAATGGACAGGACTGGACACATCAGAGATCCCTGTGAGCTGTCCTACACCTGGTACATATTAACACCTTGGAGAAAAAAAGGATGTCCCCCAAAATACTTACTGCAGTGTAGTGCGCATCTGTTCCTTGGGCTAAAGGATTCTTGTCTCATGTCTGCACTGATGCTTGTGCTGGCATGGTCAGTGGAATCCCGAAGGTCTGGGCAGCCCCAGACACTGTGTTCTGTTGAACCCATGCCTGCTGCAATTGCACAGAGCCTGGGGCATATGGCAGGGTCGGGACCTGCATCTGTTAAGCTCCCATGTTAAACTACTGTGGCCGGACAGGAAAATCCCATGATACGTGCCCCAACCTTCCAAATGACCAACATTGATCCCCATAAAATCCTCCATAATTATTTACTGTTGGCCCATTAAACTGGGGCTCCATTCCTCTGACCCTGCCAAATGACCCACTTCCCTTTGGAAATCCTATTCTGCCCTTCAGAAACCCTCTCATTGGCCTTGGACTAGGAACATATCCGTCCACCCAACCGTGCAACATATCCATTCACTGTATCCCTGTTGACCCGGTTGCCCCTACTGTCCCTACATAGAATTTGTAATTACTGCCCCTTCTAAACAAATCGTTGCCATTTCATTTGAACAAGTTTAGCATCTTCTTCTTATTGTCATGTCTTCACTTGCAAAAATCCACAGCGTGTGCCTGAATTTCTGGTCAACTCTTGACCTCCATCCCTAATACTTTATCTAAATCGTGCTGGACTTCTTTTGGAAGTCCCTTCCTCATCATGTGGTAAACAATCACCACATTCTTGTCCCATGCTTCTCCCATTTCTGCCCTCCACATCTCCCAAATTAACTGGATGTTTGCAGCAGGATCATCATCCAATTTCATCATCTTAGCTATAATCGAATTGATATCAGGAGTATTGGGATACATAGTCCGCAAGGCCCCCCTATAAGCTGCTCCATCATGGATATTTGTATCCATCTGAACTCCCAGATACCCTGATCTTTTCCAAAGCTCGTCTGACCGCTCCCCCATTAGGGCCATGAATAAGCTCTTCCTGTCCCCTATGGCCAACATGACCCCGGCAGAATGCTTCTCTGATGCATAAATCCACTTCCCCACCCCTGCAGTGAGCAAAAGCTGTGTCTTCATCAAGTTATTCCGGTCCATGTGTGATCACAGGACATAATACGTCCTTCCCAGACCCTTCTGGAGCAACGGAAACAGAGTTATACCTGTTTTTACTAGGGCTTCCCCATCTCTCCCAATCTCTCCCCTACCACTTACAAGAGCCATGCAAATATTCTGGGATGTCCTATGGCTCCATGGTGTGGTTTTTATCGCTGCTACTAGAGCGGGAGGTAGGGTGCCTACAATCTGCTCTCCCTGCTCACCATCCCATTCCTATCATTCTTCATCATCTTCTCTGTCTACTACATCCCTTACACTTCTACAAGCGCGGAAGCAAAATCAGCACTACAATAAGGTGCCATCTCTCATCCTCCGTGCTCGATCTCTATACCCATGGCAGCATCACTGTTCTGCATGTCCACCTCAAGCATTATGATAACCGGGTTGTCCAATCTAACAAGAACCTGCCTATATCTCCACTTTGCTCCTTCTACGTCCCTTACCTGTCTTCTCACTTCCTCCCGTTATTCATATCTCTGTTGCCGTAGCAGCATTACCTCTTCCTCTGCTAGCCATAGCACTTCTTCCATCTTTTCCTGTTTTTGGGAATTCACCACTCTTCACAGCGTATCCTCTATCCTCACAGGAAGAGGGCTAACCTCTTCTTTCTCTCTCATTTTCAATCCTTCCTTTGCTCTTCTATCGTCCTAACTCTTTCTTGCTCCTCCACCGTTTGTCTATCTGCTAACCTAGCAGTCGGGGGGAGTATCCCCTTGCCGCCCTCCATTTTCAACCTCTCTGCAGCCCTAACCATTGAAGGATCACCCATCCACTTTCCTCAAACCCAATGATGGAGGTGTTACCTGTGTCCATCTTGCAACCACTGGAGTAGTTGCTGGGAAAATGGTAATTCGAACTCAGGGTCTGTGTACCTCTCTGCGGGTGATAAAAGATAGCTCCTTTATGGGGTGATGCAGAAGAAATCCACGCACCCTCCTTTCTCGGTCCTCCACGCACAGTTTTAACATTATAGCCCTTCCCTCTTTTTTCATACATCATCCATAATTCCAAGATGTTTAGCCGCTTTTCAAACTTTGAGCGTTTATGCTTTGTAATTAAAAAGTATGCAGGTTCTCCAATATCTCTGTATCATAGGATCCCTCAATATGCCAATAATGTATTGTTTTCCCCTTTCTCTCCCACAGCCATTCCCTATGATATTTTGGCACAAATGATTCAACTGAGTCTCCATACTCCAACCCAAGCTATCAAAAAATTGTTTCACAAAAATCTGCTACCCAGCTAAACCTGCAGCACAAAAACATTTTCAACCAAGAGCTCACTTTTTACCCTTACCACACTTCACACTCATTCACGGTAATCGCCTATACCACAATTACCTCACTTCACTATTTACCCCAATTCTACTTCTCACTCATACACAGAAGACAGCATCTTATCAAAAACACCAATATTTCTGAGATATCTCCACCACTCAAGCATGGGAGGGGCACAATGCTTTCCACTACAGCACCGCCGCTCTCGATCTCTTCATTGCTAGTACGATTTACTCTACTGCAAAACCGTCTTTTCATGACTATGGGAAGTTTCCCTTCACTACTTCGACTAACCAAGAAAATCGAGTTGAGGGACTCAGCCCGCACGGCAAATACAAAAGAATGTCAAGGCCTACTTCAGAAAGGTATCTACGGTTTGACTTACCCTAAGATACCACTCCACCTTCAGGTGAGGGCTCCAGCAAAGCAGACAAGCAGATTAAAGGGTATCAGGACAAGCATCACACTGGGCATGTGGGGTAAGGTATCCCCTCACACATCTAAAATAACAAAGATAAACAACATATACAAAGGACTTACAACACAGAACCGTTCAACCACTCTATCAAAAAACTTCCACTTTTCCAAACCCTGCAACCTCAAATAATTTCACACCCACACTCCAAGTCTACCCTTACCCCCCAAAAAAAACTTAATTCAAAGAAACTATGCCTTTTTTACCCTTATTTCCCCCTTGCTTTACATCCTTAAAGGTGTATTCATGTGAACCTTAGGAGCTCCAATGTTATGCTTTGCCAAATCTACACAGCTAAGCCGAGGCACCACACCTCTGTGGTGCAGATGGACCTTTAACCAATATGGCGTCTGGAGACCTCTTTTTCACTGTGCACGGGAGGCTGGTCCACATCGTGAGGTGCTGTAGCTGAGAGTTGTGGGCAGAAGACCCCAGATGTCTCAGAATGCCTGGGCTCCTACCATAGCTCACCAAGTGTGAGTGGTGGGCCTTTAATCCAAAACAGACCCACCACTTAAGAAGCAAGTACACGGTTGTACATAAAGCAAGTTTATTGTACAAAGCTCCGGGGAGCAGTTAGATGGTGTTGCAGGACCAAACTAACCCAAGTCTCAACAATACAACATCAGTTGACATTTTATATACTTTTTGCAACAATTTAAAACACTCCCACCACATATGATTGGACAAAACCTCTTCCCGTCTTTTCCCAATTCTTCAATTTTCATTGGCCAGTCTTATCTTGATAATCATCTTCAGATTATATTCAAAACACACCTCGTCTTGGGATTTGCAAGTAGTAGGTCATGACGTCAGTACGTGGTTAAACATTAGAATTGAAAACATAATTAATTGCTACAATAACTGGCCTAAGGCTTTTAACTTTAAGTGTGATGGCACATTGTCTGTTTATGTATTTTAGCATATAGAGGAAGGTCTGCATAAACAGTATTTTCTTTGAAATACTGATAGGGATCTCAATTCCCCAGACTCCTGGCACCTCTAAAAGACCTTCTAAATCATGCGGCCATATACAGCCTCTGAAGAGCTAGAGAAACAATTAACCAATGGACCGGACCTAAACCGCTCTAAAGATGTTAATACAAAGGGCGAGATAACATCTGTTCCCTGATGGGACTGTTAACCTTTTCCTGTTTGTATGCTGACCTTCTTACTAGGTAACAGATTTTTTTTTTCCATCAACAATGTCCCTGCTACTTAGAATTCATGTGCAACAGTTAACCGTGGAGCAAAGCTCCCCATTGTGTGGATTGAGTTTGTGTTGCAGTTTTAATGTTGTATCTTTCTACGTGCATGGAGATAAAGTTTACATTCCAAATGATTGTAACACTAAAAGTAACATATACGTAACTCCATTCGATACATATGGATTTGCAACTCTGCCCCAGTTCGCTGCCATCCCTCCGTCATCAATATGGTGAGCTCAATATGAATCCCTCCTAATAATGGGGACCCTCCTTCAACACCCTGACACTGCCATCCCCTTTGTTGCCCAGTAAAAAAAATGCCATGCAACAGTGAATATTTGGTGAAACTGGACACAGAAAGTTTAAAAAAAATGATCCCGTCTGCCATACCACCATCCTCCTCATGTCAATAAAAGGCCTGCTGCCCAGCTGGCACACACAAATCTGCATTTATCAATGATCATTCATACAACATTCATTAATTGTTCACTCTTACATTCAAACACACATCACCATTCATTCATACAGCAACATTATTTGTTCCTTCACTCTCCCATTCACAAGCATGCATCAGTATTCATACGCATCATTCATTCTTTATTCATTCTCCCATTCCTACACAGACACACACACGCACACACACACCAGCATTTATATGGCCTCATTCATTCTTCATTCACTCTCACATTCGCACAAATGCATCAGAATTCAAGTGTCATTCATTCTTCATTCATTCTCCCATTCACACTCGCACCCATACAGCATTCACACGCTCTCACAAAAACACATGCACTCAAACAGCATATACTCCCTCATTCATGCACCCACGTCAAAACATGAACCCTTGCAGAAACACACACACAAATGCATTTATTTAATTTTCTTACCTTTTCCCTGCTCCAGAATCCGATCTTCTCGGACTGGCGTTGTCTTCTGTTATGAAGGCCACCGGCTCCCGTGCAGCATGCAACAGGAACCAGGAAGCAGAGGAAGCAGGGAGTGCTTCCTGTTTCTGCATATGCAGAGGAGCTGCAGCATTACCATCACACCACCCCTGCATCCCTGGACAGGCTGTGAGATGCAAGAGAGCCCCTTGCACATTCAGGCCTGGAGTACACCAGCCTTCATCCCTAATGGGCTATGCAAATCTAGGGAAGCAAAAGCATGCAAAGCGGTACCACTGAACTCTCAAAGGGAGACAATTTTTTCTTTTTGACAGTTCAGTAAAAGCCAGCACAGGAGTGCTCCCTCAACTGATTGCTGCAACTGGGGGAGCACTCAGTGTTTTCACTGGGCTGGCTTGACTCGTCCATAATGGAGCCGGTCAATGCCCCATCACACATTATGTACGAGCCGGACCTGAATCATGTTTAACTGCAGAAAAAAATGCTAATCACTGACGTCACTCCAGTGATCATTGTTTGTTTTCTACAATGAAACAGGTCTACGGTGCGGGGAATGGGTGTTATGTCCCAAGAAGCATAGCCAAATAAACAAAAGCAAACCAGCCCCTGTGAGATAGCTCAGAAATATGTTACAGTAGCATGTTTTGGCAAGGCTTAGGTCTGAATCCTCAATAGAGGGGGTGTATTAAAACAAAGGTCCCCTTCTCTGCTGTCCAGGAACACTGTTCCGATTGGCAATAATAACAGGATTCTGTTGTGATTTAACAAAATCTTGATAAAATATGGTATTTATTTCACATAACAAAAACAATGAATATTTATTAGTACATTCTTCACATACTAAAGATACTAAAAATAGGCTCAACCTTTACACAACTTCTCCCATCATTCATCAGTCATACTTCACTCGTACATATCATCTTCATACTAACACAAATTCAGAAATGGGTAATAGTTGTCCCCAGTCAAACAATAGTTTGAAATATCAAGTCCAACACTCTCGTGTCTTGTAGATGTGTCCCTCTGTGTTATTACAGGTTGTTTCTTTGTTGTCTACACATGTTTCGGTTGTGTTTCACTGTGGGCTGACACTGCTTTGCCCCAATATTCTAGCCAACCTTCATCAGGACGGAATGCAACTGTCCAGAGTATGTTGCATCTTGATAGGATTGGTGAGCTATTCAATCTCCACTGTACATTCAGCGGGCGGTGGCTTGATGATGAGATGAATCCCTGTTTCAGGTTAAATCTTCGTTAAGTATATACCCGGTAAATGTGTGTATATACCAGTAATTTTCCTTGCACCAAGTCAAACTTGCAACATTGAATGGCTTGTTGCCAGAGAGCAGGCACATGACCGTGCACTCAGTTTGGAACTTGCAAACTAAAGCTCGCCCTCATTCAAGAGTGCACTTGGCGACATCAACTACTCCCCCACAGAAAAGTAAGGGGTGCGCGTTTGATGGTCCATTTCAGAGCCCTAGTGCCCCAGCACAGTCTCTGTAGTTCACTGATTTACGTTAGGTTTGATACAGCTTTCTGGCACTGCAGCATGGGCCAGTCTCCCAAAGTGCTTTGAAGCAGCGGAATGGCAGCATGTTAACAGTTTGTAAAACTCCTAAGTAAACACACTTGGAGCAGGCATTTTGGCGATTCTTTATCACATGGAGCAACAACAGTCACTTAGCCAGTCAACATCATAGTGGGGACAGTCCACAGTGGTGCATGCCTCCCCACCCCTTCGCTGACTCAGGTTTCAACCACCACACCAGTCATACTGGACCCAAACTCGTATCCGCAATCCCGTTGTCCCGCCACCCCCCCCCCCAAGATCCCCCTTGCAGTTTCCTTGAAATAAGGAGACAGGACCAGTTGTCACAGGTGGAAGTTCAATGCTCCAGCAAGCTATATTGACCATCAAGCCAGGAGTTAGCTTACAGGTGATCCGTTTCTCCACCACACCTCAGGATTCCACGCTGGGCGTGGCTTCCTAAGCCCCAACCCCCAATCAGCATATGGAGGACCCTGCGAGATAGACCCCTCCCTCTCTAGTCATGTCAGCTTTCAGGCTAGATTATCTAACATTTTCACTGGTGCTTAAATCTGACCAAATTCACTTCACACCACTTTTGCTGTTTGCATAATTGGGAATGGAGCAAACTTGTTTTGCCCCGATTCAGATTACCTAAACATTTTTCTAATACAATGAAATGGTTCTGCCCATTTATTCTGCCAGTGTGAGAGAGCATAGAGAAAGTTGGCTGATCTTCAAATTTAACGAGGACCATAATGCCTAACACTTTGAGCCACGCGAAGAAAACACACACACTGTTTTCTTTTCATGCAATGAAAAAGGAAACACACGTTGTTGCTCCACTTTCTCAATCTGACAGGAGAAACTGTGCTTCAAAATCAATTTTTTTGTATGCTATGCAGCACATTTATGTACACAAATCAGACTGCACTCTTTTTCCCCAGTGCAAAATTCCTTAGTAATATGTTAGTGTTGGAGCAAAACCTGTTTGCCTCATTACGGATTACAGATGCAGCAACACATTGGGCCTCATTACACGGTAGGCGGAGAACCATGGCGCTATTAGCGCCATGGTTCATGCCGGTAAAATACCGGCACCGCCTTGGTGGAAAGGGGAATTACCGCCCCATTCCAAGGTTGGCAGGGCGGTAATTCCCCCTTCCACCATTGCCCTTCCCCATTCCCATTTTTGCCCCATGGGGAATAATGGGAATGGGGAAGGTGCTAATTACGGCACCGCAAATTGCGGTACCGTAATTAGCTCCCTGGGTCCCTTTGCGGGTTGATTTTTAACGCCTGCAAAAAGCAGGCGTTAAATTCCCCAACCCGCAAAGGGACCTCGTAGTAAGGCAGTAAGGATTTACCGGTACCGGTAAAATACCGGTAAACCCTTACCACCTACCGTGTAATGAGGCCCATTGGCTTAAATCTGAGCAATGGGCTAGGTGCATGTGTTTCCTTTCTAACACTGGTGCAGACATTAGACAATCGGTCCCCTGGTAAACACAGACATGGCAGCCCCAAGCTCATTATTTCTGGCAACGACTTAGATAGACAAGCTTTACCCCCCATCCCATCAGCTATGTCTAGCTATCACCCACTGTCTGCACTTCAGGGGTAACATGATTCTGGGAAAGATGTCCTCAGAGATCTACCCTAATCAGAACGTCCTCAAATCCTAGATCTGCCCAGACGTGCAGCTGCACGGTACGGCTATGGCTGGATGGTAGGGCTACTTCGAACCTGTTATACGAGTGACAGGAGGTATGGTAGGAGCCGGTGTCTGAGTTTGTAGCACTCACATCTAAGTTGCCTGCTTCCTAAAAGGGAGTATTATCATTCCAGTTTATTAAACAAGTGAGAAAAAGCAAACCCAGCTGGAAAGACCTGTTCCAAAGTTCTGCACCACTTCCTTTTGTACTGGTCTTCTGAGAGCACTATCCTCTCCCTGCGCAGACTGGGTGCATTGATGGTTGTTCCATCATGATCATTGCTTTAGTTTCTGGCTCCCTAATCAGACGTTCAGTTCGTTGCACATTCCCTCTCTAGACAACAACCGCAACATGTGTCACTTTCAAATGTGCTGTAATATTTCCGAAAGGCCACAAAAATGACACAGAGTTTAGTATTTAACCCATCTTTCAGTCATCCTAAATAAACGAAGGACACATCAATAACAATTTCGTATGGCCTTCAAATGGAGAAACATTCCCTGTAAAATCTTGTTTCCAGTGAGGAGCAGTGGCGGAGCCAGGAGAGGGCGGGCGGGTGGGGGGGGGGGAGAGTCGCCTGCCCCTTCTGGCTCCTCCCAGGCGGCCAATGCGTCCCCCAGCCTCCCACTAATAGTGAGAAGGCACACAAAGGACACCAGCAATGGGATTCTTTTTTTGTATTTCTTTAATTTCATTTTTATAAATATTAGACAATTACAATCACATGAATGTATGACTATGTTAAACTCCAATCAATTAATAGTTATTAATGATATACAGATGACCAAAGATGAACGACTTTCAACTATATACATACATCGCAAATATATATAGAAAGCTATAACCCCCCAACCCTCCCTGTACATCCTTAACTAGTACACAGACTTATATAAATCTATGCATTTTCCTCAAATCCTTTCAAAAATATTTTTTTTTCTTTCTCTCCTATAGATCGTCCTCCCTATTTCAGCCAATTCAGCAATGGGATTCTGAAAGTCTAGTATTTAGCTATTGCTCACTATTTTCAATAAATGCTGCAAAATGTTCAGACCTGACCCACAATATTTCTTTATGTTGGCACAAACTTTTAAAGTCACTGCTATTGTATGTTGGGGCTCTGGCTTCCTGAAGATGCTCTGGGTATACAGGGCACTTAGCTCTGCTGTCATTTTATTGACTTTGAAACGGTTTGATTGTGAATATTACAGCTGCTTCTGGTCAATGTTTAGTGCCTCGATGCCTTTCCAAATTGATCATGGCCTTTGGTACAGGCACTTGGACTAAGGTACACATGGTTGGAGGAAGAACTCTTCAATGTAAAATCAACACCCAACAATCCAAAAGAAAGGGTGCATGGGGCAGGGAGGATAGCACAGGGGAGGGCAGCAAATTTGTCTTGCAAGCATTGTATCGCAGAGCAACAAAGGTTCAAATCCTGGTCCGTGCTTAGAGACTGGTTTCAAGTGTTAAGTGCGTAATACAAGATGAATTAATCATAATAATAATGATGCATCTCGCAAAGGTTCTACTCAAGCTGTTCATCACTGACATGCCGGCATCTCTTGCTGCTTAGAGACCCGTCCCTCCCATCTTCTAGATAAGCTCACTGGATAACAAAGTCATGCCGATTGAGAATTTTATTTTAAACCAAATGGTACTGAATTTAATTTCTCAATCCGAGCAAGATTGAAGGATTTCCCTTACAAATATTTCTTATTGATGTTCCTACAAGTATCCCAGGACACTCATATGAGATCAAAAAAACACTCTTAAAACATATAAAACTGTATATGACTTTAATAAGAACATGTGTGGCACATATTTTCTTAAACATTTCTTAGTATTGTTCACAAAACCGCGCTAGTTGCTCACAAGGTCTTGTAAGAGACACATTTGAATTTACTAAGGCATTTGTGAGTGGGCTGTTTGGGCATCCTGGGCTTCTACCCTGAGACTTACAGGTTGCACATTGATGTCTGGAGAGAGTACTTAACATTGTTCTATGTCATTTCATCGATGGGTGAAATTTTGATGTTTCTTTTCTCGAAAAAACTCATTGAAATTGATTATGTTTTATTTTTTGGGAGGGCCTCACCTCCAAACCCCCATCCCTATTGTTTTTATACCTATTCCCGAACACCCCCACCCCTTATATATACTTTTCCAACCCCCCGCTCCCCACAATATATATTTCGATGAGTTTTTTCGGTAAAATATACTCAGAAAGAAACCCATTGAAATGTCACCCATCGATGAAAGAACGCTATATACCCTTAACATGCTGAGATATTTTATCAGCCACACCATGAGTCATAGGCCTCCTAGAATCTATCCCACATTCTCCTTGCTATTGGGGATTATTTTGAAATCTCCAGGATGATTTAAATAAATATTAACATACGGCAATGGATGTCATTGTCACTGGCAGCCAATGAATACAAAACCTTGAGCTTGGTTTAATGTCAGCATTCTTTATTATCCTTACAGCAGGAGTTGCAAATAGAGTTTCAGATTCTCACGCATAGAGAGAGGGAAGAGTCCTTAGTCTTCTGGGGCAAGAGTGCATCCAAATGGGAGACCCACCTATTCACCTTGTGCTAAACCTGAATAAAGGACCCTGTAAACAGTGGGATTTGAAAGGATAAAGCCACAATAAAGAAGCCGCTCTTGTGAAACCACCACATTCCCATTAGTAGCTTTGAGTTCCATCTACACCAATTATTTGATGCTGCCAACACCAGAGATCAGTTATACCAGAGTCCAACATATGTGGACAAGTTTACCTTCACTTAAGAAAACCCACAATAAGGTTAAGCAGGAGATCAGAGAGGAACCCCAATTATGTACTGTGCAGAGTGGAAGAAAAAGCAGACTCCTGAGCGGCACACTGGCTTGATTGAACATGGAGGCGATGGTGCTACCCTATGAGATGTCAGATCAGCTCAAGTAAACTCAGAAAGGAAGACGTTCTTCACGCTGTGCTCACAGGGCCATGTCGGGGTATGTGCCTCTGGAAAATGAACCCAAGAATCAGTCAATCTAATCTGGGTGTTTGGACCACACATATATTTGGAAGAAAAAGAATTGAATGTCACTTAATGACGTGGAAACATGGAACATGCAACCAGGCAGAACAGAGGCAGAGTGAGCCTCCTTCGAGAGAACTACAAGCTTGTGGACAGGCCCAGCCCAAAGTCAGATTGCAAAACTGGCCCATATTTTTGGAGACGGGCAATATCCAACTAAAAGGAGCTATCACAGAAACTAAATTCCAACTCTCTATGCTCAGAAGTATCTAGACTTTGCTTCAAGCCAAACGTCAAGGAGAAACAAAAGTAACGATATTTTAACTTTAACTGCGTACTATATTATAAATACTACTGTCTGCTCTCCTTTACAATTTTCTTTAGTAATGAGCTTTATAGTTTCTGGGATTCGAACCTCCGTTGCTTTGCGTGGCCTTGCTTCCAAGACAAGCTCGTTTCCTAGACAACCTCTACCTAAATGCAGTTAATTCTGCCTGGTTGTGCGATACAAATAGATGACAAAATCCACCTGCAATGCTGTTAAAATGCAAGCAACACTGGCTTCCCCAAAGGCTCACAGAAAACTACAGAACCAGTAGGCTGAGTAGAGTTTTATACTAAAACTATGTGACCATATGAAACTAAATACCCACTATCGAGCTACTGAAGAGACCATCATTAAATTCTACATCCCCTACAATGTGCTCAGTATCTACTGGCGGTGTATCCAGATTGCCAAAAGAAACTGCAGGCCCCAACTACTTACGCACCAGTTTCCTCCGGTTATCCAACGGATTGATAGTCGAGGGACGAAACGTGCAGTCAACATGCAGTTAAGTTCCCTGTAGTAACCAACTTCCCTTCAAAAATCTCCTGACAATGAAACTATGTAGGCATAGCTTTAGCTAACAAATTATGCCATAAGGCCCAGCCATGATTGTGAACTGAAGAGGGGTCAGTCTCACAACCGGTGGCCTACTGAACTTGGCACCTTTCCCATGCCCCTAATCCCCACTGATTCTATGTGTGTCCCAAATGTCCACCACACTCGCTAAACAGCCAGTCTCAGGAGAATGCAGTGACCTAAGAAACAAACCAGCAGGTGCGCTCCGTCTGACTTGCCGCCTGCACTAAACTGCAGCTGAACATGTTACGTCACCTGAGTGAGTGCACGAGACATGGAGATAGAAGAAAGACGGATAGAGGGCATACGGAACAATGCACTGAACTGCCGCAATTAGTCACAATGCTACATTTCCCCATCCAATAATATTTATTTTCCGCATACCTGACCTCCATACTGACAGCCAGTACCACAAACTGAAGAACCTTTGAGAGCAATATATTTTAATAGTGTATACCGACCTTTAACTAATAAAATACAAAAAGATAAGCCATTCCAAAAGCATACTGTGAGCTTATAACTTTGCATTATTGAACTGCAGATACTACCTCAATGTTGTACAAAAAAATAAACATGTAAACATGAAAAACATCCAAAACACAATGGCCCTCATTACAACTCAGGCGGTAAGGGGTTTACGGCGCCGTAAACAGCGCCGACCCTTACCGCCTGAGTACGAGGTCCCTTAGCGCCATGGCGGATTTAACACCTGCTTTTAGCAGGTGTTAAAATCCATGGCGCTAAGGGACCATGTTGTTAATTACGCCACCGTAATTTACGGTGGCGTAATTAATGCCTTCCCCACTCCCATTATGCCCTATGGGGCAAAAATGGGAATGGGGAAGGGTAAATGGGGATTGGGGACTTACCGCCCCGCAGACCTCGGAATGGGGCGGTAAGTCCGCCTACCACCATGGCGTAAACTTAGTTTACGCCATGGTGGTAAAGTCACGGCCCAGGCGGTAACTTACCGCCTGGGTTGTAATGAGGCCCAATGTGAATGAGGGCTGACACTAAGGCTTGCTAATTGATTTAGGTTTGTGGTCAATTTCACTCCTTTTACTTTCAGGCTCCCATTTCTACTCTGTTCATTAGAATGATGCAATAAGTGTTAGACATGGCACAGGATCATCTTGTCATGAACAAGATACCTCGACAAGCTTTTCGGAGGCGTAATGCAAGGCAATGGGAGCAGGGCAGGATCACATGGTGCGGTGTGGGGACCGGCATCTAGGAGATGATAGACATGGGGGGATAGGCAAGTGGACCCAGGCCACTCAAATAACTAGAGTCAGATGAGCGTCCCCCGTGGGAAAAATCATCTAGCACACTTTCTTTCAGTATTTTCATCTGTGTGTTTATTACAGGGAATTCATCTGTTGCCATTTCACTTGTTACTTTAACAGTGGTGACATTTCTGTACAATGGTCTGGCTACATTGTAAAGGACCAATGCCATAAGAATAATAGACAACAAAATGTAAAAAAATTGCCATACGCATTATGGCTAACATGTCAACCTTTTGCAGATAACTAGAAGTCTTATTTTGTATTTGTATTTATTTTGTATTTATTTAGTTTTATATAGTGCTTTTAACCAAAGTGCTTTACAGAGAACAATATGCAAGACATGAAATAAGCAATGTGAGTCAATATTTAGAAACAAGTAGCAAAGAACAATTTGTAGAACAATTTCCGAAGAACAGTCGGTAATACATACCATTTGTAGTGTTAATCGATGTTCAGAATCAGCCGTTGGCAATCAGGCAGGTGCATGGGTAGATGAGTTTTTAAAGAAGATCGGAAGGAGGAATAGGAGGTAATAGAGCGGAGAGAGAGAGGGAGAAGGTTCCAGTGAAGAGGGGCAAGATGTTGGAAGGATCGAAAACAGGAGTGTGCACAAGGGGTGCGCGGTACAGTAAGTAGGAAGTGATCAGCTGAGTGGAGAGAATGAGATGGAGAATAGAAGGATAGGAGGGATGCAAGATAGGAGGGGGCGAGGCTGAAGACAAGACAAAGGAAGTTGTACTTGAGTTGAGAGTGAAAGGAGAGCCATCCCAGTGAGGTAAGGGATGAAGAGATTGAGTCCCGATGGGAAAGAAAACAGAGAGAATGAATGGAAGAGTGGTAGATTGATTTGAGAGGAGCTAGACATGAGGAAGGAAGGCCAAGGAAGAGACCAGAGCAATAGAAAAGACAAGAAAAGGTTAAGGAATATATTAGAAGTTTTGTGGTGTGGAAAGTAAGGAAAGGGCGAATTTTGCATACGTTATACAGATGGAAATGACATGTTCGGGAAGTAAGAGAGATGTGGTGAGCAAAGGAGAGATTAGTGTCAAAGTGGAGACTAATATTGCGGGTAGAGGGGGAGATAGGGAGGGAGGAAAGAAAATGGAAGGGGGAGGAGAAGGGGGAGGGAGGACATTAGCGGGAAAAAATAGAACTTCTGTTTTCCCAGCATTCAGGGTACACAAGTGGGAGGTCATCCAGGATTTGATGGCGGTGAGACAGGGTGAGAGTTTGTGAAGGATGTCGGGGGTGAAGGATGAGAAAGAGAATTAAAGCTGAGTGTCGTCAGCATAGAAGTGGTCAGAGACTCCAAATGAAGAGATGATAGGTGCGAGAAGGAAGGTGTACAAGGAGAAGAGAAAAGGGCCAAGTATGGAGCCTTGGGGGACGCCTTGCGCGAGAGGAAAGGAAGAGGAAGTGCAGTCACCCCATGAAACGGCAAAGGTACGGTTGGATAGATAGGATGTAAACCAGGAGAGGACAGGACCACTGAAGCATCTGAAGAAGGAGAGAGAGTCAAGTAGTAAAGAGTGATCTACTGTGTCAAAGGCAGCAAGGATAAGGACAGAAGAGTGTTTAGATTAGCAGGCAGTGAGGAGGGAGTTAAGAACGGTAAGAGCTATTCCAGTGGAGGGGCGGAACCCTGATTGAGTAGAAGGGAGAAGAGAGAGATTAGAGAGATTGTGCTGAGAGTTGAGTATAGACAAGGCGTTCAAGGTGCTTGGATAGAAAAGGTAAGAGAGAAATGGGGCGAAAGTTTAATTCCAGAAGGGGGTTTGCAGTGGTTTTTTTCAAGATGGGAACGATGATTGCATGCTTGAAGGCAGAGGAAAAAGTAGAGGTGGCAAGACAGATGTTGAAAATGGAGGTAGGGAAAGGTACCAGGAGCGGGTAGACTTTGGGAATGAGAGAGGTGGCAAGAGGATTGCCAGGGGCAGGGAAGGGTGAGTTTTAGACAAGAGAAGGGAGACTTTAGTGTCTGAGACAGGAGCAAAGTTAAGTACGGTTGTGGAGGGGGTTGGGAAAGATGGAGAGGGGGGATATGTGAGGGAGATTGCAGAATATCTTGATGTAGAGTATGTACCTTGGAGGAGAAAAAGTTAACGAGATCAGTAGCTGAGAGAGGTGAGGCAATAGAAGGGTCAGGAGTGGGAGGAGAGAGCAGGCGAGTCAGAGTTTGAAAGATGTGACAATGGTGAGTAGACTGAGTGTGGAGAAGGTCTGAAAAGATAGTTTGTTTGGCAGATTTAATGCTGTTGTCATAGAGAGTGTGGTAGGAAAAGTAAGTTGTCTGGTTGTTTGGACAGCGGTGCTTGTGCCAGCGTCTTTCAAGGCGGCGGAGGAGGCAGCGCATAGATAGAAGATGAGGAGAGAGCCAGGGTTGAGCGAGGTTGCGGGTGGGGCGGAAGGTGGTGAGAGGGTAAAGTTGGTCAAGACTAGAAGTGAGGGATGAGGAAATATTGGATGTAGCCTCATTCGCAGAGAGAGGGGAAAAATGAGTGAGAGGGGGGTGGGAGTTGGTGCAGGTGTTGCACAAAAGTGAAAAATCAAAAAACGTGTAGGTTGCGTCTGGAGCACGAGGTGGAGGGAGGGGGAAATGGGAGGATGGGAGGGCAGGAAAGAGAGACTGAAAGTAAGGAATGGTCCGACAAGTAGTTAGGGAGATCAGATACAGAGGAAGCAGTGAACGAATAAACAAAGATCAAGAGTGGTACCATAAGTGTGAGTGGTTGAGTCGGGGAGGGGTTAGTATGCAGGAGTCAAGTATTGAGAGGAAGGGGGAAGTTTGGTGAGTGGTGGAGAGATGGAGATTAAAGTCACCAAGCATGATCAGTGGTGTGGGACTAGGTGAGATGTGACCTAGAAACTTGTCAATTTCCTCACAGAAAGACCCTAACGGGCCAGATGGATGGGAGATGATGACAAAGGATATAGTGTGTGGTGAGGTGAAGATTTTGTACATGTATTCAAAGGAGGGAAAGTCTGGTAGAGGTATCGGTCAGGGAGCAGATAGGTAATTTGGGTGATATACAAGTTCAATGCCGCTGCCATGTCCGGAGATACGGGGAACGTGGGCGAATGAAGATAAGGAGGAAGTGAGTGAAGCAGGAACTGTTGAATTGTGGGGAGGAATCCATTTTCAGTAACACAGATGAAGTGAAGATGTAGTCATAGGAATAAGTCCAAGACAGACACAGTCTTGTTGCATATAGATCTTGCGTTCCATAAGGCAAGGTCAATGATGTTGAAAGTGTCAACAAGCTGGGGATAGATGAGGATGGTGTAACGAGTTGAAGCGTTGGAGCGGTGGACTGCGTGGGTGTTGGAGGGTGAAGGACTTTTGAGTATGGAGACGGTCATGGTGATTAAGCACAGTACCTTGAAAGAAGGCCAGGCGGTGGGACGGGTTATCGTGGAGGATAACGGAAGGAGCGGGCGGGTGGGATGCGGCATGTCTGAGAACATGTCTTCTAAATGCTAAAGGCGAATATATCTAATATTATTAAACAATCCCTTTTTATCATCAAAAGGAAGTCATTTTTAGTTTCTTGAAGGAGCAAGTGTTCACAGAAAAAATTGTGTTAACATGGCAAGAACGATTCTTTCAACAAAAAAAAATAGGCCTATATATTAAACAATAATATTGCGAGAGAGAGAGATGTTATACACTCCTCAAAAGGGGTATGTGTTCAGCAAATATGATAAAACCATGAAAAACAAGATTTTTATAGGAATCATTTGTTATTCCTCCTTGTCACATTTATTCTATGCATGAGTAGTTGAAATGATGTTTGCTGGAATGTCTGTGTGTCTCTAAAAATACCATACCAATGTGTTTTACTCTTCTTGCTGCTGATCGCTTCTTGTCATGGACCTCGTCTGGACTCTTCTCTCCTCTTCTTCACCTTCATAGCCAGGATTGGCAGGCAAGGGGGTCTCTCCTTTGTAGACCTTGATGTCACCAAGGTGCAGCCAGTCCCACCTCCCTTGAACTTAAGCTGCTGTTGGTGTAACTGCCTCAACTATATAAGGTCCCTCAAAGCACGGCTTGTGCCATTGTCTAGAAAACCTCTTGCATAGGACCTTGTCAACAGGGAACAGGACTGGTGACTTCAGCAGCGTTTCTGGATCAACTTGTTCATTTGCTTCATCAGTCTTATTTGTGTCCTCCTTCCTCTCTCATAGCTTTCAGGACATGCATTTAAGAGAATCCATCATAGTCGTCAAATAATTGTGCATTTCCTGCCCTAACACAGTAGAAGGACTCTCTGCATCAGTTCGAGCTTGAGTTGGGGGATCAAGGGGTGTGTGTGTATTGTGTCCCATCATCACCAGCTCATGTGGAGTCAGATGGTGGACTGAGCTGGGCTGAATGCGTAATGCAAATGAAGCTCAAGGATGGCAATGGAGACAACCTTTTTTCAGTGTCACTTTTAGTTTGGCAATCCACTGCCGTAGGAGGCCATTGAGGTGCTCACAGCGCTCACATATGCTTGTGGTTGGTAGGCAGACAAAAATGTGGGCTTCATACCCAGTAGGATAGTGATGTGCTCAAATAACTCATTTACAAAATGTGGTCCATTATAGGACTGCAGCACTTCGCACACTCCCACCCTGGAAATATCTCATGTATGAAAAATATTGCAGCACATGTGGTATATAGATGTGTGCATGGACCAGCTTCAATCCACCGGGAAAAGGGACATAACAACCACTAGCATATATACTTGTAGCCGCTACAAATTTGGAGCATATCCGCATAATCGATATGCAAATGCTGAAATGGTCCATTAGGAAGGGGTATTGCTCCTTTCACTGCTTGCAAAGTGTGTCCAGCAATTTACAATGAAATATGCAACATGTTACATCAAATTTCGGATGAACCAGTCTTCCGAAATCAATACTGCACTCTCTCGATGTGTGTGCTGGATGGCGCAGTTGGTCTAATGCTACTTTGGTCAGCCCTAAAGGCATAAATGGTTTCCCAGTTTGGTCCTGCCACCACATTGCATCTGTGAGGGACAATGAGCACTCCTTTCTTTACTATAATTCTCGCTCTTCTGGTGGCGCTCTTCTGTGTAATACTGTAATATGTGCTATGGGTAGTGTATTAAAACCCTCCTTCAATACCATGTTGCATGCACGTGTTGTTTGGTGTTTTCACAATATCAGATATTTCAGGAAAATATGCTGCTATTTTTGCTTCAGGTTTGGCAGTCTTGTTGCCGCAAGAAATCAAATCTGCACCTCTTGATAGCCGATGGGAGTTGGAGAGCATCAATGAGCCTGTTAAATAGCAGCGCATGCTGCACTAGCGTGCCTTCTGCTCATAAGAAGCCATGCCTCTTCCACCAAGAGAGTCCTGCATGTACTGTTGACATCACGTAGGCAGAGCCAGAATACACCATTAGTGCCTCATCTTCATGTATTTCGAGTGCCAAAATCAGCGCTACAAATTCTGCTGCTTGTGCTGGGAAATGCGATGGCAATCTCGCACTTGTCACTTTATCAAAGTTATTATTTAGTTCTGCTTTTACTACTGCTGTCCCAGTATGCCTTTCACCCCCATCTGGTCTACTGATGATGACCCGTCAATGAAAACAATTACCTCCCCTCCTAGAGCATTTTCTTTAACATTTGGTATCTCCCCAAAATATTCAGTGTACTTAGTGCAAAGGTGTATGTTATCTCCTTTGTTTACTGGTTCTGCTAGGAATCTGGCTCGATTTACAACTCAGCATCAAACCTTTTAAATTCATGGGTTAGATATGATTAGTTCATAACTGGAGGCTCTCTGTGTGGTCAATGTCTTTTGGGCTTTTCAAGGATAGCAAATAGGGCATGCCCTACATATAATGTAACTGTACAGCCCATAGTTAAGCTGGCAGAATTCTAAATCATGAAGGCTGTTGCTGCCAATGCTTGTTTGCACGGGTAATGACCTTTCATTATTGGATCTAAGATCCCACTATAGAATGCTAGTGGTTTGTGCCCAATGGTAGTTTTCTGCACAAAGACATCTGACATCTCTACTCCACTTGAATGGGAGAATAAAAACAACTCTTCATTGTAATCGGTGGATTGGTCCCTTACACGGGAGATGTGCTAATTGCAATCTTCAATTCATCAAAGCCACCTATTTTCTTGCTTATTCAGGCTTTGTCTCTGGTTTCTCTGTGTGCCTCTTTGAGTATTTTTAGCAGTGGCCTTACATATGTGTTGTAATCAAAGACCCATGCCCTGCCACAATGGCAAAGGCCTAGAAATTGCGGAAATCC